>NC_041393.1:738736663-738770104 GCF_002162155.2 Triticum dicoccoides | reverse complement strand
TGAACTGGGACCAATGCTCTTGCTATATATACAACACTTAGCAAAATTTGACGAACACATCGCCAGTTGCCATCGACGTCGCCAGGCTGCCCAAATCGACGCCGTCCACTGCCCTGACACTGCCCGCCGCCCCGACGCCGTTCGCGCGACCCCTTTGTCGCCCCTGTCCCGACGCCGCCCGCCGCCCGCCGACGCCGCCCGCCCGCGCCCGTCGTCGCCGTCATCCTCGCCGTCATCGCCGGCCACGCCCCTGCCCCGGCCCGCCGTGGTCGTCGCCGACGCCCTCGCCACCGCCGTCGTCGCCCTCGCCGGCCACGCCCCTGCCCCGGCCCGCCGTGGTCGTCGCCGCCGCCGCCGTCGCCCTCGCTGGCCGCCCCCGTTGTGAGCCGCCGCCGTCGGGGCTCTGTGTTTAGTGCTTTTTTTTCATACATACATGTGTATTTTTTTATTCATTGCATTTTTTTCATATATATAATTAATGTATATGTGTATGTGGTAGCTATATGATGAATGGATGTGGCTATGTATGTATCAATATAATGTTCATAGCATTTTTTTCGTTTATATATGTTTTTTCATATATGTATTAATTTTTTATTTAGGTTGTTAGTATATATTGATTTTAGGTTAGTGCATTTTAATTAGGTTAGTGTAGAGGAAAAGGTAAAATAAGGAAAAGGAAGAAAAAAGTAAGAAGGAAGAAGGAAGAAGAAGAAGAAAAAGAATGAGAGGAAAAAGGAAAATAAGAAGAGGAAGAAAAGGAGAAGAAGAGGAGAAATAAATAAGAAGAAGAAAAAAGAAGAAAAAGAAGAGGAGAAGAAGAAAGGAATAGAGGAGAAGAAGAAAAAATAGAAAAAAAAAATCTATTTTTTCTTCTTGTCCTCTATACCTTTCTTCTTCTTCTTCCTTCTTCCTTCTTCCTCTTTTCTTCCTTTTCCTTAATTATTTTCCTTTCTCGAGGGAGAAGAAGAAAAAGAAGAGGAGACGAAGAAAGGAATAGAGGAGAAGAAGAAAAAATAGAAAAATAGAAAGGAATAGAGGAGAAGAAGAAAAAATAGAAAAATTCTATTTTTTCTTCTTCTCCTCTATTCCTTTCTTCTTCTCCTTTTTTTTCTTCTTTTTTTCTTCGATCTTCTCCTCTATTCCTTTCTTCTTCTTCTCTTTTTATTTCTTCTTCGTTTTCTTATGTTTTATCGGGTCTGTCGCCGTCAGGCTGCTCACCTTCGCCCTCGCCGCCCCCTCGAGATAACTTCGACATGAGGGGCGGTCGATATATATACCCCCTCTCGACCGTGATAACCCTATACAACGGCAGCACCCCCCTCGGCCCTCTCGCTCGACCAAAACTCTCGAGTCCACCCAAATTTACCAAGTTAAAAGAGCGTTGTCGTAGAGGCCACCCCAAACCCTTGAAGCGTTGTGTCGAGGCGATCCCAAACCCTAGAGAAGCAGCGTCGAGGCCACTAACATGATTCCTTATTGTGATTAGCTAGCTAGTTCTACGTTTGCCACTAATATATATCCATCTGTACCATGTTTGAATAATAATTGACATGTTGTAAATATTTGCAGAAACTATGGAGCATTACCGAGACGAAGCAACAGAAGCGAAGTTGGGGGAGATAATCGCAGAAGGAACTGATGTCATTGCGTCATTTTTCAACGACATCGTTGGTCAGGAAGGACTGGGTGAAGAAGAGGGCCATGTTCATGATGGCTCCGGCCCATTAATGCTGGTACAAGAAGAGGGCTATGTTCATGATGGCTCCAGTGATAACCCAATGGAGGTATAAGAAGGAGGCCGTGCTGACTGCTCCGGTGACCGAACCGAGTCCGGCCAGGTATATATATATTAGTTAAGCCCGTGTTGACTAGTTAATTGATGCATTCATTGTTTTGGTATATGTACACATATTAATTACTCTCGTCTTTCTTCCTTTTAATTTCTAGCCCTCCGGATCGAGCACAACTTCGGTAAGGAGACGAGGCCCGAAGAAAAAGTTGAGCTCGGATGAAAGGTTTGAGATCATAGAAATCACGCCTGACGGTGACGGTGGATGAAATAACGGAGGGATTTGAGGACCTCCTGCTTGACCACCCTACCGGTGAGGGGGAGACTAGGCTGGGTTCTGCTCTGAAGACTCCATGCCTATGGCGGAAGGAGCTCATCAACCTTCCAAACTGGACGCCTCCGCCTCCTCCTCCTCCTCCGGCAAGTCAGGGCACTCCGCCTCCTCCACCGCCTCCTCCTCCGGTGAGTGACGATCAGGGCACGCGTGGCGGCACTCCGCCTCCTTCTCCGGCACGTGGCGGCACTCCGCCTCCTTCTCCGCCTGCGCCGGCGCTCCCGAGCAGCCAGCAGCCTCCTCCTTCTCCGCCTCGCCAGCAAGGGCGGAAGAGACCCCCGCTGCCCCGGCTGCTCCGGCGCGTCGTACTCCTTCTCCTCCACCTCGTAAGCAAGCAAGAAAGAAGACAGACGCCGCAGCCGCTCTGTCTACTCCAGCATCTAGCAGCACAACCAGAGGCGGGAGGCAATACATATACGGTCCACCTCCTGACTCTAGAGAAGTTACCGTGCGAGAGGACCGAGGAGGAAAACGATACGATTGTGCGGACCCACGTGAAGGAGTTCTTTGAAGGGGTGAAAGCAAAGAGACATCCACCTCGAGAGGAGAAGGTAGATCCGATGAAAGCAAAGCGCACTATCGATGCCCTGAGGAAACCACCAAAGTCTCCGCCAAGAACCAACTATGGGCGCATTACTGAACAGACATATCTCCAAGCCCAGCGGTCGAGAACTACTGTAAGTGCTAAAAGGTTAAAAGAACGAGCAAAGGGGAAAAAATTGCCCAGCTCGGCGAACAAGCACAGCAATCGTGCCCCCCGCTCAATGTGTCTAATTCTCCGGGGATGGTGGCCGGTTATGGCAATCTTGCAGATTACCTGCCTGACGATCAACTTCCTGATTTCTTGGAGGTGGACGAACGCAGATACGAGTACGGGAAGCCTCTCGTCAAAGATGAAAAATCTCTGACAACAATGATGCGAAGATTCCATAATTGGTACATGGAAACCTGCACAGAGTCTACGGGTACGAATGCTTTATATCTGAATATTAAAGAGGAGCACGACCTCGTTGCAGATGATCTGTTGACTGTTCCATTTGATGAGTTCTTCGCGTTCTTCAATCAAAAGGCCCTCGATAAACTAATGGTCTTTTGCTACTGTCGTAAGTACTATTTCTGTCATTAAGTCTTTATATATAGCTCGGCTCTTTCATTTCATGTATTTATAATTAATTATCCTCAATATATTATGCAGATTGAAGATCGTCGAGTGCAAAAAACAAGAAATTTATGATATTGGGTTCATTAACACAAATATCATAGATGAATTTCTAGTTAAAAAGGACGTCAAAGAGGCCGAGGACAACTTGCTACGATCGTTGATCAAAAATCAAAACAAAGATACCATACTCTTTCCTTACAACGGCAAGTGAGTGTTACTGTCGTGTGCATATTCGGTTTCCCTTATTACTCGAGCGAGGTTATAGTAATGTAATTGATGAGTTATACATGTGTGCGCAGGTACCACTATGTTCTTCTGGAGATTAAGCTTGAGCGGGGACTAGTAACCGTCTTAGACTCGAGACGGAAAGATCCCAAAACCTATGCGGACATGACTGAATTGCTCAACAAGTAAGTTCAATCGATCATTATCGCACCATATCGGCAACTTTTTGTTCATTTCCTGATATCTCAATTAATAATAATTATTTTCTTTGTCTTCCAGGGTTTGGAAACAGTTCACCACAGATGCTCCGGGACTGCCGAAGGAGCTGCGATATACATACCTGAAAGTAAGTACTACTGGCTAGCTAGTTGCGCGCATCTCCCGTTGATTCTATAGTTATACTTTCATCAATGCCATTTATAATGCTTCATTATCAGTTTGATTGACCTCTATTTCTCGTAATGTGCTTGTGGCAGGAAGAAGGGAATGATTTCTGTGGATACTACGTGTGCGAGTTCATCCACAACGCGACTTTGAAAAACAAGCGGGGCTACTCTAAAAGACAATATGAAGTGCGTAAGCAATAATATTCACAATTTCATTTTATTACACCATCATTTCTGTTGAGTTTCATTCATATATATGTATTAATTAACCCCCTTCTTCAAATTAGACGTGGCAGATGCGGAATGAACTCCTAGAACCAGATCGCATGAAAGCAATTCAAGAGGAATTGGCGGGATTTTTTCTTGACCACGTCATCAGTAAAGCCGGAGAATACCATGTGCAAATTGATTTCAATTGCTAGGGGGTTGTAATTAAGAGATCTTATACATATTGTACATGTATGTAGCCAGTAGCGTTGGATACATGATATACGAAAACTTGTTGTTCGACCAATCTATCGAAGAAGGAGAGGTCGATCATTCACTTCTCTCGGTATGCATGACGAACTTCTGTACTCAATGGTTCTCTCGATCACTTATGTATATATAGTACGTAGCGTCGACCAAGCACGGACATAAGAGAGGACACTTCTCTCTATTAATTAGCTAGCTAACACAATATATGAAACACCTAAATTAACCCTCCAAAACCCCCAACCCCCCCCCCCTTCTTTCAGAAAAAACAAAAACCCCAGCCACTGGAATGCTGACACGTGGATGCCTTTTGGTCCCGGTTGGTACCACCAACCGGGACCAAAGGCCCCCTGACTGGGCTCGACGCACAGGGCCACGTGGTGGCACATTGGTCCTAGTTCGTGTTTGAACCGGGACTAATGGGTGGAGGTATTAGTAACGACCCATTAGTCCCGGTTCATGAACCGGGACTAAAGGCCCTTACGAACCGGGACTATTAGGTGTTTTTCTACTAGTGTAACAAGGAATAATAAAAGTAAAAAGATTAGACAAGTATCTATCTGAAGTAAGAATTTTTTTTTCAGAAAAAAGATAAGAACAAGAGGCTCACCACGGTGGTGCCGGCGACGAGATCGGCGTGGGCGATCGACGAGGACGGACGTGACGGACCGCTAAACCTAGACAAATCTCGGGGAATATGGAGTTCGGAGGTCGAGTTTCGAAAGGAGAAAGATTAACTAGTGTGGCTCGGACATTTCATCTAACACCTCATGTGCATAGGAGGTGAGCTAGAGCACCCGAATGCCCTCCCCTCGCCGACCAGAAAAAACAGAGCACTGTGGAGTGCTCTGTTGTGGCGATGTGGTATATATAGGCAACTCATTTATCCCGGTTCGTGGTAGAAACCGGGACTAAATCCCAGCATTCTGTCCCGGTTCAAGCCACGAACCGGGACCAATGGTTGTGGGCCAGGAGCGAGGACCATTAGTCCCGGTTCGTTCCTGGAACCGGGACAAGTGGGTCCACACGAACCGGGACCAATGCCCACGAGGCCCCGGCCGACCCCCTGGGCTCACGAACCGGGACGAATTCCCCCATGGGTCACGGTTCGTACCTAAACCGGGACTAATAGGCTGGTCAGGCCCGAACCAAAGCTCTATTTTCTACTAGTGTGGGTAGAATATGAGGGCTCCAAGACGCGCCTGAACACGTCCGGCCAATCTACCACGTAGGACGTGGTTCTTTTCTTTCTCTCTCTTCATCTCCACCAGTCACATGCATATGACCAGAATATAAGGAAAGCATGGCTGCATTCAAGAAAGAATGGCTCAAAATGGACACGCCCAGATGACCGGACGTGCCACAGGACATTGGGGGGCCAAATTTGTCAGGTAGCTGTAGATGCGCTTACCAGACACATTTTCGAGTCATCTCTAGAGAAAATTTCCTTCATGTTGTGCTGACGGTTAACAAAAACACATATATCAAAACAAATGATTTCCTTGAAAACATCATCGATTGCAATTTTAAATGGTCCTTCTTACCCCTTCTTTTCACATGGGAGCCAAGAAGATAAGAGTTAGTCAGAACCACTACATAATACAATCAATGGCTCAGATCTATTATGTACTCATACCTCTCATGTGAAAAGATGGGGTAAGAGAGACCATGTCAAAAAGCATCATCGAAGTAGAGAAAACGGTAAACACACAATCAAACATTTGTGACAGATGTAAGAATTTATTCTAAGGATTATATGTGGACGTGGAAGCATGTTAGACATCGTTCAAACAGACAATACTGTAGAAAATTACCTAGCTAATTTCCCAAGGGACAGTAGAAAACATCCCAAAGAGAGATACATGTGGCTAGAAACATACTCCAAACATAACCTGGCGCTCACACGAGACTGACGGACGATCAGATTCTGAAGGCCAGTCCTCCTGCTTTGCACAGCCCTGCACAGATATACTGCATACGTGTTTCCTAGGAACGGACGGTACAGTTGTAGACAAGTGGACATATATGTATGTACACATGCACAGAGACACTGCCGACTGACCGGCCAGGGCCAGTAGATTGCTGCCTTGTACGCGACTATTTTTTTCTAGTATTACGGGAAGCCCTTGTACGTGACTCCAACAGGCATGCATGTGCGTACGCGTGGCCCACTGCTTTGCTAGCTATACTACACTGACACCACGTACATTTCCTGCTGGATTCTGGTGCGTAGTATACGAACTGAATTAATATTGTCGTTGTGTTCAAGCCTATGAAAGTATGTTGAATATGCTATGTTTTGTACGTATTGTACTACTGGTGTACAGACATGCAAGATACGAATATACGTTCTGTCACCTTAGTGTGCAGCTCCATGTCACGTACACTCTACCCGGCATACTACCTAGCTACCACGTGATATGCTTGTAGCTTGTAGGTGGCACAGGCTACGGAAAATACATAAAGTTTCATTCATGCATGCACAAGCTACTGCGTACTCATGTGTACAAAGCACATACAATACGATACGCACATACTCCTTCCGTCCGGAAATACTTGTCATCAAAATGAATAAAAAGGATGTATCCAGATGCATTTTAGTTCTAGATACATCTTTTTTTATCCATTTTGATGATAAGTATTTTCGGACGGAGGGAGTATCTTTCTTGGCGGAAAGGAAAATGTTTGTAAATGCACGCTTAGTCAGGACCAGAAGATGCCATGCAGTAGGCAGGCATTGGCTCCATGGCACGCCCGTGATGCATGCCGTCGTTTATCGCCGGCCGGCCGTCCGCCCGTCGTCGTGGAGCTACATGTATGCGGCGCATGGCTCCACATACATAATTAGTACACACCTGGCCGTGCATTGCATGCATCATAAGAAACGAAAGAGAAACGGAGGGATATGGAGCTTAGCTTGGATTGGAAGGACCAGCTAGCTGGCGAGCTAGCCGAGGAAGAGGAGGACAAGCCGTAGATGCCATGGTTTCCCTCGGGAAACGCGACTGCCTGCGTGATCTAAGCCTGTCCTGAGGGGCGCCAAAAGACAGCCTCGGAACGGACCGGAACATGCATGCACTGATGCAGAGATGATAGATGCTGAGAGAGGCTACGCGTGCATACAAACTAAATGATCGGCCTCATACAGTTTACCTACAAATGCATACACAGAAACAAGGTAGGTTGGCAGGTTTAGCACTTGGGCTCAGAGCATCTACATCCGGACCTCTCAAAGCCACCTCATACGCCCGAGCGGGCTGCCTGGTCAGGTTTTTCCGACCCAGACGGACGCCTCAACCGCATGGACTGACCGGCACTCCCCATATCCAGCCCAAATATGGGGTGGATATGGGGTGGCCTGGGCCGGCCCGGGTGTGTCCGCCTGACAAGCCCGGCCCACCACCAACCCCAGGGATGTCCAACAAAAAACCCCATCGGCCTCGTCGGTCTGAAACCCTAACACACTCACTCTCCTCTCTCACTCCGTCCTCTTCTCTCCCCTCACCGATTCCGATCAAATTCGGCACAATGTCGAGCTCCGGCAGCCGCTCCGACGGCAAGATGGATCCGGAGTATGAGCTTGCCCTCCGCATCGTCTTGGAGTGGTCCCAGGTGGACACCTGGGGCAGCTCCGGATCTGCAGCCTCGCCGCAGCAGCAGCCGCTTCCCCGTCGGTGCATCTCGGACACCAGCACTGACCCCTTCCGGCTCATGGGCAGCTCCGACAGGCGGCCAACGCAATCGGCACCTCCCGCACGCCGTCCCATCGCCCCGCTAACTGCTTCTTCCCCACGCGGTCCCATCGCCCCGCCGGCTGCTGCTCCCCCTTGTGGGAAGCGGTGGGTTCTTGTGCCCGCCCTGCTGGCCCGGACGCGCACGCCGGAGTCGGAGGCGCGCGATGCCCGCTGCGAGAGGCAGCGGGCAAGGGAGACGGAGGCTGTGGAGAGCTCTGTCCGCCGCCGCGTCCCATTGCCCCGCTGACTGCTTCTTCCCCACGCCGTCCCATCGCCCCGCCGGCTGCTGCTCCCCCTTGTGGGAAGCGGTGGGTTCTTGTGCCCGCCCTGCTGGCCCGGACGCGCACGCCAGAGTCGGAGGCGCGCGATGCCCGCCGCGAGAGACAGCGGGCAAGGGAGACGGAGGCTATGGAGAGCTCTGTCCGCCGCCGGAGTGAGGTACCGGCGGAGCCCGACGATGACCAGCGGCTTCTCGCGTGGGTCCACCACCGGTCGCTTACGACGGCGGAGACGGACGCTCAGCGGCTCCGCTGGAAGAACGCCAAGACTCTTCGGCTTGCCATTGAGCAGTCCAAGCGGGAGGCGTTGGAGAAGGCGAAGGAGGCAGCTCGAGTGGCCAAGCTCAGGCGCCAGCAGTACCGGGCCGTCCAGCGCCTCAAGGGCCTCGTCATCATCGACTCCTGCTCCGACGACGACGGCTCCTCCTCCGACAAATCGGACGAGCCTCCACCAGCCGACGACGGGTACAACTACGCAGCGACCAGAAGGGGAAGTGTCGGCCCGAAAGTGATGAAGTTGATTTAATTTCAGGTTTTAGATGTAGTATATAGTTGTCCGTCATTTGTGTGGACTTTGGTGGATCTTTTGAAGAACTATTGTGCAATTTCTATGTCCGGAGCTTATTTACGTAGTTTGACCGACGTTGCATTCTATAATACGCATATAGTGGTTCGGATATGAGAGACACGGATGTGGACGACGTGATTTGTGGATTGCCCTGTCACTGTCCGTGGATACGTCCGGGCGTGTCCGTGGGCGTTTGAGGGCCCAGATTTATCAAGTTCGGCCGTAGATGCTCTTAG
The DNA here is from genome assembly GCF_002162155.2 of Triticum dicoccoides. Lineage (NCBI taxonomy): Eukaryota > Viridiplantae > Streptophyta > Magnoliopsida > Poales > Poaceae > Triticum > Triticum dicoccoides. The sequence goes on along the minus strand of NC_041393.1, from coordinate 738,760,915 downwards.
TGCGAATGTTTGGTGAAGCAGCAATGCAGGTGTATGAACGCATCACCAGCCGTTTTTGGACCCCACGAATGAAACAAAAGAATGCCTGGGGAAAGCACTGTGCATGCATGCCGACCCGTGACATATATTGCACCCGGCCAAACATATGTGCATGCATGCATGCATGTACGTAACGCCCACCGGGGACAAGCATTTCACGCTTGACAGCCGTACATCACCCAGCTAACTATCGAGACTGCATCTTTGGCTTTGTTATGTGTTCCGATCACAGCTTGCCATTGTATTTTTTATGTTTTTTTGGTGGTGAGGCCAAGTCTAAAGCATAAATTATGATGCAAAACTAAAGTAATCCGTACAAAAATAGCCACTATCAAGTAACTCAATGGATAATTATAAATTATCAAACTATTATACGACCCAAATCCATTCACAAATTTATACCTTTCTCTTTTCCTTTCCTTGTCCATCTTCTACACTATAGCTTTCTCCTTCACTGGCAATGACGCGCCATCCTGCGATCCTCGCTGCACGCAGCGCGCCTTCAACCTGGATCCCCGTGCGGTGTGCGCACTCGTGCTGGCTCCGCCATCGTGCATCAACGGTTCAACGACGTCCGCCAGCCAGCGGCTATGGTTCATGCTGGTGAAGCCAAGCGGCTGGCTCCGCCCATTGCCTTGTTCAACTTTCTGTGCGTGCATGTTGTTGTCACCTCGCTAATCACCCATGGAGCAGGATTTTATGGATTGAGGGCCCAAATACTGCAGCCCAGGTTATGCTCTCTTTCTTCAATCTCCTTTCCGTGTTTGGCTACAATGGAGAAAGGGAATGCAAATTTACATGTGTAAGTTTAGTAAGGGGTTAGGAGCGGGACGTTGATTTTTAGACCGAGTCCCAAGTTTGGCATGTGGTGTGAATTAGTGATGGAAATTCGAGAGGAAGTCACACCCCATGTGAATTAAGAGTGGAGGGTAGTGAAGAGATGCATCTGAATTGGCCTCCTTAATTCCCTTTCCCCTTCCCCCTTTCAACTCCCAGGTCCCAGGCAAACAATGGATTATATATCTCGACTCTCATACCCCTTAAAATTCCCATTCAATAACCCTAAGAGCATGGTTAATAGTATAGCCAACTGCTAGCTATATGGTGTTGCATGTCATGTATGGTCATCATTTATAGTCACTCATACGATAAGGTTGGCTATAAGATTGTTACTTTTTCTCATCTTATCTCTATCTCTTTTTTCATATTTATTGTATCGGCCTATAGCTAGGCTCTTGCATTAGAGCCTACTCCCCTTATGTTATCTTGTCTCTCTCCACATAGGCAAAATTGTCATATAAGTGGGGTATAAGCCTACTATAATACTTGCTCTAAATCCCCCAAACCAAATTGGTTGTTTGCCCAACAAGGCAACAAGCATGTCACGAAGCAGCCATTTAACCACCAGACGATGCATATACTCCCACCGTTTTTATTTAGTCCGCGTATTAGCTTTAGTCAAAGTCAAGCTTTGTGAACTTTGACAACGTTTATAAACAAAAATATTAACATATACAACAACAAATGAATACCATTAAATTTATTATTGAATGTATTTTCACATCATAGAGATTTGTTATAGTAAATGTTTGTACTTTTCTCTATAAACTTGATCAAACTTTACGAAGTTTGACTTTAGTCAACTTTAATATGCAGAGTAGAACAGAGGGAGTACTTGTATAATTTCTTCACACAAATCAAGCGAGGGTGGCTACCCAACCTTGTCCTACCGGCTCTAACGGCTCATCCTTCTGTGGGTATCTCCGACGCCCACTATAAGTCAGTCGACCAAATCAATTCGGTTGAACCACTTCTCTTCCATCCATTAGACCTGTGTCCAATGGATCATCGGGGGAGAGAATTTGTGGCACGTGCGGGCAGGGGCATGCGGATTGTAGGGCATAGTATTGCGTTAAGATTCAGTCACTTGTGTATGCGTTTACAACTTAATCTTATAAGAATTTTTGCACGGGGCAACTTTTGCGCAGTCCATCCACCTTTTTTCCATGTTTTTTGTTTGGTCTTTCAAATTTAAAGCTTTTGTATCTTTTGAAATGTAGGTCTAATTTATATTTCGCCTGCATATTAGTGTTCCTTGTGATGAGGGATTTGAAACAAGACCATTCTTGAACATATTTTGACAAATTTTATAAACTTTACATAATTTCAACTACTCAAACTTGATAATGGATGACAAATTCCATTTGTTTTAAAAAACTAAAATTCAAACACTAGCCCCTAAACCCCTAAAAGCAAATGAAACTTCATAATAACGAATGATAAATTCATCAGGTTTCTAAAACTGAAACTTAAACACCAACCCCTAAACCCCTAAAAGCAAACGAAACTTGATAAAACTTGGAAAAACTTAATATTACGACTATCTACGTTTAATATTTAAAACTTGGTAAATTTTAAAAGTTGTCAATTCGTTTTCAAGATTGGTCTTGTTCAAAAATAATCGTCGCAATGAACACTAATATGCAAACGCAACTTAATTCGGATTTTCATTTCAAATCATATAACTAATTCAAATTTGGAGATGGGCTGAAAAAGTATGAGAGGTGGGGTGGGTGGAGCGTGCAACTCTCACAAAATCATGCATACATAAACTCACTGCAGTAATTAAGGCGAACTAGAACAACTTCACCAATCTTAAGCAAATGTGTGGATGCATGCATGCGTGCTCCGCACCTAAGCGCCCCTGCATATTTCCGGGCTCACCGACCTTGTTAACCTTCCAAATCGTCCTCTTCCTTCCACCCTGACGGACACCCTCCGACGCCAGCTGAACCGTGTGCCATCACCACCCGCGGGCGGCCACACCATGCCTGAACCACCCCCAGCTGTGTCCTCTACCGCCCCCGGCATCGCTCTAAACTCTGTTCACTTCTGACACGGAATGGTTCCCGCACCCCACATCCAAACTGGTTAACCTTCTTCCTCCTATACGCCGGCGACATCATGGTGTCTGCTTCTTCAACCAATTCCTGGCGGGCTCGTCGGCAAAAATGCGGGCAGCCCTTTTTCATCATCGGAACTATGGGCGAAGGATTTGAGTGATGATTCCAGGCGTCCGTCAAAAAAGCAAACCAGGAAAATATCTCGATGGACAAAAACCCACATACTAATATACACATTTTCTTCTATTAGAACTAGTAAGCGTGTACGTGCAAATGCACGTCTCGACTAATATCCAAGTATATACGAGAATAACATGCATATAAAGATAGTTTGGTTGCACCGGAAAATATTACAAATCAAGAAAAGACAAACAAGCCTGCCTTTGCATATATAGCCTTTTTTATTTAAAGATAGAAGACAAACACATCAATTTTTGTGGTCATTCCCTTGTCCAGACCCGTACGAATTGCACATGCATTATTAAGTAGCATGCAAATCCATATAGATAGGGTTTGACAACAATGGGTCGGTGGATACCGACCAAGAGTTTTATGGCAGACGGAAAACTATATATTTTACATGCCTTTGCATATATTTGTTACCAACCCAAAGAGCATAATAAAATTGTAAAGAAGATAATGACTGCATCTGTGCTGTGGCGGAGCTTAATTTTTTCAGTCTCCAAAACATATTGCATCGCAAAAATCAAGTCTATAAATAAATAGGCACAACATATGGAAAATACAGTAAACAAATCCATGGAGATGAAAAATAAATTTTGATAAAAAAAACTACAGTGTGACTACCGATGCATAGATATCAAGTCCAGTTTATCATCTCTTATTAACTTCCTACTTGAGGCACTTGAGAATTTCTCGTACTTCATATGGGATATTGTCTTCAGCTTCATTCGCATCATACTCGAGCAAGTGTATCAAAATATTCTTTCACAACTCATAACCATCCTACATGAGCAATGCATGATGTAGGATGCAATTTTGCTTCAAACTTTTTATGAACGTGTGATATAGAATACTCACCGTGCAAATTGGACGAACAAATTTGTTACCATGCCAGAGCATAAAATTGAAAACGAAATAACCAGATTCATTCCTGTAGATGAATACACTATCATTATCTTCGGAGGTTATGACAATAAATATAAAACATGCATAGTGATTTTCAGAGTAACTGACCGGTCTAGGCTCGTCGGAACATCAATTGGTGATTTACGTGGCCAGGCAAATGTATCAGACTTCCAACCCGGTTGTGCTAATTCGAGTGCATCATTCAGGTAGAATGCAACCCTTTGAAATTTTAACGCATATCTCTCTGGGGATAAGGGCGGAAATAGTGGGTCCAAAATACATACTTGACGTGCATGTTTGTCGATTGCGAGCAAGATGAAGTGGCCGAGGAATGCGTGAGGGAGCAATATCTACAAGCAACACTCATTGAGAACAAACATTAATCACGACAACCAAATAAAATAGACCAAACTTACCGAATTGCATGATGATATGTTGTAGTCTATCTCAGTCGTTCTACCGTGAAGGGCAGATATATTATGACCAACCGTGAAGGAACAAGTGGTGTAGCTGCACTTGGTAACATATTTTCTGGATAACATGATTTTTTTTAGTCAAATATTGCCGCCGAAAATGTAGCTTAAAGTTATTTTTATATCTGTGAGAAAAAAATGTTTGAAACGTTCACACATTGATAAGTATATTAGTGTTGATCTTACAAAGAAAAAAAGAATATTTGTGAACACTTGGTCACAATTTCACCAAAAATGGGGCTGGAAAAGAAATTTCAGGGTATTTTTAATTCCTTCATCAGGTAAAAGTGTATGAAACTTAACCAGAATGATAATTTTATTACTTTTGATTTTACAGGATTTTTTGAATTGTTCTAAAAAAATCCATTTTTGATCAAAATTTGACCAAAAAGGCACTGAATTAAATTTAAAGGTATTTTCAAATCTATCTAAATCTTACCAGAATTATCAGTAGTATCTTGCACAAAAAAATTAGCATCATTTAGGAATTGTCAGGCCATTATGGGTACTCCACATGTTCAAAAACCAAATAATCAGACCTACAGTTAATTAGGCCTCACATTACAGAATTGTCACATAAATTTGGTCTCCACAATCCATAACTCTGATACATCATTATCACACATTTCAAAGTAAAAGGCTTACAATATATTAGCCTCACACATGAGCTCGATCGAAGGCTCACCCATCATGGGTACTCCACATGTTTAAAAACCAAATAATCAGACCTACACTTAATTAGGCCTCACATTACAGAATTGTCACATAAATTTGGTCTCCACAATCCATAACTCTGACACATCATTATCACACATTTCAAAGTAAAAGGCTCACAATATATTAGCCTCACACATGAGCTCGTTCCAAGGCTCACAATACATTATATATACACGAACTGTTGCTTCAATTGATGTTCTTGGTGCATTGAGCTCAGGTCTGGCTTGGAGAAGATCCTCATATTTTCCAGCTTGGGTGATATGAAACACATGCACCTTTAAAGAAAATATGCCTTTGTCACCAATGATCTGTGACTGACATGAGTACCTGGCTATGGCTGTATGCTCCTCTTGATCTTCCAGGTATCAAGGTAAGAATCTGCTTTTCTCTAGATATAAAATCAACACTACAACAAGATGAAGCATCAGGTACAACATGCAACAAGTTCATGCACACGCAAATGAATTACTTGTAGGTATTTTTTATATTCAACCAGAAGCGTGGCACACAGCAAGATTCAATTATTTTAGCACCTATAAAGTATAGGCTCAAAATGTTGCAGATTGGTATGTCACACACTATGGCAATACTTTTACTCAGTTTCTTGAGTTATCAAGTCTTACTTGAAAGAACACCTAAATTTATACTACTCCATCTTTTTCATGCAAGGCATATTTTGATTACTCAAATCCAAGTACTGACTAATAGTAGAGTGGGGTTCATTTATCATAACAGTGAACATTTTCATGCCCCGGTGATCTGATACTTCTATTTCCACTACAGTTTTACTGCGATTCAAATAGGACCTTGAGGCATTAGGCATTACAACAAAAAAAAAGACAGAGAACTGCCATAATTTACAACAGGCTTCTGGTTTCTGGAACTCTATTGCATTAAGTCAGTGAGGAGAAAGAAACAAAGAAGAGTTTACTCACTTTGAGTTGTAGATGAAGAGTGCAGACCAAAGTGTAGTTGCCATGCGAGTAGTATTAAGTTCACCTGTCAGGGATTGCCAGCCAGGTAACGATTATAAAATCAACTGATCTCTAATTTCATAAGTTAGTTCGGCGAGGCATCGATCGACCCAAATTCAACAGAAGTTAAAAGCCTAAAAACAAGTGAATCTTCTAACCATACAAGTAAATCTTAAATTATGCTACACACTTGGTTTTAACACCATAAACAAAGTTTCAGACAGCTACATGAAAATATTCTTTCTCTTTCTATAGCCATGATCGTCCTGTTCTCTGCTAACATAGATTCCAATGCTTGTAGTAGGTTGAGTTCTTCCAAGAGGCATCTTGCAAAAAACTTAAAACCTTGTTGAAGACAGATTACTCACTTTGGGTATTTAATGCATTCATCATCACAAAAGAGAGAATAAAATTAAAACAACCGTGTTACCTTAGAAAACCCATTTAGAGTTAATGTTCTGTCATAGATTCCAGGTAATGCAGCAAAGTGTGTGTGTTTAGCAGGATGGTAGATAGTATGCTCATAGATCTCATCAGATAGAACCTGCAAAAATCGTTAAAATCATGATGCATCAACAATAGTGATGAACTTGTGAGATAAAACTCGACATTTTCAAAGAATGGGGTGCTTATCAATGCAGTGCTAAGAATAGTAAGATGATATAATTATATGGCTTATTTACTCCAGATTAAGCTATAAATATCGGTAGTTCAAATAAGGAACTATCAAGCCATCAGTTAGGTTTGTAACCTATAGGGATATTTTCTAAAATAGAAGGTTATTTTTAGACAAGGGAACAGTAGCCTCCCCTGCCCTGAAAACATCCGAAGATACACACAGCCCAAAATTATTACAAAACTCTTATACGATATCAAGGAGCCAAAAGGAAACGACAAACTACATAAAGTGTGAAAAAACAGAAATTTATAAGAGCACACATTGGAAGGGCATTTTATCTACATGGTTCAGTAGAGATAGGATCACACGAACAATAATGAGACACAATAATGACAAGGTATAGTAAGGCATCTCTCTGGTCCGTGCTCATTTATGAGTATTTCGTTCTCTTACGAATGCGCTCCTTCTCGTAGCGGGCAGCCGAATCTATATAACGTAAGGTAGAAGTCTCCATGTCATGTCGAAAGGTAACAGACTGAATAATTGCTGGTAAGTTTCAGCATACCTTGTCGTTTAATGGACGCACCAAAGATAAAACTTGTGGGCACAAAGTCATATTGTCCGTGCTCTCCTCCAGTCTGTAAGACGTTACTATTGTGTTCAGCCGACCTTGCCCTAGTCCGTAAGACGTTACTATTGTGTTCACCGACCTCGCTCCTCGTACATAAGTTGGATTCCTGTGCAGCCAATCATCAGAAACGTCCTCCCCTGTATTTGGCTCTCCAACCAGCGTGTGTCCCACACAGGTGATACTGGATTGTGTCGATCCATAATGTGTGAGACCTACAGTTGATGTAGAAACATGTGGGATGATAAGCATTCCGGCTTCAGTCCACAATTTATGTGACTTTGCAAGTTTGAACTGAAAACAAATGTTGGTGCTCTGACCAGGTGACGCTTCCCCGGCAGATGGTTGGCGCTGTTTGGCACTCGCAGCGCCGGTTGCAGTCGTCGCTTTGTGCCGTCCCACCGGAAGACAAGTACTACTCTTGGAAATTGGTACTGTAGAGGCTGAACCTGTTTTGAAGAAGAGCAGACAAACTCATAAACCCAGATGAAGATGTGTCATTAATACAGTGGTATTTGAAGGTGGTATTACCAGGTGAAGATCGGGAGTACGAGCTGTCAGGTAATTCGACAGTAACACTGTCAGCTACAACTTTTTTTTGTAGGCGAGCCAACTGTAGCTTATGCAAGTGTTCTGCTCTTTGTTCGTCTGTTAGTCGAGCATACCAATTATGGCCAGTCCTTTTTCGCTCAACATTAACATCTTCGGAATGTCGAACAATAGTCGTGCAGTCCCCTGTGCATCTTCCATCTGACACAACACAGGAGTCGGACGTCCAAGCAAAATGAGTAAATGGTCATTCAATAATTATGATATGGAAAGTATAAACATACCATTTGTGTGTGGGTTGGTTATGTTGCTCAAAGGGGTACACTCCTTGGATCCTAACGAAGCATGTGCCTCAGGTGTTAGTTGACCAGTAATAATATTCAGAGGCTGAGCCTTCTTTTCTTGTCGGGACATGCAACGATTTTCGAGAAATGCTGTTCTCTTCTCATCAGACAGTCGGGCATACCATGTATTCTTTCTTGCTTGTTGACTATTAGTAGTGACATTTGCATTCTCAATCGTAGACGAGTTTGTTATGTCTTTAAATGGGGAACGGTGCGTAGTCGTTCGTGGAACTTTGTCTGAATTACTCTTCGTCATCTTATAAGAAAAACACAAATGTTAAGAAGGATCAACAAAGTACAGAAAGAGGTGAACAAGCATATGCAGTAATCAGATGTTGGAACAGCATGTGCAATGTGCGACTACAGAGTTCAGAGGAGCAAGCCTAGATCTAACAAAGTGCAGGATTGGAAATCGAGCAATACATATATTTGCATCTGTTTTAACCGTGGCACTCTATGAAGCAAGCCTAGAACTGACAAGCCTAGAATTGACAGCAGCAGAAACACCAGCAGAAATTAGAAGAATTGTGACTGCAAGCAGGAAGAATGTGAGGGCAAAGCACCTGCAGCGTGGAGGTCCGGCGTGGGCTGTGTCCTAGCGGCGCGTGGACGCGGCGGCCCGGTCGGCGTGTGGACGACGCGACGATCCGGGCGCCTGGAGCATGGACGGCGCGGCGGTTCGGGCGGCGTGGGCGCTGGACGGCGCGGCGGCGCGTGGACTGCGCGGCTGTCCAGGCGGCGCGTGGCGCGTGGACGGCGCGGCGGCGGTCGAGGCGGTGGCTGGCGCGGAGGCTGTAGGGAAGAGGTGGGCGACGTGCGGGGATTTTTTGGTGGGGGGGCGAAGCGGTACCGAGCGGATCGATCGTGGTTTTCTGTTTGTTTGACGGGAGATCGATCGTGGGTGAGATTAGTGGGTTGCTCTGTCTGTGTTTGATGTTAAACATTAGAAAGATCTTGATCGTTAGATTATAGGATTAGACGGATAAAATGGATTGGTCTTCGTCCTCTTTTTTTTTTATAGGAGTAGTAGATGATTCCATGAAGGTCCGTGAGGTGAGACAACGACATCTTGATTCATCTGTTTGCTGCGTGGGGTGACTAGATTATTGATCAAGGGAGATGGGCAAGCGCCAGCAGATATGTGAGCGCTGCTCCGGCGACAGGAGACACATGCATGGAGCAAAAGCAACGTACATACTGTCACTGTTCTCCTCTGCTGCTGCCGTCTCATCTCAGCGTCACAAGAATGTAAAGGCACGTGCACCATCTCATGTTCGATGCAACGCAGCACAACAGTGCAGCACTTAACCTGTTAGGTGTCAAGCTGTGTATGTTTATGTTGACATGTGTAAGAGAAGTGCAACTTTTTAAAAGGTGCTCCATCAGTTTGTTGCGCCAATTCCACTTTTTGTGCGTGACGAAATGCTCCAAGTCCAAAATTATTTGAACAAAGTAACATATCTCTCTAATTAAATTTGAAATTTCTTCTTCTGCCCAAGATTGGTGGTTAGTGATGAAGACAAACGCCCGAAAATGAGCAATGAGCAGCATTGTCGCCAACTTCTACTCATGGACGCCTCCCACATGAACTATCTCGCCACCCTCACAGTCAAGACAGAACAACAACACCAACACGACGGCACCCTCCGCAAGGCTGCTTGCACCCAGAGCCACCGCTCCGACCCGAAGAACTAGCCTAATCCACCCTCCAAGAAGGAGACAGGCCGCGGATTTGCAGCGGGCTATCCCCTAAGGCTGGTCACAGTGGGGAGGAACTTAGGAGTAACATCACACACTCCAATGCAACTTTGCTTATGTGGCACGTATTTAATAAAGAGAGAGGTGCTTGTGGTAACTAGCTAAGTTACCGGAACATCACACACTCCAAGAAACAATGAGTCTATAACCTAATAAATACATCATTGCATGACACTACATAGATGTTCCTACCCACTATGGTGGTAGTAACATAGTCTAGGGAAGTGTGTAAATTACTAGCTTATGTTCTTGCCCATTGTGACCAGCCTAACATGCCTCTTGCCGGCCGGGCCCATTCATCCCAAGGCACTGATAATAGCGGCCGGGGGGAGAGAGTCCATGGTTGCGCCGCCAAGCGCATGCAATGCCAATGGATCATAGGTGCCATGGACCATGCTAGAGTACCAGTTATATATATATTATGTTGGATTTAAAGCATCTCTAGCAGATCCGCTAAAATTCATGCCATTTTGCAGGTTCTCGAGTTTTTTCGGCCCGAACAGACCCGCTAAAAGAAGTCCAGCCCGTAAAAAATTTACACGCAGCCCGCATATCCATCCCTCGGCGCTACGGGGACGGACGACTTTTAGGTTTAGCAAACCCTATCCCATTCGCCGCAATTCGCCCGCACCACTGCTAGCCCTCCTCAACTCCGACGACAAATTTGACCGCATCTCCTCCATTTTCCCCCTCTTCGATGGTCGTTGTTGCTGGCGGCCGTGGCGGTTTGTGTCTGCGCAACCTTGCACGGCACAATGCGGAGGCCGTTAGCTCCAGCCTGCCTGCCATGGAGCCATGGCGCTTGAAGCAAGCACGCCACCATGATCGGCTCTCCTGGAGCGGCGGGCGAAGCCCTTGGTCCGGCTTCCACAAGCTCCACGACAACCTCTTTCCTCACTTCGAGAGGTGCCGGGAGGCCCATGCGGAGCTTGCCGCCGCAGAGAAAGCTTTGGCGGCTGGAGAAGAAGGTGCCGCCAACCGTCTCACCGGCGCCAAGAGGAGCACGACCTCGCCAACACGCTCCGTAGGTCCGCCGCCAAGTTCTACCTCGGCGTCGACGAGTGATTGTTGATTTAAGTTTAATTTATAGCGTGAAGTGTGTATTTTCTATGTATGCACTGTGCTTGTGGTGAACTATTTTCTAACACGAAGACGTTTTTAAATATGCAGTAGGAGATTTACGGGATATGTTTCGCGGAGCCTTCGCTGTACTGCAAAGCAGTTTTTGGGGAACTTAAAAAACGACGATTTTGCAGTACGAGATATTAGCGGATCCGCTAGAGAGATGCTCTTAATACGTTGTCACGGGACTGCAAAATCGAATGAGAGCACATGCAAAATCTTTTGTCGTGATACTACTCCAGCATTGAGCGGCCCAAATGGGGCACCTGTCGTCACTACCCTGCGTCCAGTGGCAGCAACCGGCATTATGCATGCTCGATTACCATGATATGTACTACGCTGGGGAATAAGGCTAGAATCAAAATATGAAATCAGTCAGCCAGAGAGAATGAAGTCCTACTCCCTCCCCGCCGAGAAAGAAACAACAAAAGGTTCCGGCTCGTTCAACACAACAACAAATATGCTCCACCCGACCAGACCTGAATCACGGCCTGGCTAGTACACTAGCATTTGTTTGGCTTTGATTTTATTCGCCACTGTGCGTGCAGCTTCAATATGCCCTGTTTTTTTTTTGTTTTTTTTTTGAACGGGGAATATGCCCTGTTATTCTAGACCAGACACGCAACATGAAGGCAGGGGGGCACACTAAAGCAATTTGGCTAGCGTCTTATGTATTTATTCTCCTAATAAATGACCCCTTTTAAAACATAAGCGCACCATTGACCCCGGGAAAACTTATTTGCACCTCTACCGCATTCCAATCATGCCTAAACATTTTTTAACACGGTACAAACGCAGACACTCATACATGCACATGATGCCTAACCATTAGACTGGTCTGGTACACATTACATCATGCAATGGTTAGCTGTGTTTGCCTTTCTACCTGCAGCACACCCCATATCGCTAGTCCCCACCTGCTTGTCGTGCCCAACATTGCACATCAGAGCTCATTAATTGCGACTAAGAGCATATTTAAGTTTTACTTTAAATTGAACTTTCTTAAGTTTGATCATGTTTATAGAAAGTCAATATTTATAATGGCAAACCACTGTTGTTATGTACTCTATAAGTTTAGTCAAACTTAAGAGACTTGAGAAATTAATACGGGATCTATTTTGTTCAAAGGAGGGAATTGGTTATTTTTAGTCAAACGTAAAAGGCTTAAGAAAAAATTTAGTGGATCTATTTTTGGGAAGGGGAGTATGCTATTTTTAATTGGTTTATTTGTTTCTGTGATGTCTAGACCAACTTACATGTCCACTGTGCTCAAGGGTAACTCAGTATATTGGAAGATCACTATGTAGCCTAACATTTCCATCGCCTGCACCAGTTATTTTTTAAACTCTACCATGCGAAGAAGAAACAATCAAAACTGAGATGGGTACAATGTACCTAATAAATTGCTTCGTTCTGGATTGCTGGCTGAGCACATACACGATCTGAGCAAGAGAAAAAATGGCAAGTCCTGAACTGAGTGCAACATACAAGACCTAAACTTTGTGATGCACAACAACGAGAATCTACAATTTTATAGCATAAAGTATGTTTAAGAATCAATATGATATCAGAAATATAAATCAAATCAAATAACATAGCCCCTTTGTCAGACCATTCATTTTCTATTTATCCATCTCAGGGCCTCCAAAACAGCAAGCCACAAAAGGATCATCACAGGCTGTCCTAAATTCCCTCTGATGGCCTAAATGTCCGACCACCACCAACAACGAGTAAAGGAAGGTACCCAAATAAATATAAGAAACTCAAAACTGCATATTTTGTAACCTCTACACACAATTAGTAAGATTACACACATAGCAAAATAAGTTTGCTTTGCTACACCATGAAATTTACTTGAGTCTTTTTTATCATATTAGGTGTGTCTCACGTCAAACTAATAAATATCATGTGAAAAGTACATACAAAAATGATGCGCAAAATTTAATTTCATAAAGATATGATTTCTTATAATGGAGATGAAAGCTGAATCTGACAAGTGTGAAAGAACAATTTCTGATCATTAAAATTTTGGCAATCATAAACTTGAGAACTGTGAACAGAAAGACATTATGTTTCACCAGCATACTTATATGAGAATTAATAGACAATTCTAAGCACAGTTAGGGGGAAATCATTTGGAACCAAGGATGCACCATCTTGAACATATCAGGTTGAACAAATTGTAGCATGAATACCATTCAGTTCCGACCCAATCAGGCACATGAACACCAAAAACCAGGGAAAACACATCTGAAAAATCAATCATGAATATATAGAAAGACAAACATGCATCAAGCACCAGCAGATACATTAAGCCATGTTAACCTAGCAAACTGGAAGTAAGCATTATTAAATGTGGTATTATACACTCAATTAGAATCAGGCACACATCAGTAACATTTTTGGGAGCACACATGGAAGAGGGAAATAGATCTGAGACGAAGTGTAGGGAAATTTCTTTGGAGCATGAATAAGAAACAGATCATAGAATTAAAGAAAGGCACTGTGGACTTTTATTATTTGGGTCTATAGCATGACTATATGTGGATCTAAAATTTCTCAACAAAATAGAATCATAACACCTGAAATTTCTCAAAACAATCAAGGAGGGACAAGGGAGAGAAGATTGCGAATGGACGCCTGCATTTTCCCGCTGGGTGCCCTCCTTGCCATCTTGCACCATGGAGTTCTTTCCCATCAGTATCGGAGTAACCATGCGGTGGTCGCAGGTTGGAGGGGAGGTGCAAGTCAAGATCGATGGGAAGCGGTTGAGTTCGGGGCTCCGAGGTAGGTGACATTGTGGAGCTATGGATAGGCCGCATCGCAAGAGCCATGCGGCGAAACAGGTTAGCCCAGGCGACGTCGTAGCAAGGGAAGATACTGGACACCATAGAGGGAGGCGGTGCTAGAGGATGGACGCAGCTCCGATGGTCGGTTAGATGGGGTTGGTCGTAAGAGCCAGCACTACAACTTAGGTAGTTAGTGGGGTTGGGGTGGGGGTGGGGATGGTGTTGACATGTGGGGCCACTCAACTGTGGAGACGGACATATCCTTGTGAGAGGCATAAATAGAAAACACTCAGCAAACCGAAAATAAGAATATGAACAAGCCACTGATAGACGGGCCATGAATAACCATCACTGTCGCCATGCACCAGAGGCCTCCAATTCCTGGGGGCTCAGAGTTTTTAGGGATAACATAGATTCACATTGATTGCATCTACTATGATTGTTGGTTTCCAAATCAACTCGTCAAAAAGCATAAGTTCTAATTGGTTAAGTTTCTTTCCATTGGTTAGAGATGGTTGTATGCAAATTGAATCAAGTAATAAGAGAATATATGAAGATGAATGAAAGAGTAACAAAACAATGCCAACAACCGAGGGCGAAGAAGGGAACTCAAGGACATACGACTTGTTGACATCTCATACATCTATGTTTGATTAGCTAAAACTAGGTTCCACACTCATCTCAAATGATGGGAAACAGCTTCCGATTAAATCCGTTTTCTCAGCTCTATCCATTTTCTTCATGTGTACCGTAGCTCTGCATGTGGGAGTTATTAACTAACTCCAAAAATACCTGAGGGACTTTCTCAGGAAAAAGATTGGTTCTACAGATGCTGGAATGGCTCTGGTTGCTTGGAATAAGATCAGCAAGCCGAAAACTCATGGAGCCTAGGGATTTTGGACATCAACTTGCACAATAAGGCTCTCCCGATGAAACATGTTCACAAGTTTCTCAATCAAGAAGATATCCCTTGGGTAAAATTAATTTGGGAAGCCTACTATTCTGCTGATCTCACCAGGGATAAGAAGGAGGGATCTTTTTGGTGGAAAGCTATTTTCAATTTGATTCCCATCTACAAGAAAGTAGCTACTTGTATATTCGGCTCTGGATCTACTACCTCTTTTTGGACTGATAAATGGAAGCTCGAACCTTTGGCCCAGCTCTACCCAGAACTACATTCCTTTGCAACGGAGAAGAGAATCTCTCTCAAGCATTTTTGTGGCCCAAGAGGACTGGATTGAAAACTTTCACTTACCGCTCTCAGTGCAAGCACATGATCAATTCTTAAATTTGTCTGAACTATGCCCAGAACTCTCTAGATGGAATTATTTGGGCCAACACAAGAAATTTTCCTCAATGGTAGCTTACAAACAACTATTAGGAGAGCATGAGGAACATTTCTTCTTTGAGCAAATCTGGAGATCGAACAATAGGCTTAAACACAAAATCTTCCTATGGTTAATTGCTCATAATAGCATTCCCACAAGATCTATGCTCATCAGAAGAGGAATGCATCTTCAAGATCCCCACTGCCCCAATTGTGATCAGCATGCTGAAGAAACAGTCTATCATTTGCTATGGGAATGTAACTTTGCACTGCAATGTTGGGATTCTTTACTTCCGCATAGAAAAGGGGGCACCTCAATCTTCGCAGATATTCAGCTAGCAAAGCAACTGCATCTCCAAATGGACATGGAAATCGTCATGATAGGATGCTAGAGCATCTGGATTCAAAGAAAAGGCAAGGTGTTTAGTGCTATCCAACCTACGGTGTTCAACTGGAAACACAAGATGAAACTAGAATTGGATAATCTGCAATGCAAGATCAAGACAAAGAATCTGGAAGCATTCTAAAAGTATCTTGCAGATAATTCTATGTAAATGATGTTTTTCTGCCCAAAATCTAGCATAGGTTGATTTTTTTTTCATTTGAGCTTAGTCTCCACCCTCATGTAACATATTTCATTTTATTTATAAAATTTACCGTCGACCGATTGTTCTACGGTGTGCGGGTCAAAAAAAAACTAGGCTTGACCATCATAATATACGAATCTCTTTTACAATATGATTTTACAACTGTGCATTGTAGATCTTTCTATCATGCCATTTATAGATATTAACTTTGGTGGGCGCGCGCACACACACACAATACAACATCAAGTAGGCCCACAATATTTTGCAGGAATGCAATTTTTTTCATCTCTTATGTTTTGGTAATAACCACAACTAATCAAATTCAACAAAAGTGCTACATTCTTAACTCTTTAACTCCATCATAATTTTCATGACATAATAAAAATATAATTTATTGCTAACTTACTTGAAATAATAGAATTTTGGGTCGTATAACAACAAATTTGATTATGTTGTTACCAATGCAGTTATCTGATGAATATTGTCGAAATGAATTGTATAAATAGTCATTAAGATGGTAGATTTAAGGTTTTATTGATTATAAAAGTAGTTATATTTTTTGTTAAATTTAACTTGTGGAGAAGTAATAATGTTTGGTATAATTATATGAGTGTCACCCATAAATAAGTTTCGGCCATAAAATAAGTTTACACTATGTTTATTACCTAGTATATCCACTCTCCCGGTTCATAAAAATTTTCTTGAGTGTTGTTTTCGCACTTTTAAATCTCACCCAATACTTACATAATATTAAAATTGATATTCTTACATTGTCATGTCACAGATTTTTTTCATCCAACTTGTACCCAAAACAATAATTACATCCCTGAAATTTTGGAAAATTCTATTTTTTCTATCTTACATAATTTTCATGTGTTACACTAAAATAGGAACATGAAGTTTTTAACAAACATATCACAACATATGGGGAAGGCCTCATGGAACTATCTCTTCGTATATTATTGTAGTCCTATACACAAATATGGATGTGATCACTATGTCGTTTTTTACATTCGAGCAAATAACAGAATGTCTAGAAGATGAATAGTTGCCCAATTAAAAAAGACAGCACATAAAACATCCATGAAGCCGATTAATTATTAAACCATATATAAATTGTACCAAATTTTTATAGTTAAAAAACAGTGTATATTTTTTATGGAGATAAAATTGTGTACTATGTAAGAGAAACACTAGTAGAGTCACCATATCAGGTTGATCGACATAATATTCGTTGATGTGGCAATTTTGGCCCAAAAACTAACTCTGGCATAGTCATCATATAGCACAAAGTCGCCATAATTTATGGATGGCACTCCATATCCTGTCTAATAGCTTCCATATTTGAAGGGCGGAGGTGTTAATTTGGAGCGGGCGCCATCCACCAACCCCTCGTGCAGGGGTGTGTGTGTGTGTGTGTGTGTGTGTGTGTGTGTGTTGGGGTGGGGGAGTGGGGGGGTGGGGGCGGATTAGCCCGACCTCTTCCGTCCACGCGCAGCTTGATGAATGGTGTGGTTGTCCGTACATATGGCACTTCCACATTTCCACTGGGAAGAGCCGTAATAAAGTACGCCATCGAGTTTCACACTCACATACGGTAAATCAGCACTCGTTTCCCACCCACATGTGAAAAATCAGCCACGTTTGCAGCCGGATCTCGCACTTTTGTGGGTATATAATTACCCCCATCACTGTTGCTGCCACATCCACCCCGTAAGATAGGGCCATCTAGCACCTCTCTTCGCCCTTTCCCTTCGCCCCCACAATCACCCCATCGGCCATGTCGGTGCAGCCTCGCCCTCCCAGCGGAACATTCCCTGGCAAGATCAAAGAGGACACCACGCTGAAAAAAAGTTCTAGGAGAGGGTGGGGTGCTACTCTGAGTGGGTCGAGGAGGACGTGCTCCATAAGGCCGAATCAGCCGTCGGTCGTGCCCGTTTCCCTGCAACCCTCGAGTACTATGACCGCATCTCAACGGTTGCATGCGTAGAAATGAAAGTCACACTCATGGCCGACCTAAAAAATGTGGTCATATCCCGCATCCAGGTCACACACGCGTTCGCCAACTGTGTAGCCCTGGAAGTTATAGCATCCAAAAGCCTCACCCTCCCGCGAGGTCACTTCCAAGAGGAGGGAGACCTCATAGTTGAATTACAGAATTGTAGTCCTATAGTTGTTCAAACTAGCAGGGTGAGCCGCGCGTTTGTGCGGCTAGACTTTCTATATGACTTTTTGGGGTAGTTCGGTGCTTTATCAATATTTATACAAAAGTATATCTTAAATGTGTGTCTGCGGAGAACATAATTAAGCTTTGCAGCATATATTTCTGTTATTATATAAAGTTCTTCGTAAAGATTTGGTTGTGTGATAACAAAGATAAAAAGAACCATGTCATGTAATCTCGCCATGCCTAATCACAGGCATTGGTACAGGTCTCTAGTTTTCACTATTTTGGCTTCTTTTCATTTAGCACTTTTCATCGAGTTAATCTAAAAATTGAAGACTTATAGTGATACAGTGTTATCAGTTTTATCATCTGCCACTAGTAGAAAAAGGACCTAATATGAGACACATTAGTGCCGGTTTGATTTTGAGCCGGCACTAATGTGTCCAATAGTGCCGGTTCCAACGGCTAGCCGGCCGTTCTCATTAGTACCGGTTCGTGGCGAACCTTTAGTACCGGTTCGTGCCACGAACCGGTACTAAAGAGAGTGGTGGCAGGGTGTTGTTAGTCTGGGGCCCCTCCGGCACCTTTAGTACCGGTTCGTGGCACGAACCGGTACTAAAGGTCGACCTACATAAACCCTTCGTCCAGCCGAGCCACTCTGTTCTTCCCCTTTCCCCTCACATCCTCTGTTCTTCCCCTCTCTTCCTCGAGCTCCTCACAAATTTTGCCCAAAATTTGTCAAGATTTGAAGGCCCCCATCCATTCAAATGATCACAAAGGTTAGCAACTTTGTCCTTTCAACTCTCATTGCTAGATTAGCTCTTGCAATGCTTTGTATAGTGATTAATTTGGGAGGAATTATATTTGCTAGTATTTGATTTATATGCAACTTGAGGTCAAAAATAACACTTAGTTTGCATATGTAGGTGTGGTTTACTTAGTGCCTTCTAAATCTCCGTCGTAACCACCGTCGATCGCCCGCACCGTCCCGTCACCGGCACCACCTTGTGGTGAGGCTCTTGTTCATGAATGTTTTACATTACCAAATTGATGTTTGTGTGATTTGGATATATAGTTACTCGTATAATTATCTTACCCATACGTTGTTTGTTATACATAGTGCCATGGTTTTGATATCCGTCCCCATCGGCCCTCATCCTTGTTATGATTCCGATGTGGTATATTCTCATTTAAAACTAGTTGTTGCATTTCGTGTTTATGACAAATTATGCCCATCAAGTTGACATAGATATTTTTATCTAGGAGGTATGTGAACCGGAAATTCCAACCGACCCTATTGTCGAGAGGTTAAATTTAGTTGAAAGAGAAAACGAGTACTTGAAAGAAAAATTGAAAAGAATTGAGGGGGAGAAGATGGAATTGGAGTTGCATGTTGCCGATGTCGTCGATGATCACAAGATCAAGAAGGAGAAAATGCGCTTGAAGATTAGAAAGATTAGAAAATATGCCATCGATAGTGAGGCTTGGTATCATTATGTTGTTGGATCAATTGTTACCTTAGTTGCGATCTTGATCGCATTTGTTGTTGCATTTAAATGCTTTAGCTAGAGAGTTATTTGTTTGTTGCATTTAAGTGTTGTATGAACTTTATGTATGAACTTGTATTAATTTGGTCTATTCGGTGTTGTGTAATGAAGATGAGCCGGCAATGGATGTACGATGACCGATGCTCTCCCCAGTTCATTGAGGGCGTGCATACTTTTCTGCTTGCGGCTGAGGCAAACAAGCGGGCGGATGGTTTTATGCCTTGTCCATGTGCTGGCTGTAAGAATGGTCACAGTTACTCTACGTCAAGAACCATTCACGTCCACCTATTTGAGTCCGGTTTCATGCCCCACTATAATGTTTGGACCAAGCACGGAGAAATAGGGGTTATAATGGAAGACAATGAAGAAGAAGAGGACGACGATGGCTATCCTGGCCATGGGTTTCCTGAATACGATGATACAACAATGGGGGAAGAAGCTGAGACGGCAATGCAGAAAGAAGCTGAAGAAGAGGCATCAGATGAGCCCGCTGATGATCTAGGTCGGGCCATTGCCGATGCAAAGAGAAACTGCGCAAGTGATCTGGAGAGGACGAAGTTGCAGCGCATGTTAGAGGATCACAAGAAATTGTTGTACCCGAATTGCGAAGCTGACAAAAAAAAGTTGGGCACCGCACTTGAATTGCTGCAATGAAAGGCAGAGAATGGTGTATCTGACAAGGGATTTGGAAAGTTGCTGGTAATGATAAAGAATATGCTTCCAAAGGACAACGAATTGCCCGAGAGTACGTATGAAGCAAAGAAGGCTGTCTGCCCTCTAGGGTTAGAGGTGCAAAAGATACATGCATGCTCTAATGACTGCATCCTCTACCGCGGTGAGTACGAGGATTTGAATGCTTGCCCGGTATGCGGTGCATTGCGTTATAAGATCAGTCGCGATGACCCTGGTGATGTCGAGGGTGAGCGCCCCAGGAAGAAGATTCCTGCCAAGGTGATGTGGTATGCTCCTATAATACCACGGTTGAAACGTTTGTTCCAAAACAAAGAGCATGTGAAGGCGATGCGGTGGCATGCAGAAGACCGTAAGAAAGACGGAAAGTTGAGAGTACCCGCTGACGGTTCGCAGTGGAGAAAAATTGAGAGAAAGTACTGGGAGGAGTTTGCAGGTGACCCAAGGAACGTATGCTTTGGTCTAAGCGCAGATGGCATTAATCCTTTTGGGGAGCAGAGCAGCAACCATAGCACGTGGCCTGTGAATCTATGTTTGTATAACCTTCCTCCTTGGTCGTGCATGAAGAGGAAGTTCATTATGATGCCAGTGCTCATCCAAGGCCCTAAGCAACCCGGCAACGACATTGATGTGTACCTAAGGCCATTAGTTGAAGAACTCTTACAACTGTGGAATGGAACAGGTGTACGTGCGTGGGATGAGCACATGGGGGAAGAATTTGACCTAAAGGTGTTGCTGTTCGTCACCATCAATGATTGGCCTGCTCTCAGTAACCTTTCAGGACAGACAAACAAGGGATACCGCGGATGCACGCACTATTTGGATGATATCGACAGTATATATTTGAATAGTTGTAAGAAGATTGTGTACCTGGGACATCGTCGATTTCTTCCGAGCAGGCATCCCGTAAGAAAGAAAGGCAAGCATTTCAAAGGTGAGGCGGATCACCGGACGAAGCCTCGCCACCGTACTGGTGCTGATGTACATGATATGGTCAAGGATTTGAAGGTAATCTTTGGAAAGGGTCCTGGCGGACAACCTGTTCCGAAGGACGCTGACGTACGCGCACCCATGTGGAAGAAGAAATCTATATTTTGGGACCTGCCATATTGGAAAGACCTAGAGGTCCGCTCCGCAATCGACGTGATGCACGTGACGAAGAATCTTTGCGTGACCCTGCTTGGCTTTTTGGGCGTGTATGGGAAGACAAAAGATACACCAGAGGCACGGGAGGACCAGCAACGTATGCACGGAAAAGACGACATACATCATGGTCAGGCCAGCTACGCTCTTACCAAAGAAGAGAAGGAAATCTTCTTCGAATGCCTGCTCAGCATGAAGGTACCGTCTGGCTTCTCGTCGAATATAAAGATAAATATGGCAGAGAAAAAGTTCCAGAACCTAAAGTCTCATGACTGCCACGTGATTATGACGCAACTCCTTCCGGTTGCATTGAGGGGGCTTCTACCGGAAAACATTCGATTAGCCATTGTGAAGCTATGTGCATTCCTCAATGCAATCTCTCAGAAGTTAATCGATCCAGAAATCATACCAAGGTTACAGAATGATTTGGTGCAATGTCTTGTCAGTTTCGAGTTGGTGTTCCCACCATCCTTCTTCAACATCATTACGCACGTCCTAATTCACCTTTGCGAAGAGATTAACATTTTGAGTCCTGTATTTCTACACAATATGTTCCCCTTTGAAAGGTTCATGGGAGTCTTGAAGAAATATGTTCATAACCGTGCTAGGCCAGAAGGAAGCATCTCGAAGGGCCATGAAAATGAGGAGGTCATTGAGTTTTGTATTGACTTTAGTCCTGACCATAAGCCGATTGGTGTTCCTGAATCGTGGCATAAGGGCAGACTGGAAGGAAAAGGCACGCTAGGAGGGCATCAAATAATATGTATGGACGGGCATTCTCTCACTGAAGCACACTACACAGTTCTACAGAATTCCGCCTTGGTGGCTCCGTATATGGAGGAACACAAGAATTTTCTACAGTCCAAACACCCGGAGAAGTATGACGACTGGATTACACGCGAACAAACAAGGACTTTCGCCGGTTGGTTGCAGAAACGTGCCCTAAATGATGGCAATATTCAAAATGCCCTATATTCGATGTCCCAGTTACCATCTTCGAATATAATGACTTTCAAAGGGTACGAGATAAATGGGAATACATTTTACACGATCGCCCAAGATAAGAAGAGCACCAACCAAAACAGTGGTGTCCGCTTTGATGCAACAACCAACACGGGAAAGGAAACATATTATGGTTACATAGAGGACATATGGGAACTTAACTATGGATCAGGTGATTTGAAGGTCCCTTTGTTTCGGTGCAAATGGGTCAATATGACACGAGGCGGGGTAACAGAAGACCCGCAGTACAGAATGACAACAGTGGATCTCAACAATCCTGTGTATGCAGACGAACCATTCGTCCCAGCCAATGATGTGGCGCAGGTTTTTTATGTGAAAGACATGTCTACCAGGCCAAGAAAAAGAAAAGATAAGGAAGCGAATGGATCATATGACGAGCCAAAGCGCCACATAGTTATTTCAGGAAAAAACATCATGGGAGTGGATGACAAGACAGAAATGTCAGAAGATTATGAAAAGTTTGATGAAATTGCTCCATTCACAGTGAATATTGACCTGAGCATCCAGTTAAATGATGAAGATTTTCCATGGCTACGGCGCAAAGGGACACACAAGAAGAAAAAGTTTCACACCCAAAGATCTGGGATGTGATCGGCTTCACTATCATCACTTTCTTCTGTGTTTCACACCCAGGAGGGAATGTCTGTAATAGTTAGGGTAGTTAATTATGTGTTTCGGCATTTGAAACGTGAAGAAATTTTAAGTGCAAACAAATTCTTTTCATGCATTTACTGATTTTTTTTCCAGCTAAATGACCGTGAAATTGAAAAGCATTTGAAATGAACTCAGAAAAGGTTGAAAGTTGGCATGGTATCATAATTTCATACAAATGGCATGTGCAAAAAAGTAGAGATGGTTACGGCAAAAACTGGATACACTTCGTGTATAAAATGGACAATCTTTTTTGAAGTATCAGGGTTTCCGACGAAAACTGAAATGTTACAAAGGCATTTCATTTTTTAAATAACCTAAGCATTATCAAATTGAATATAATGATAAAACACCGTAATATTAAACATAAGAAAAAATAATCACCGAAAAAACTTTTTTCAAAGTTAAGTTATTCACAAACTAGTGATTCACACAAATTTCAAATAATTCAAAATTTAAACTATTCAAAATTGAAAACTACCGGCACTAACAGAAAGTTTGTAATTTTTTGTAGCTAAAGCAAAAATATTCACAAAGAGACTCTAAATACAGCAAAAAACAACTAAAAATAAATCAAACAAAAATAAATAAAGCGGAAAAAATTAAGAAAATAAAAAAGCCCACCTATTGGGCCAAAGCGGCCTGCATACGACTAGGAACACAACCTTTAGTTGGGCCAGGATGCAGGCCCGCAAAGGCCCAGTAGGCCCATAGGGAAGAAGAGGACAGGTAGGCCCAGTAGGCCTACTTAGGAGAGGAGCTCGAGAGAGCTACCACACTGGGGCTTATAAACCAGTGCGGTAGCCCCTCGGGTAGCGAGGTGGGACTAAACTTGCGCACCGCCTGGAGCCAGCGCACCCCCTTTAGTACCGGGTCGTGGCTCCAACCGGTACTAAAGACCCCCCCCCCTTTACTACCGGTTGGAGCCACCACCCGGTACTAAAGGGGGTGCGCTTGCCGCCGCTTGGCCTGGCCAAAACAGACCTTTAGTACCGGTTGGTGGCTCCAACCGGTACTAAAGGTCCATCCTATATATACAACACTTAAAAGAATTCAGTTTCCCTCTGTTTCCTCCCTCCATCGTGCCGCCCTGCCCCGATCGACGCCGTCCCC
>NC_041393.1:738717788-738736089 GCF_002162155.2 Triticum dicoccoides | reverse complement strand
CCATGTCCACACACACACACACACTATACACACACACACACACACACTACACACACACACACACTACACACACACACATTATTAGTTTGTTTGTTAATTTTTTTTCTGTTTTTTAGTTATAGAAATGTTAGGAAATTATTCTGTTTTTTAGTTATATAAATATTAGAAATGTTAGTTATATAGAAATGTTATAAATGTTTTCTGTTTTTTAGTTATAGAAATATTTATAGAAATGTTAGCAATTTTTCTGTTTTTTAGTTATATAAATATTAGAATTGTTATAGAAATGTTAGTTATATAATCAGGAAATTTTAGAATTAGTTTTAGTTAGATGAATTAGATTAATGTCCAATTGTTAGAATTTGCATATATATAGAATTTTAGTTATCACAATCCAATCATTTAAAAATGTTACTTTTTGCGGGCATATAGTATTTGTTCTCGACGATATGCCCGGCCCGCATCCTCGCCGTCGACCCGTTCGCGACGACGTCATGCTTCAGAGGACCCATGTCCGGGACTGGGCTCCGCCGGGCTGGCACTGGGAGGTGGTACCTGGAGGGGCGTGCCGCTTGGTGAGGAACCCGACCTCGGGTCCCGTCGTCGACCCTGATCTTCTTTGGTGGCGTTCGCGTGGGCCACATTCGGTGCAGAGGCAGCCGGCCCTGCCGGAGGTGGTGCGTCGCCGTGTCAGGGAGGAAGATGAGCACGTCCATCGCTACATGGCTGCTATGGACGACGTCAGGTTCTCCACTACCTGGCGGGTTCTTTGGGCAGATGACCGGAGATATAATCCTGTGATGGTTCCTTTTCTTTGGGTGTGCACCGCCCGCGCCCCAGGAACCGCGAGTGGCGCCCTAGATTCTTCTGTAGTACTCGATCTTTATTAGGTACCTAGCCAGTGATGTATTCGATATATAATATTCGAGACGATGTATTCGAGATTTTATATATTAAGACGATGATGTATTCGAGATTATATATTCGAGACGATGTATTCGAGATTCAGTTTTTCCTTATTGATTAATTGCATCCATGCATTGTAATTTGAATACTAAATTGTTTTATATTTCTTCTGTATTAATTAGTAAAGTAAAAGCTATGGCGGACAATACCGGCAGAGAGAGAGAAGAGGAATTGTTCGACATCATACAGCCCTCATAGGCTAGATGATCTGAATGAAGATGACGGCTCCCGATATCTGAACAATACCGGAGAGGGTGATGAAAAGATATTCGATCTCGACGATCGAGCTGATGAAGTCATGAACTATGATTATGATGACACAAACAATGTTAGTGATGACACAGACAATGCTGATCTTCAAATAACAAAGACTTCCGGCGAGGTATATATTTATATAAGCTTGCATCCTGGTGATCATCACATGTTTTTTTATTGAAGATATATTAACGAATCAATCTTTCTTCTTTCAGCCCTCCGGATCGAGCAAATCTGCTTCTACAGACAGCAAGACAAAGCGAGGCCCGAGCAGATTGTTGAAGGATGGTGTAAAGTACCACATTGAATCCACCAAACTTAGTGGCGAACCCCTCACGCCTAAGAACGTTGCGGACAAGTGGACTCGTCAGTGCGGAGTTCTTGTGAAGTACAAACTCCCGATCTCCATTCAAGAATGGAAAGAGCCAAAGACTAAACGTCCAGGTGTTACCTGGGTCGATGACAGAGCCAAAAAAGACTTGGTGAAATCTCTGATGGAACATTTCACCCTACCAGATCATTTCACTAAAGCAGACGTGGAGAAAGTCAAGGCCGCTGCTCTTAAGAAGATGGCAATTGCATTCAACACCCACAAGAAAACTGTATGGGCCAACTACCTCGCTAATGAAAGGAAGACTCCAGATTTCAAGGGAACACTAGAGAAGCAAAGAGAACACTGGGACAATTTCGTGACCTTCAAGGATTCAGAATTATCTAAGGAACGGTCGATGAAAAACAAGGCAAATGCCGCAAGAAAGACGTAGTTCCATAGGCTGGGTCCAGGTGGCTACGCGGTGGGATTTCCTAAGTGGGATAAGTCTGAGCAAGAGATGGAGGGTTTAGGGGTCACTCCGATTACTAGGAGTTGGCCCCCCAGGTGCAGAACTTGGTTCTATGCGCATGGGGGGCGTTGGACCCGAAGACATGCCTGGTTTCGAAGAAGGCAAGTGTAAAAGGAGCCGAACAAAAGATACTTGACGCAATAGAAGAAGCTCGAGCGGGGGTGTTCATGCCCAACAGAGAGAACGACGAGCTTACGCGCGCCCTGGGAAATCCTGAACACCCGGGAAGAACACGAGGCATGGGTGTTATTCCCTGGTATGAGGGCTTTTCGGACTGGAATGACGACTACAGGTCCCGTGCAAGAAAGAAGATGGAGGAGGAGAAGAAGAGGAAGCTGGAGGAGGAGCAGAGGAAGCAGGACGCAGAACGTCTTCAAGGCCTAGAAGCAAGGCACGCGGACCTGGCACTCAAATTCCAGCAGCAGCAGCACCAGATCGACTCACTTAGCCAGGAAAGGGGGTCTCAGCAGCGACAACAACAAGCGGATGATCGTCCAGCATTGGATAGCACCGTCCCATCCATGCCGAGAAGCAGCGTTGGTTCTGCCCCGGGCGACACACTGCTGGATACATACCCTGTGGATGACATCATAGAGAACACTAACTGTGAGCTACACTCCAAAATGAAGAACATATCCATGAAGGTGGCGGATGGCGTTGCTTTTCCAGTGACCCCCGAAGCAACCTACCATTGCATCCCGATTACAGAGGGCTATGCTCGTGTCATGGTTGATGAAGTGGTGGACCCATATTCAGGGCTAACGCTTGACATTCCTGGAGGTGAAGACGAGCGCACACTGGGACAGACCATACATCGTATCATCCTATGGAGAAAGGATTGCATCATCTTTCGAAGTCCACCGACACCGCGTCGTCAGCCGACTCCTCGAAGTTCGCAACCAAGTCAGCAGACTCCCGCTCCTCCAAGTCCATGAACGCGTGAGACGACTCCTCCTCGAAGTCCGCCACCTCCTCCAAGTCCCCGAACGCATGAGCTGACTCCTCCGATTTCAAGTCCGGCACAGCGTCATGCCACTTCTCCGGTTTCAAGTCCGGCACCGTGTCAGGCCACACCTCCTGCTTCAAGTCCGGCACATCGTCAGGCCACTTCTCCTGGTCCAACTCCATGTCAGCCGTCTCCGCCGTCTCAGCAATCGTAGAAGAGACATGCCGCAGCTTTTGTGCGTAGCGGTACGAGTCGAGGTAGTTCAGGAAGTACAGGCGGAGACAAGCGATGTAAATTTGGTCCAAGCCTCGCTCCTCTTCCTCGGAGGCCTTACGACATGACCGAGGAGCAAAACGCAACCATAGTGCAGGCCCAAGTGGACGCCCATTTTGGACCGAAACCGGCACCGCCGCCAAAGGAGAAAGTGCCTGAGAAAATGATTGACCACTTCATTCATATGGCTAGAGCACCAGCTCCCAAGCCTGTTGACTCAGACTATGAGCGTCAAATCAGGAAGCTACATCAAGCATGGCTACGGAAGGAAGCGAGCTCGTGCTCGAGCCAACAAGCAGCTGGCAAAAAATGCGGGAAAACCGTTCCCCAGCTGGGAGAACAGGCGATGCAAGAGATCCCCCCGCTTGTTGTGCCAACAACACATGAGAGGAGTACGCGCGCCAAATATTATTGTGGGCAAACCGTTAGCGTTCCCCAGCAGGGCGATGTGGTAATAACGGAGGAGCATATAATGCAGGCTGAAATGCTCAAGATCTCTGTTGGACAACTCCTCGAAATCGAGCCCATGTCTCCGCTTAAAGAATCGGAAATAAAATGGAAATATGTCTAGGGCCAACCTTTGGTCCATCCAGACAAGATCAAGGACCTCCCAACGAGAATGTATGAATTGCATCAATGGTACATGAACATGACCAAGATTTCCAATCGAGTGTCCCTCATGGTGAATGTCAAGAAGGAGCATTATTACCATTAGAAAGCTCCGTCCATTGAGTATTCAGAACTATATCAGTTATTCAATCAAGACGCACTCGACAAGTCTATCGTCAGTTGCTATTGTCTGTAAGTGATTTCTTTCTGTAATTTAAGTCTCAAGCTAATTATGTAGTGATAATTTTGATCAATCATTACATCTAATTATCCTCACTATATTCTTTTCTGTGATATTATATGCAGGATGAAGATGTATGAAATGAAAAAATCTGGACGCTATGGCATTGGGTTCATTGACCCAAATACCATTAATGAGGACATATGGAAGTATACATTTTATCGAGCAGGTGTAGAGGAAAGCATGGTACAGTTCTTGAAGCGCCTCAATAGCAATGAAGATATAGTGCTTCCTAACAACTTCCTGTGAGTCACACTGTCTTGTACTACAAATTCCGTTTTTGCTTACTAGCTAGCTAGATGTTAATAATTAAGTGTATACGATTTACGGTAGTTGATTAATTTTATGCACATGTCCGCTTATTGAAGACATGCAAACGTGTGCGCACGCAGTTGGCACTGGGTCTTGATAGACATTAAAGTTGAGGAAGGAAAAGTTGAATTACTGGACTCGCTAACTAAAGAAGAAAGTGACTTCACCATCGTGAAGGGGATAGTCAACATGTAATTTCAATCATTATTAATTATATATATCTCGGCCTATTATTAGTTCGTCATTTTCTGATATGAACTATTTAATAACCCCTTTATTAATTTTCTTTGCTAGCGGGCAGGGCATGGGCAAAGTTCATCGCGGTGACTCCAGGCGAATGGAAACAAAAGTTGTTTTGGCATCAACCAAAGGTAAGTAATTAAGTAGTACTAGCTAGCTACCATCTCTTTAATTCTTGTTTCAATATCATTAATTAATTATCATGCTTGATTAATCATTATCTGATTCAATTCCATTCTCGTAAAGGCCCTAAAGCAGGCGTCGGGGAATAATCTATGTGCATTTTACGTTTGTGAGAACATTCGCATGATGACATCCGAAAAGAGCAGATCTGATAGACAGGACTGGGTACGTTTGTCAGAACACTATTCACACCATTATCGATATCTAGTCACACAACTAACACACATGCATATTGATCTCCTTCTTAACAGTTCAGAGAGGTGCGGGATAAGCTCCTACCATCGGACCGCATACTAGCACTTCAAGAGGAAATAGCCGGATTTTTGCTCGACCAGGTCATAAATCCCGAAGGAGAATACTATTACCCACTACCGCCCCCATGAACCACTTGTCATCGTGCTCCGGAGGCACCAAGGCAACATATGTAGGAGAAATTGTATATGTATATATATATATATATATATATAATATATATATATATATATATATATATATATATATATATGCGGTTCTATACGTACGAGAAAATCTATTAATATATATGCATAACGTGTACAATTTGTAGTATCGTGAAATACCAGCAAACAAAAAAAATGTAATGGAAAATAAAAAAAAACACCCAAACATTTAGTAACGGTTGGTGTTACCAACCGGTACTAAAGCCCTACGCGCACCCGGGCCTGGCTCGTGCCACGTGTTCGCACTTTAGCGCCGGTTCGTGACGAACCGGTACTAAAGGGGGACCTTTAGTCCCCACTCTTTAGTGCCGGTTGTAGAACTGGCACTAAAGGCCGTTACGAACCGGCACTAAAGGCCGGTTCTGCACTAGTGTGCCTCGTTGCCTCAATACCAGTCATATTCTGCTTGTGCTTTTTATTATTACAGTGTCACATATCCACACACACACACACACACACATATCCATATATATACTTCCCTGTCTTCTCATCAGAATTAATGTCCAATCTGCACAATGTAGTTTGTAAATGATAGGAGAATTGCTAAGCTAATTTCATACAGGTCGGGCCAGAGCTTATCGCTTCTGATGGTGCCCATTTATTTTGCATGCAGTTTGATATAGTTCTAAAATTCTGTATGCACATTTAGTTACATCTGAATACAACATTGCTTCAGATTTTGGGTTCAAATGTTGTGAAGCTAATAGAGACGACATTGCCAAAAATAATAACTTATAATAATTTTAAAGCCACTTGAAAGGAACGACGTAGGCCAACCATATATGCAGGCTTGAAATCATATGGTTGGGGTGAATACAATAGAAGAAAATTAACAAAGAACTGAAAGTAAATCTTACATGACGAAGGAAGGCACTGTTTCAACATATATTCACAATCTCTTTGTGTACATATAAATAGGAATTTTCCTCATGCGTCGAACAAAGGGCCCATCAAATTTCCGTTTCACTATACCACCCATCCCGATGGCCAAAAAATATGTACTGATGGTATAATACATGTTCTGGTAATTCTTTTTTGCACTATACTATTTTTGCACCTGGAAAAATTGATGGAAACAGCAAAGCCAAGGTACATCTTTCTACACCAAGATAAACACATGACCTAAGACCTGTCGAACGGTCCGAGTTACAATAAAAACAATAAGTTGTTTGCATAAAAAGTAAAATGACAATATGATTCTAGCTAAAGTTATAGTTCATTTATAAAACTTGTATTTCGAATTTATTAGGCAATAACATGGTTAAAGAAATCTAGATATTCCAATTATTAAGCAAAATAGTTTTGGAAAAAACATAATCTTTATTTAATCGCAAGTGCAGGACAGGCCACATTTTGCCGAATGCATACACAGGTGTAGCAGAACAATTTTGCTACAGCACGTATAGGCAGGCACTCGGCCCAATGGCATATGGTTAGCAAATCCATGGAGGGAATGCTTTTGGCATCCTTCTAAATGCTCATTTAGAAAAATATATGATTCAGTAATATAGAAAATACCACCACATCGGATATTGTATTATTTTTCTAGTTGGCAGCAGCTGCTAATCTTTTTGTCTAGAAGACACAACATGACCTATTGGTCTTAAATTAACTTCATATGTATTTCAAAAAAGAAATAAGATGCTCTTAGTATTCTTAATTTGCGAGTATTTTGAAATGAAATCTTTTGCAAAACGAAATTCTCCTACTCCCTCCATTCACTTTTGTAAGGCGCGGAAGGAGATTTCCGACAGCCCCCAAAAATCGCTAATGGACAACAATACCCTTCGATCAATTTGAAATTCAAAAACCATCGGGATCGCTTCGCCAAGTGCGTCGCCTCCTAGCGCGTCGCCGGCTCGCCGCACACCTCGCCGCCCAGCTTCTCCCTGCCCACCTCGCCCAGATTCTCCTCGCCAGGATCTCCTCCCTTCCCACCTCGCCCAGATTCTCCTCCGCCCAGGATCTCCTCCTCCCTGCCCAGCTTCCTGCTCATCCAGGAACCTCGCTGCCGGCCCCAGGAGGGCACCTCGCCGGCCGCCGGCCCCAGCAACACTTCGCCGGCAAGCTTAAGCTCGCCCAGAACCACCTCCCTTCTTCCCCGTGTCGCCAGAAGGTCCAGCTCGCCGGCGGCCAGGGGAGAAGATCAGGAGCTCCTCTCGTGCGTGACCACCTCCAGGCTCGGTGCTCCTTGCCGGCTTGTCCCCTGGCAACAGTAGCAGATCCTCAACTGTAGCTCCTTCCCTTCGATAGCAGATCCTCAACAGAAGAAACAACAACAGATCATTGGCCCTCAATAGAAGCAACAGCAGCAGATCCTCAACATCGACAGTAGCAAATCACTGGCCCTCAACAGAAGCAACGGCAGCAGATCCTCAATAGCAATAGCAGCAAATCGTTGGCCCAATTGCAAGCATGGTAGTCCCAGACCTCAATTTCACTCCACCCGAAGAAGGCAACGAAGAACCTGAAGAAGAAGGCAACAATGCTGGTCAAAATTCAGGTATAATTTCTTCCAATCTTGCATCAAATTATGCCTCAGAGAAGTAACAGAGAAGGGATTGCTAAGATTGAATAGTGCATATGAGGAAGCTTCATTTTGTTCACATGTTATTCAACACTACTACGCTATGGAGTAGTAAAGTGGCTAAATCAAATGAAATGGATATCACAGTCTTCTCTATGGAAGGCTGGAAAAGACTCCACTAGAATGGAGTAATTAACATTTTAGTGGAATAAGCAAATTTGTTGTTGCCTTTCTTTCTTTCTGTATGGAGTAATTAAAATGACAACAAAGAAATGTCATGGTACACAAGGCATACTAGAAAGAAGGAGATAACGCAAGCAACATTAGTTTCAGCAAGCAACATTTACATTTATATTTCCAGCAACCAATTTGTAATATTCTTGCAATAATTAATTTTATTATTCTATTGCTATTGTAGGAGTACAAAGGCAAAGGAATTGGCTCACTGATGCACAGAGATATGCCGCTTACATGTCCTTGGAAACCCTCCATAAGAGTAGAGGAGGCAAGTTCAAGAGAACTGATAAGAAGGATGTGGCTGCAATATTTGGAGCACATGTTCGAGTTATTCAAAGAATATGGGAGACGGCAATGAAACAGAAAGGCCTTGGTCAGGAGGTGGATGTTTCAAACAGAAGAAAGGAAAATTGTGGAAGAAAATCTTATGATGATATCCTATCTCTCATTCCGACAATTCCCTTAAACAAGAGGTCAACTATTCGATCTCTAGCCAAGGCACTGGGTGTAAGCCCTACTACACTATACAAGAAGTTCAAGTTGAACAAGATAAGGAGACACTCCAACAGGGTTAAGCCGGTACTGACAGAGAAAAATAAGAGAGATAGGGTGGAATTTTGCCTCTCTATGCTAGATGAGGCAACATTAGGAGATGTAAGCCCAAGTTTCAGGAGTATGCATAATATTGTTCACATCGACGAGAAATGGTTCTCCATGACCAAGAAAAAAAGGAACTACTATCTGCTGCCTGACGAAGAGGACCCGGAAAGACCTGTCAAGAACTCTATTGGAAAAGTGATGTTTCTCACAGTGGTAGCAAGACCACGGTTTGATGAAGATGGGAACATGACATTCTCCGGAAAAATTGGGGTATGGCCATTCGTGAGAGTGACTGCAGCAGCAAAAAGAAGCAAGAATAGGGAAAAAGGGACATTGGAAACAAAGCCTGTCATAGTGACGAGGGATGTGATGAGAGAGTACAATATACAGAAGGTTGTGCCAGCGATTCAAGCATTGTGGCCTGCAGATGATGATGGACGACCCATTTTTATCCAGCAAGATAACGCGAGAACACATATCCTACCTAATGATCAAGCATTCACAGAAGCTGTGGACGAAAGTGGCCTGGACATTAGAATAATGTATCAGCCTCCAAATTCTCCGGACATGAATGCCCTAGACCTTGGGTTCTTTAGCTCTATTCAGTCGCTAACAGACTGCAAAAGTCCAAAAACTATTCCAGAGCTGATTAAAGGTGTTCAAGAAGAGTTCGATGGATATGAAGTTTCAAAACTTAACAGAGTATTCATATCTGCAGACTTGCATGGTTGAAGTAATGAAGAATGGTGGAGCAAATAAATACAAAATCCCGCACATGAACAAGGATAGGCTAGAAAGGCTACAACTGCTACCGCCCTGGATCTCAGTTCCTCCTAAAGTGTATGCAATGGCACTAGAGATGCTTGGACGCTGATCCTACTCCAGTTTGTTGGGAGTACTTGTGTATTCCGTGTTTACAAGAAAAGGAGTATGTGTTTATGTGTGAACTTGGAGTCTATATTTATTGTTGCCACAGACTGTATTGTGCTATATATTGCTATATACTCCAGCTTATACTTGGAGTACTTGCTATATATTGGAATATATACTCCAGTATTTATGGTTGGAAAAGAAGAGAACTGAATCACTTGCTATAGATAGATTGATACTCCAGTACTCCTAGCAAGTTGCAAAACACTCCAACTAGGAGTATATTCTTTACTAGGAGTATATATTCTCTTCAGTAAAGAATATCCAGACCTAGATGCAAACAGAGATGCCAAGCTCTTTTAATGAATATTAAACTGAATTTTTACTCCAAAAATAGGAGTAGCATGCTTGCTTAACTGGATTTTTAAGATTCAATGTACTGTCGACAAACTACTCCAGAAAAATTCATGTCGATCAACTCTTTCTGTTGGGTTAAATTATCTTAGTACACACACATTTGACACATACATGCAAACCTAGCTACTCCCCTGAATCTTTTGCACATACTCCAAACTTAATTTTGATGGAGTATCATGATTGGCATGCGTTTCCTCTAAATTTGTTGCACATATCATGCATGCTTATCTACTCATGGTACTGTATATATCATGTATGCATGTCCAGTTGTACAGTTGGTCACAACTCGATCGTAGGTGTTGATCAGTGCATGCTATGCGCGTGTGGGAGGCCGGCATGTCACTGCCGTTGTAGTACTACGAGCCACACCATTTGAGAGATCCCTCCATCCATCATGCTTGTGAATCTGATGCTCTGAATTATATCACTGACCAGATGCATTTAACTGAAGGTGAGGTGAGAAGAGCAGAATACAGACTACTCCAGAGTACAGAGGATGAACCAGATGCATTTAACTGAAGCGGCTACAGTAAATCCTCACCTCGGAGACGAGCTTCCTGCTCTGCTCTGTGATGGTTGTAGGCCTTGAAGAAGGGCCCATCCACCCCTCCCCCTCCCAGCCCCCCGCCGTTGATGCTGAGGTGGTAAAGTAACCAACGAGGAGGAGGAAGAGGAGCGGGATGGAGACGGCGATGTGGGCATCGCCTGAAGCAGCAGATCCAGGCAGACGACCTACAGCAGCAGCTCCGGGCAGGCAACCGGCAGCAGAAGCTCTGGGCAGGCGACAGGCAGTAGCAGCTCCGTCGTGCCGTCTTGATAGTCGCCGCAGCAGATCGAGGACCGCCACTGCAGATCGGAGGGCCGGAGGGGGAAAAATCGCATTTTTAACAATGGAGCTGGTGTTGGAGAGCGCAGGCGATGCACGCGAGGGAGAGGGTGCCGACAACGCGGGCGAGCGAGGAGCTCGGGGAGAGGCGGCGCGGGCGAGAGAGGTGTGAGGGAGAGGACGTCGGCGCCGGCGATGCGGGCGAGCGTGAGAGAGGGAGGGATGCGGGCGAGTGTGTGAGGGAAGGGATGCGGATGTTTCGCTACCGTGTCCCCGGCCGACACGGGGGTAAAAATGGAAAACATCCTTTTTGTGCGTGAGCGAGCAAGTGTGCACACGATTTCGCTCCGCGCCTTACAAAAGTGAACGGAGGGAGTAGTACAATTTTTCATACATCTATTGCAAAAGTTACTCTATAGTATAATTATTTTGTGCTAATCAATAATATATACGAATCAATGATCACACTAAAAAAATAGGCATGGGAGAAATAACACACCAACAATTTTGTGATGTAGATTTGGCACTCACTCCTCTAGCGGAAAAACTATTCCAATGGATGTGTCAACTCCTCACAACAGCAAGTCCAGTCTATAAATTATAACATGCAAACAGATTAGAGGAAGTCCAGTCACGTACTGTAGTTATAAATAAGAGTCCAACACACCCTATATGTACAGAACATCATAACTATATTGAGTAAGAGCAATTACAGAAGGTGACTGCTGCTATTGTTATAGTTTCCGGCATGAGGGCATGCGTGCCAAAAACACCAACAGACTGATTATTCCTTTAACCGGATGTGTGTTAGCTTGCCAACACTTGTGTCCGCATAGGCTAGCCTATTTTAGATAGATGTATATAGGTTGAACATATATTAACATTTGTTGGATGCAATATTTGTTTGAAATAAAAATTGAAAATTAATTGTAGTAGTTATGAGTGACTGAACCTAATAGCATGCACCAATTCATATTGTTTCCATCGTGATATATCTTACCTATTTTCCAATAGATTCCTAACTGGATAGTTTACATACCTACTTTAACTATGAGGCCAGCATTCATGCTTGTAATACTTAATCCCTAGTTTCAAATGTAAAGAGCTAGATAAAACTATACATTCATTGAGAAGATGAGCGAATACCTACTGTAAGTATCAATCACGTCAGCTGACATGGATAATGTCAATGCCAGTGATGGACAAACTATTTCTTGTTCTGGTAGCCAGATATACTTGCCGTCATCTTATATGTGCCAAAAAATGGACATTGCTCGTGCGTGCGGCCCCGGTCTGCCGAAAGGAAGCATGAAGGAAGTCTGCAAGCCAGAGATAAATGAAGGAGGAGGAAGTTGGTGTACTGGCCTAGGGCATTGGGTTGAATAGGATCAAAGATGTGTTAGACAGAAATTTGCAGTGAAAGGATTTGTTTATAGCATCTTCTAGAAAATAATCTGCGAACAACACAACAACGCTACTGTTACTTAATAGGTATAAATAATCCTATTGATTCGGTTTTGGAGCGATAAGAATTATTTGCATATAGTATATTATTCTA
Organism: Triticum dicoccoides; assembly: GCF_002162155.2. Lineage (NCBI taxonomy): Eukaryota > Viridiplantae > Streptophyta > Magnoliopsida > Poales > Poaceae > Triticum > Triticum dicoccoides. Next base: position 738,723,729 of record NC_041393.1, on the reverse strand, counting down.
TAGGAAAAAGAAACTGCATAAAATAGTAGCTATTGTTACTAAGAGTGTGTATAATATGCAATGTATTGTTTCCAAATTTCACTACCTTTAGCATTGCTCCAAACAATATGATGTTGGCCTATATATATAAATTGATCCTTTCTCAATTATAAATACCCACAACGGTATGAAAAGAAATAACCATTGCATAGGTGTTTCTTTAAATGCTATCTAAACACATTGCGAGCAGGTCCAAGTTCTAGCAGTTTGACAGAGCAGGCATGATTAGAACTGGGTAGAGCAAAGGGTCATGTTGCAAATGTTTACTGTACTGCGCTAGATGGAGTACCGAATGCACCCAGAAGAAGATTTGGTCCCCGTCAAGCCTTGACAACAAAATCAAGTTGCTGCTGGCACATGCATGGTGGGAATCTTGTCCTTGCAGGTCACACTGATGTTTTCCCTCACAACATAGTCCTGCGCCATGATGAACTTGTATGACACATCTCCAAGCCAGCACCCTTCTTCTTCCTCTCATCCTCCTGTGATCTGATCCGTATCGGAAGTTGTGTGTGGACAGAACCGGGATGATGCGAGGCGACTGGTGACTGCTGCCATATACTGCCTGAAAGAACAGCAACGACGAGACTTCCAAGGAGAAGATCATGCAGAGAGACAGACGCGGCAAGGGGCATTGCTTTCACGAAGAACTGGTGCGTTGGAGGCAGCAGAAGGCAGCCGCACAGGAGGATAACAACGGCCTAGGCAATACTACATCGAAAACCCTAGGCTGCTCCCATTCTTAGCGTACGCAGTTAATTAGTAGACCTTCTGTTTCTTTAGCGTGAGGAAGGAGGAAGGAAGGACCATGCGTAACGTGGCTAGTCTCTATTTTCTCTTCCGTTAGAATTGTAATAACCGAAACTCTGTACATGTCCTTTTCAATCAAATGATCATGATTGCACTCTTCCATCATAGGTATGTATGTACGTGGCAGATTTTCTTCTTTGAAAAACAATATATGCATGTACATAGTTTTTGTATGTAATGTAATATCTTAAAATCTCAGCCGTTTATATCGAAATATTAATGGCCTGGATAATTTAATCTGTGTGGATGAACGTGATGGCTTGTTTGCCTATTGTTTTAATTATATAATAGAGCGATCCTAGTTATAATGCTGCTTGAAATCCATCTTGTAACTACATGTTGTAATCCTAATTCGAAAAACCATTGCTGGGAAGGGAAATGTCTTCTAACCACTGGTAAATGGATCCCACGTGATTCATGTGATTCCGACTTTGCACCAAGCCACGGCAGCTTCCCGATCCATGTGAGGCATTGCTCCATATGCATTATGGAGTCGGAAACTCGGAATGTCTCCTTCCACCTCACCACCACAGAACATCACGATATCCCCGCTCCCGGCACTGTCTACATACTCTCAGTTTTACATAGGAGTACTACCTAGCTTCCACTTGATTTGTATGTAGGTGGCACACAGGCTCCAGAATATACAGAAGTCTTGTGGGTGGTACTGCATACGATTAGCATCCTCATCTATACAAAGCACGTCCAGATATGATATGCACGTATCTTTCATCGTTTTTATTTCGGATGCACGTTTAGTTAGGATCAGAAGATGGCCCCGGCAGCACGCAGGCATTGCAACCCCGTGATGCATGGCGTCGTTTTTCGCGGGCCGGCCGGCCGTCCGTCGTTGTCGAGACGCATGCATGTGGTGCTCGTTACAGAGATGGCGGTGCACTGCATGCTTCGCTTAGCCTGGCTTGATCAGGAAGTGAAACAAGCGGCTTCCCTCGGAAAACGCGACGCATACGACCGCGACCGTGGGGAGAGGTGCGTACCGAAGCATGCATGCAGAATTGCAGACTGATGAGTTTCAAAAAAAAAAGGAATTGCAGACTGATGGAGAGAGCTGCGTGGGATGAACCTCATGGCAGACACCCACACACAGAAAGTAGGTATAGCACGAATGTTTCATGTGCTGCCTCGCTGAGTCCCGTCACTTCACTGCACTGCATGCACGAGCTTGCTAGCTACGGCACATGCACGGCAAAACCTGCTCCTGGAGACGCATAGCATAGCTAGGTGAATGAACGCATCAGCTGCCATTTTTCGGCCTCCACGAACGATCGTCCACCAAGCATGCAACAGCATGGCAAGCAGAGGAAAGAAACAAGTCATTGCTCCCCCATTTACTGCAACTTCTCAATCACAATATAAAAATGACGATTCAGGATCGAGTCATGTTTGGGAATCACCACGCGTGCATGCCCTTCTCTCTGCTGTTCCCATAATCCCATTCCCATCTATGTGCGTGTGTTTGTCTCATGACGCCCGTGAGAGCTCAATCATGGAGGAGGTCGGCAGACACCAGCGCTCTTCTCTCTGCTGCCATCTGTCAGTACCATGCTCGGCTCAGCACAGCACATGCAGTATGCAGCATTTGATTGCATTACGATATGCATACAAAATAACTACAATGCGCGCGCGCGCGCGCGCTGTTTTACCGGCGTGTTCCAAGACCAAGATGCATGCCATTGAAAAACTGAACGAGAACAGTGCCAAAATCATCTGTTCTGACAATGCAACAGGGGCCTAAAGAGATATCACTGCTCTATCCCTACCGCCAAGGGCAGCAACCGGCATTATGATCGATCACTGTGATATATATACGCTGGGCATAATGCAGGAATCTCACTTTTCTTCCCACCAAAATGTTTTACACGCACGGCACCTTTGCATCGAATCAAAATATCAAATCAACCGACCAGAAGGAAGTCCAGGCTCCACCACGGTTCAATGATGAGATGCCTACGGAGCTAGAAACAACAATAGGTTCAGGTTCGTTCAACACATCGAGTAGCAGACAAGAATCCCCATAAAGGGTACCGCACCGGATTAGGAGCATGAGACCGCTTTTTGTTTGGTGATGCGTTCAAAATGTAGAACCATATTTTAGAGCTCATTTGTTTCATATTATTTTACCAAAACCCTTCATATCATCTTCCATCTAGTCTTTTACGTCCGTTTGTTGAACGACACTCGATAGTCGGAGGTGAAGAAGGATGCAGACTGTTGCGGCTGCTGCTGCGTGATGGGCAACCGGCTGCTGAGCAGGGTAGTAGTAGGGTGCCTCCAACTAGGAGGGCCAAGGCTGCGATTGCATGGGCGACACCTGCCTAGAGGTGCACTTTGGCTTAGGAGCTTCGCCCTGACTGACAGCCGCTGCATCCTCCGCCTTCTTCTTCGCCTTGACGGACAGGTGTTGCGTCCCGTGAACTGGGCCTTGCAGGTGGCTTCCTCGGGGTCTGGCGGGAGGACGAACATCATCATTGGTTCCTCCAGCGACTCCATCGTGGCGGTGGACAGTGGAACAAGCTAGAAAGGTGGGGCCGACGGCAAATCAAGGGAGGGGCAGTGGGAAAGAGAAGGCTTTTGCGCAGAAACAGTGCTGGGATTGTCCAAATGCATGTCCTTCACTCGGTTTTGGCTGGTTCTATCTTGTCGGAGTCGGACTAGGTGGACGTCCGGACTCTCCCAACCCTTCCCCAGTTTGATGCCGATCTGTCTGATTCCTATCATCTGGACATGTCCAGATAAATTAAGTGACCTGCATTGAATTGCGAAAAATATACGAACCAACCGGTCTAGACATTTGCGATTGATTTGATGATCCGTGTTGGAGTTGCGCTAAACCCCGCGTGCCCTCCGTCGCTCCACGACCCTCCTCTGGAGATGACGGCCGTCCGGCCATATGTGATTTTGTGGGTGAAATGGTGTGTGGCAACGGTGGCCTTGGTCCTCCACCTGGGCTCCATCTTGTTTGTATTTTTCCCATACCTCAACCATATACAAGATACAAATACATATTGATATGAGCACGCATAATTTAACTGCTGTAGTCGATACTGTTACAGCCACGACAAATGAGGAAAAGCTAGTTGCTGAAACTTGTATCCATCAAGACCAGCTAAAGAGGTTGCGTTTGTATCAGTGCAAAGAAAAATACAAGAACATGTTTGGGGGCAAGACATACACGTATATATATTTTGGATGCCTTGGTCTGGATGTTATAGCTGCACGTACATGCAATCATGCATGCTGGGGTAATTACTCTAATGGATGTCCTTGTGTCACGTTAGAGAAAGAAAAGGAGACCTACGATGATTCAAGGACTCAAGCAGACTCTGATTTAACTGGTTCGGTCCACCAGATAAAAAATAAAGATCTGTTTATTTTTCTACCACGCAAAGAGAAGACACGTGAAGATGCCTCGAGGACTTTTGACGTGTTTGATTTCCTTTCCTTGTGCTCTGTTGGCTGGGGGCCACCCTTGGAAGAAATCAAGGTTGCCGGATAATTAATTAGGTAAATTTTAATTAGTTTGGATAGAGGATAGAGAGAGTCCGGTTAGATTGTTTTTCTTTAGTCGGTTTGCATAGGTTAGCGTCGCCTATAAAAAGGTCGGGCTTCGGCCATGTGCTGGAGGTTATTTTTTTATAAACATGATGTGTTTTTCAGGATAGACACCTGTATCAGGTTTTGGAGGGATATTTAGAAAACCTCTGTGTTGCGATTTCTCGTCGTGAAAATTGTTTTGCGCGTGAGTACCTTCGTCGAGATTGGTTTTCTCGTGCTGGGCCGCAAGGTTCAAACCCTCTACTTCGTGTACATCGCGTGCGCGGGCGAGAGGTTGCTACTGGTGGTGGTGGAGTGTCGTGAAAGGTCGGGTCGCAACAGCAGATCGGATCTCGCCACGAGGTTCGGTCTTTATCACATATACACAAAATAGTAATATCGATGTCAACATTAATTTTTTGTTTTGTTTTATTTTATTTTATTTCTCCTCCTATTTTTCCCTTTTTTATTTGTTTCCTTTGTTTCATTTTTCATTTCCTTTTTTATTTGGTTTATTTTGTTTCTTTTTTGGTTCTCATTTTTAGGTTTTCTTTGTTTTTTTATTTTCATTCTCTATTCTTTTTGTATGTCAACATCATTTTCCTAATACACGTTTATATGGTCAAAAACAATTCTATACACATTTTAACATTTTTCAAATGTTTCACTAAACTTTTTTGAATACATGATCAACATTTGTTCTAAATTTATAACAGTTCTTTTAAAATACTTGATTAACTGTTCTCAAATAAAAATATTAACATTTTTAATACATGGTCAACACTTTTTCTATGCACATTACCATTTTTCAAATGCCTGATTAACATTCAACATACACTTGTTCATTTTATTCAAATGCTCGATTAATATTTTATATACAGGATCAATTTTTTCAACAATTTCGTATTTCATGCTCAACATTTTTTATACACATTTAACATTTCCCAAAAGCTTGATCAAAAGTTTTCAAATACTTTTTCAACATTTCTTTCAAACGCTTGATTAGCATTTATACATGATCAAAACATTTCATAATTTTTTTAACAATTTTTTATACTCTTTTCAACATATTCCGAATGCTTGTTCAACATTTTGCAAAGACTTGTTCAACATTTTTAGAATAATTTAAAGTATGAACAAAAAATAAAGCAAAAACGAAAACATAAAACAAAAAAATGTAGGAAAAAGAGGTTGTGGTCCCCATCACTCATGGGCCGGCCCTTTCTGCTCGCCCCTTTAGAGAGTCAAAAGCCAGACTCATTGAATGTGAGATATAGGGGCGCCCTAGCAATTGCTACAGTCTTTTGCCCTAGATCCGCCACTGCGCCGAGGGGTGACGTATTGTACACAGTAAAATGGAAACACGTAGTAGATTTTTTTATGCCCATGCTAGTTCTTGTTGTATTTGTGATAATTTTTATGCAAAAAGAGAACTTATATTTAATCTATGAAAAGACAAAATTCAGTGCTCTAAAATGAGTTTTGCTTCGGCACGCCCCCTAAAAAAGTTTACAGATTATGATGCAGATTAAAGGTG
>NC_041393.1:738713348-738717487 GCF_002162155.2 Triticum dicoccoides | reverse complement strand
GATCAAAATTAGGTAACCATGAATGCACGGGAATACCCTCTTAAAGTAACTTCAAGATTATTAGGTTTGTTCACCCGCAAAAAAAAAATACTAGGCTTGCTTTTCAACACAGGCCGTGATATTTGTGTTTTGTCCGAATATATTTCGAGGCGACCAAGAACCCGATACATGCTAACGTTTTTTCATACATTTATACTCATATAAAAGTATTTTGGTATTCATGCGTGTATATTTGTTAGAGGAATTTAAAATTCATGCCGACTTTGTTAGGGTTATAAATCGTGTTACCACATGTCTAGTGTTGAATATCTAATAGCCATAAGAACATAATAAATAGATAGAAAAATTACATATGATTTTTGTCTCCTAACAAGGTAACGAGGTTTTTATTATAATATTTTTTTGTTTACGATTTCCCACTGTTCTTAACGATGTCTCATTTTTTTTTGTTTCTCACATTGACTTAGATACCCCCATTTCACGTTCTTACCGGTAAGTCCTCATAGCCCTCCCATATAAAGTTTTGGTGGCCCATTGCGGTATCACATTACTCCTTAAACATTATTATTCAGTTATCTCACAGAGTTATGCCAGTATGTCACTATTACACTTCATATAACCAAGCTTTGAACCGTATAAAATTAATAGAAAAATTGTGTTGTTCTTTCCCACTATTACAAACTGGTTTTTTTATTTGTCCACTATTACGGTTATAAGTACAATAGCAAAATAATAGTTTATATAATGGACATAAATATAATTTCAAAATAGAGTCTTATTTTATAGTGCTCGTGGTCATCTTATATAAGATTAAATTTTATCCAGTTATACTAAACATTTTTACCTATTTAGAATTTATTATAATTAAAATATTAATTAAAATTTCTAATCAATACAATATTCATCCTAAATTTTAAGTGTTTATATTTTTTCTAATATATCCAACAATATTAAGCACATAGTTGCATTGATAATATTAAAGTCAAACTTATTGTTATACAACCCAAAAGCTTATTATGACAAATACGCGAATGCTGGATTTTAAATTTTTGTATTGTAAAATGTGTTATTTTCCAAATATCATGCATGTAAAAAAAATTATACTAAATGGAACCAAAGTATAGGGGATGAAAGTCACATTCATACAGAATAGTGTGTGCCACTTTAACGATGTATCACATCATATATGTGTCTTCATGTGCACTCCTATGTTAATATCTACAGATTTCGTGATAGAAGAATCTAAAATGCCTGAGTAAAAAACTATCCCATTTGAGAGTCATAAATCAGGATTGTCTAGCCTTGTTCCAATGTGGTGTCAATTTTTTTTCTCTTGAGTTCACTTATCTTACCATTGCAATTGGCATTGTGCAGTCATCACACATTTTTGACCTTAAAATCTTCTCTTAATTACATATGCCCCCCTCTAATTAATCAATACAAACTAAATTACCAGAATGTATGCATTTTCATGAGTTAGTTTGTAAAGAGTCTATTGTAGCATAAGCTAGCACCGTAAAACTATGCTATCATTGCTTGTCACGGTGTGGTGTACCACAATGCACATTTGACATGTATAGACGAGGTCACTGTAGATGAGGGAGTATAAGATGCCTTTGTTGCCCTAACCTATGAACCTTTGATCGGCCATGCTCAAGAAATACTAATAAAGTGATTGAATCAAACTAAGAACAACATTCATAATAAGAGATTTGCACATACCCCCATCGACACAGACAACATTTTAAGGATTAAGTGAAGGTGGAAATTAGTCCAGAGATATTGTCCAAAGAGATAAAACAGTTAAAATTAATATATAGTTTTTTCGAAGAACAACGAAAGACATTCCAAAGAGGATCCATATTGCTGGAATTTTTTCTATTTTGGGCCAGCCCAATAACAATTTCGGAAATTCCTAATAAATTCTAGAGGCGCACGCAGCCCATTCGTTCAAGGCAAGAGGTGGAACCAAAATTTAGTCCCACATTGCTAGTTTGGTGGGAGTTGGACCTCCTTATAAGGGAGGTTGTTTCCCCACATGTATGAGCATGAGAACAAGAGGGGCATTCACGCGCGCTTCTCCTCCTCCGCCGCCCGCCTCGCCATGACGCGGGTTGCGGGAATGAGTTGTTTAAGTTCATGCCTCAGTTTCTTGCTCTAGCCTTTCTTGTTCTAGCCACTGTTCTGCATATTTTCTGTTCTAGTTCGCATGTGCAGATGCTATTTGCTTACACTCTGCTAGATTACATGACTAGTTTCATCTCTACTATTATAATCATGTTTTATTTACTACTCCCTCCGTTTCAAAATACTTGTCTTTTTAGGCATTTTAAATGGACACAACATATGGATGTATGTAGACATATTTTAGAGTGTAGATTGGCTCATTTTGCTTCGCATGTAGTCACTTGTTGAAATCTCTAGAAAGACAAATATTTAGGAACGGAGGGAGTATTTCTATCAATAAAATCATTTGTTAAATTACTCATATTTCCAACAATAAAATCATATGGTAAATTGCTCATATTTCCAACACATATGGCGTGTCGCGTGTGGCTACAAATTTTCAAACACAACCTGACGCTCAAACGAGGCTGACCGCTCGATGCATATGCGTCTTTTTTTTTCAAAAAGGGGCGCTTTATTACTTAAAAGGTTTAAGCATTACACCCGGCCTCTGCATAACTATGATGCACACAGCCAAACAAGTTCTCTCACACAAACGAAAATTAAGAAGGCGAAATACAAAAAAACAGAGTATGTATAACGCCTAAAGCGGAGGTGGGCCAATCCTAAGATCATGCTGCCACCCATGTTGGGTAAAAGTATCCCTCACCGTATCCTCCAATCGTGTACACACCTCCGTAAACAGGCCTCGATTCTCCACACGTTATAGAGAGGACAATAAACGAAGAGTCCCGGTACACCTGTAGATAACCTGCATGAGAGAAGTACTTTTATCGTTAAACACCTTATCATTTCTACATAGCCAAAGCGACTAAATAACGGCAAGCGCTCCCACCCTAAGAATAGTTCTGAACCTGTAATCTATCCCATATAACCAGTTGCCAAATACATTAGCAACACTACAAGGAGGACTGACCATATAGAACGAGCCAATTTGCATTGGAAGAATAAATGTTTTATTGTCTCATCATGGTGACAAAAGACACATTGCGGGCTTCCATGCCAATTTCTCTTAATAAGGTTATATTTAGTAAGAATGACTCCGCGACGAAGATACCATGCAAAGATTTTATTCTTTAGAGGTATCTTCATCTTTCAGATCTTCTTATTATTATCAACTGGCACATCAGATTGGATTAACGCTCTATACATAGACTTCACTGAGAATTGTCCATTTCCATGTAGGTTTCATCGAAATACATCAGACCCATGTGACAAATGCACCGTGGACAAACGCTGGAGCAGGATATACCATGATTGAACTCTGGGTCCAATTAAATCTCTTCTGAACGTCATATTTGGCGGAAATGATTCCATTACCGTGGCGATAGTATCACCCTTATGACGCACAATGTTGTATAGAGCCGGATATTGTTCTCGGAGTGTGGCATTTCCCAGCCACTTGTCCTTCCAGAATCTAATTTCCGAGCCGTCCTTAATTGAGAAGGATCCATAGGAGAAGAAATATTTCTTCGTAGCCATCAGACCTGCCCAAAAGTGAGAATCCCCAGGCTTCCAGTATACTTGAGATACCGCCTTGGAACCCACATATTTCCTTCTCAAGAGGATTTGCCATACACCATCTCCCGTCATTAATTTAAACAACCATTTGCCGAGGAGGGCCCTATTCTTAACCTCAAGGTCATGAATGCCAACCCGCCTTGATCTTTGGGACGGCAAACCACACTGCATATGCGTCTAGTCGATTGATTCGTTCATTTCGATCTAGCCGATCGATTGGATTGTGATGGCCAGTCCTCTGCACCATCATGCATAGATCTACTGCATGCATCTCTCCTAGGTACGTATGCTACGGTGCTGGCCAGGTGGACATATTTGTATTACATACATCAACGCGCACAGAGACACTGCGGGCTTTGCGGATCTTGTCCTCTAGGGAACGACGAGAAGCAGAGTCTCGAGTCTCCTCACACCTGGACCCGGAAAAAATC
>NC_041393.1:738690578-738712976 GCF_002162155.2 Triticum dicoccoides | reverse complement strand
GCGGGCGCCCTCCCCTTCCTCCTCCCCCCTCCGCCGCTGGCCGGGACCGCCAGTGCGAAGCCCCTCGCGGTGGCTGGCGGCGGGGATCTCTCCTCCACGTCTTGGTGCTGGTGGGCGCGGGGCTCCCTCCCTGGACGGTGGTGTCGGGCGTGCACAGGATCCGGCGGCGAGGCGGCTCCTTCTCCGGCCGGCGGCGCGCTGCGGTGCTGCGGCGGTGGATGGGGGCTTGGCCCGCGGCGGCTGTGCCCTGTGGTGGTGGCGGGGGCCCGGCTTCGGTCCTCCGGTGGTGCTGCGGGTGGTCTTCCTTCCCCATCGCGGGTGTGCGGTGGTGTTCCTCAGGCAACGGTGGTTCCGGCGGCGGCGCTGCGCGGATGGTGAGGAGGCGGCGGCACAGCCACTTGGCTGTGGGCTGGCGCGGCGACAGGTGGCGGCGCCCTTTGGGCCAGATCTGGGCCCTTTTGGGCCCCATCCGGGTCTGGCCGGGCCTGGCCGGCGGCACCGACGGACGGAGGAGCGGCTCGTGCGGGGGGTTGCGGAGACGGAGGCACGCGCACTGCAGCGCGGCAATGGGAGCTTCACGAGCCCTATCTGGCTCGGCCGGGCCGTGGGCCAGGTGTGCTCTCCTTGTTGCGTCCGGCCGGTGACCGCCATGGGCCGTGGAGGTCGTCTCCTCCCGTGTGGCTGCCGATTTTGCCGCTCATCGTTCCCGGTTGTCTCCTCTCGGCCTCGTAGGTTTCGCTTCGCCGCTTGGTCGTGTGTGACGGCTTCGACAGACGAAGGTGCGGCTCGTGCGGGGGGTTGCGAAGACGGTGGCGCGCTAACTGCAGCGTGGTGACGGGAGCTTCACGAGTCCTTTTTGGCTCGGCCGGTCCGTGGGCCTGGTGTGCTCCTATTGCTGCGTCCGGCCGGTGACTGCCAAGGGCGGTGGAGGTTGTCCCCTCCCGCGTGGCTGCTGATTTTTGCCGCTCCTTGTTCCCGGTTGTCCCCTCTCAGATCCGTCGGTCTCGCTTCTCTTTCCATGGTGATACGGCGGTGGTGATCTAAAGACCGTGGTGGCGCATGTTGGTGGGCGGCTAGATTGGTGGAGTGCGACGGAGCGGCCGGGGATGTGGATGTGTGGCGGACGGGAGAAATCCCTGTCGGCTTGGCCGGCACCGACGCGGTGACGCCCGCGGGTGCCACCGGTCCTTCCTGAAGGGCGCCGGGCTTACCTCTTCCACACGCCCCTCCGTGTACCGAGGGAAACCCTAGGACCAGTCCGGGCAACAGCGTCGGCATCGTTGCGTTCTTTCCTGAAGGTGTTGCTTGGTATGCGGCGGTCCGAAGTGCTAGGAGCATGGTGGAAATTCTCCGGCGGGCGCAGCGGTTGCGGGTCACCATCGTTTTTGTCGACCCGACTCTGTTGTCATTAGTTTCTTTTCTTTCTCTGTTATTTCTTTTGGGCTTGCTTGTGCTGTTTGCCCCAGCATCGGATTATCAGTTATATCATGTGGTTGCTATATCTATATAGGGGGGGCGAAAGCCTATTTCGAGATCTTGTCCTCTATGCGAATCCAGCATGCATGCATGTGCGTATGTGTAGCCCACTGTTGTCGCTGACATGAATTTATTTAAACGTATTATAGTGGTAGATTAATCCGTATCAGCCACAAGTAATTTTGGACGGAGCAAGTAGTACATACTCCCTCCGTTTCAAAATATAGCGCGTCCTCGGTTTCCGTGCTTCAACTTTGACCATTAATTTAATCAACAAGACCGACTGCGGCGGGCGAAAAAATTATACCAATGAATTCGTATTCAAAAAAAGTTTTTAATTATATAATTTTTGATCCCGCCGCAGTCGGTCTCGTGGGTTAAATTTATGGTCAAAGTTGAACCTCGAAAAGCGTGGGCGCGCTATATTTTGGAACGGAGGGAGTACAAAGTGCTGCCAACTAGTACCTGTGGAATGCTGCTACGACACCTAGTAGTAGATTAGAGAAAAATATATTTTTCGTCCCTCAACTCTTAGCGAAGTTTAGATTTGATCCCTCAATTCCGAAACTGGATAACTTGCATCTCCAATTTTTCATACCGGATAAATTTGGTCCCTTGTATCAGCTGACCCGGTTTCACTTCTTACTTGGCATGAATTTTGACTGGTTTTGACTGGTCTGTGCCAACAAATTAGCTTGCACCGGCGCTCTGGAATCTGGACTAAGGCGGGTGCTAGCGGGGAGAGGCCGCGCGATGCCTTGGAGCAAGCTGGTGTGTCCGCGCGTCTGGGAAAGCAAGCACGGCTGCACGGGCATGCGGGATGGCCGAAGCTTCGCCGGCGATGACGGGCAGCGCTATGTGGGCAGCGAGCTAGATGGCACGGGGAGTCTCGAGGAGAGGGGAGAAACGACCAGGGGCTCACCTATAGCACGTACGCGTCCTCAGATGTGGCGGATAAGCACCGGAGCGACGGCTGTGTCGACGGCAGCGAGCGATGGAGCACGGGCTAGCGGCGGGGTGAGCTCCTGGCGGGGTGGGCTTCTTGGGGAGGATGCGTGAGGCTTAGGTAGGAGCATGGGGAGCTTAGGAAGCCGACAGGGAGAACCGCAGCTTGCAGGAGGAGGAGATTGCGGCGCGGCGGCAGTCACCGGAGTTGAGGAAGACGATTTGGGCGTCAGCTATTTAGGTCCTCCGGCGTTGCTTCCTGTGGTGCGGTTTACTACGACGACAAGGTGGAGCGCCTGCACATGGCGAGCCGTGGAATACTGCCACTTCTATGACCGGTCAAAACATGCAAGGTCAGCTCCGAAACCACTCCAGTTGTGTCGAGCGACAAAATTTGTCCGGTATTAAAAGTTGAAGGTGCAAATTGCCCGGTTTTGTAGTTGAGGGATTAAATCTAGACTTCATCAAGAATTGAGGGACGAAAAGTATACTTTTCTCGATAAAATATAGAGCCAATTACAACGATGGTGCTTGAACTTGGTGTGAACGGTCACTTTGGTGTTAGAATTTGCGGTATACATCAAATTGGTGTAATAACTTGGCTCCGGCGTGCAAATACGGTGCAAATCTCAGTTGTGTACGCCCGAGCCACTGACTATGCGCGCCAACATGGCATGGTCCCGCCGTCAGGATGGCAAAGAGAGGGAGTGTGGCTAGTTTTTTTTGTTAAACCCCCTCGAGTTTTTTTTCTCATAAAAAAGCCTTATTGACGTTGGAAAGATGGCATTTCAATTTTTGTACGACTCTATTGCCAGTGGGCCCGTGTGTGCATACTAAAATTAACAAGAAAAAAGGAGGCTTGGTGTCTCGAGCGCGTGACCCTTGGTTACGTCACAGTTGGTCCTGGCCGCTATACCATTCACCAATTAACAACTTCATATGGATAGTTTTTTTTTTGAGAAACACTTCAACATGGATAGTTTTTTTTTGCGGAAAAACTTCCAATCTATTCATCTTCAATCATGGCAGTACAACGAATACCAGAAATAAAAATTACATCCAGATTCGTAGACCACCTAGCGACGACTACAAGCACCGAAGCGAGCCGAAGGCGCGCCGCCGTCATCGCCCCTCCATCGCCGGAGCCGGGCACAACTTGTTGTAGTAGACAGTCGGGAAGTCGTCGTGCTAAGGCCCCATAGGACCAGCACCCCAGAACAGCAACCGCCGCCGATGAAAAATAACGTAGATCGAAAGGATCCAAACCGAAGACACACGAACGTAGACGAACAACGACGAGATCCGAGCAAATCCACCAAAGATAGATCTGCCGGAGACACACCTCCACACGCCCACCAACGATGCTAGACGCACCGCCGGAACGAGGGCTAGGCGGGGAGACCTTTATTCCATCTTCAGGGAGCCGCCGCCGTCTCGCCTTCCTGAGTAGGACACAAACCCTAACAAGATTGAAAAAAACATGGATAGTTAGGTTAATGTAGTCAAATAGAGGCGCTTGTGGGGCTGGAATGGACTGTCGTCAGTGCGGCTCATTTGCTCCTGTTTGTTTTATTTGATATTTATAGGTATGAAAATTTTATTCTCATTAATAAGAATAATGTTTCAATTTTCATGAAGTATAAATATTATTATACATACAAACAAAATAAATATTTATAAGTCAAAAGTGAATATTCATAAATATTTAGTAAATGTTTATATTCATCTGTTTGAATAATTTAAATATAGCTGCAACTCTATATTTTTTTGTAAAGCTGCTGCCTTGTGACCATGAGGTCACGGGTTCAAGTCCTGGAAACAGCCTCTTACAGAAATGTAGGGAAAGGCTGCGTACTATAGACCCAAAGTGGTCGGACCCTTCCCCGGACCCTGCGCAAGCGGGAGCTACATGCACCGGGCTGCCCTTTATTCTTTAAACATTTTAAGTGCCCGCATTTACTAAACAATTTATGTAATGCATGTCTGTTTAAAAACTTTTATGTACTATCTGCAGCCAATTTTTTTTCGAAAGTGCATCTGCAGCCAATTTAAGCCCCACATGTATCATCTTTATACTACTTTTCTTTTTCCAAATACCCTTATATACTACATTAACGTCTGTTTTACTTGTTGAACATCCGGGAACAGATGTTGCCGTGGCTATGAGGGTGTGCGTCCTAGCAGTAGTTGGCGTGTTCGAATGTAGAGGCCTAAGCTTTCTTTTCTTTTAATTTTGACGTCAGCACCTACTTGTCATGCAGCAAAAAGAAAAAAAAAACATCTACCACGTGAACATGGTCTTTTTTGTGAGCAATAAATTTTTTTGAGGGGTTTTTCTTGCAAAAAAAAAAACAGGCCACACGCTTCAAGTCGTTGACAGCAGGCCCCATGCCACGCTGGCACTCCAAGTCAGCGTTGGTTTCCTATCCATGCGCGATTAGGAGCGTATTTGCACAACCGAGCCAAGTTATTGCACCAGTTCAATGTATGCCACAAGTTCTAGCATCAAAGTGATCGTTTACGCCAAGTTCAAGCACCACATGTGTAATTTACTCTAAAATATATATATACATCATTTATACTGCCCACGTCTTCTTCGTGCGTACGGACATGAAACATGTCTTCAGATACACTTTTTGTGATCTATGTGTACAACTCCATGCATGCCATAAGGTAAGGAGGGGGCTTCGGAGTAGGGGCTAGAGGAAATCGCGCCTGGCTGGAGGAAGAAGAAACGGGCTGGAGGATGAAGATGAGGACCAACACAATCGCCCCCGTTGGATTTCAGTTGGACGGCTCAGAGAAAATCAACTAAAACCTAATA
The DNA here is from genome assembly GCF_002162155.2 of Triticum dicoccoides. Classification (NCBI taxonomy): domain Eukaryota; kingdom Viridiplantae; phylum Streptophyta; class Magnoliopsida; order Poales; family Poaceae; genus Triticum; species Triticum dicoccoides. The sequence goes on along the minus strand of NC_041393.1, from coordinate 738,707,731 downwards.
TTTTTAGAAGTCCCATATATTTTTGGTTGTAAAAGATGCAAATACTCGCACATGCACGTGTAGTTTGGACCCGAAGATGGCCGGCTGCAGGCATGCATGCACTTCAGGCCCGTGACGACGCAAGTAGTACTAGTACCAAGGTAGGTGCATGCCGTCGTATTTGGCCGGCCGGCTGTCCGTCCGTCGTGGTCGAGCTGAATGCGGTGCATGGCCCCACAGGACCACACCTGTACATTGATCATACACACATGGCCGTGCATTGCATGAATCATGAGGAACGAAATAAGAGAAACAGATGGATATGGAGCTTAGACAAGCCACAGTAGAGAGTAATTTAAAGTAGTAACATGCATATGTTACTAGTCTATAGCACTGTTTGGATACTCTAACTTAGTTAGGGTTAGAGTTAGATTCTAACTCTGAATTAACTCTAACCAAATAGGTGTTTGGATGGCATGGTTAGATTGGCAATTAATGCTTTTTCTCAATCATTTGATTACTTTGGACCCTATTTCCTGCCAGATTTGGTGTGGTCGGTTCTTGTGTGGCCTCCTCCCGTTCACAATTGACATAAATGAATCATCTTTATAAATCGGTGCCCTTAGTAAGTTCAGAAAAGAATACCTACACTGCGTAGTACTGAAAGAACAAATTGCAGGCATATCACATAAGGCCATCGGACAGCACATGGAAGGCGATGAGAATTACACAGGAGCAGCTTGATTTGGGCGCAATTTGACAGAGCCACAGAGAAGGTAATTGGAAACGCACTGCTAAGATCCAGAATGGTGCACGGATAGAAATCAACTGACCAAGAGATTGCAGGTGAATTGATGGTAACGTGATTGCATTCCATTCTTGGCACTAGTATATCGATTCCAACATCAAGCAAAAACAGAGCAGAGTAAACAACGAACACCACCACGAATCATGCTGGCGGGTCAGATCACGGAAGGTCACAGGCGCTCCTTGCGTTGGCGGAGCGAGCCCTGGCCGAGAGCTGCGCGGGCCGAGGCACACAAGGACGCGCCTGGCAAGGAGCCGCACTGGCCTCTCATGCGCACGCCGTCCGAATCCACCATCCCTGCGCAAGGAGCCGCGCTGGCCAAGGCCGACGGAGATGGGCCACACAAGGAGCCGTGACTGCTTACCAGCAGGCGGACGGGCCGCATGGAGACGAGGGGGGTGGAAAGGGAGGATAGGGCGAGGCTGCTTACCGGCGGCAGACGGAAGCGCGGATACGGCGAGGCGCCTTCATGGGCGTTGCGAGAGGGAGGGAGGGAGAGGACGAGAAGCTTCGAGAAAGTGGGGAGGGATCTGCTGCAGGGAGAGCGAGAGAAAAAGGTGTTTTTAGTGGTCCCGAGAAGAACTAACCCAAATAAGCACCTTCTGGGTGGGTTAGATGCATCTAACCCAAACTAACCCTCCTGTTTGGATATTTTTGGGTTAGTTGAGTCCAAACTAACCCAAACTAAATCTAACACATGGATCCAAACAGGGCATATGTTACTACATCTATAGTGGAGAATAACATATATATGGTGTCATGCAACACTTCATTTATTAGGTTGCAGACTCATCTTGTCTTAATATGTGTGATGTTACTCATACTACTAGTAACTAGCTATGTTACCACATGGCTATCTTTCTTCATTAATTACTTACCACATAATCTATTTTGCTTAGATGTGTGTGATGTTACCACCAATATTACTCCCACTATGGGTAGTCTTAGCTTGGCTTGGCAGGACCAACGCTGGATGCCACGGCTGCTTCCCTGGGAAATACGACGCCAACTACTGTCTGTGGATCTAAGGCCCGGTTCTTTTCATCCGATTATGAAGAATCGTGGCTTGGAAAATCAAAAACTGAAAAAAACTATGTCGTGGTTCTAAGTCTGACAGTAGAATGGAGGGTAGGTGTGGAGAGGCAAGATCCTAGCTATGGAGTAGTTGTGTACGCAAGAGATTTACGAGTTCAGGCCCTTCTCGGAGGAAGTAACAGCCCTACGTCTCGGAGCCCGGAGGCGGTCGACTGGATTATGTGAGTATGAGTTACAGGGGTGCGAACCCTTTACACTGAGGAGGGGGTGGCTTATATAGAGTTCGCCAGACCCCTCCGGACCTCAGTTATTCAGGGTTTAAAGTACATTAAGACAGGGGGTTACTGGTAACGCCCACATAAAGTGCTATGAAGACTGTTAAAGCTACTTAATGACAGACCGTTGCGTGCAGAGTGACTTTAGGTCTCCTGGCCGTCGAGTGGTTAGCTTCATGGTCGAGTGGTTATCTTCATCGTCGAGTGTCCTAGAGTCAGTCGAGTGGCTCACCTCTAGGTCGGCTGACAGGTAGTTTCTCTTCTAGAGATGTCCTTGGGTAGGGTAGCTTAGACAGGTCCATGACCCTACCCTAGGTACATAACATCATCATTAGCCCCCGAATGGATCGAGGTTTGAGTGGGGAAGGAGTTGAGAATTCTTCTGACCCATTTTTCGCGCTATGAGTATGACTTGTCTTGGATCAATGAACTTTTTAGGTGACAGCATCAACTTCTTTTTCAGTCGCCTTTATCCATTCTTTGTATCTGTCGAGTGACCGAGTGGAGGGGATCTTCTGCCTGACGAGCTGTTCTGCAAGCCGCGGATTTTGCGGGATTCGAATTTTGGGAAGTGCGCGGGACAGGGCGTAGCCGCAGCAATCGGATGGGATAAGGCAGGGACGCCTCGAACTCCACTCCACCTTTTTCGCCACGTATCGTGCGCGCGACTGTTGCGGGATTTGACAGGATCATCCGGGCCTACGTGTCAGCCACTCGAGAGCAGCCTTATATAAAGCGCCGGACGGGGGTTCTTCAACAGTGCGCCCTCATTCCCTCCTCTTCTCCAAATTTCTCCGCTGCGCTTGCCTCTGCCTCCGCGTCGCTGCTCTGTGCGTGTTTCGCCGGCGACGATGGTGAAGGAGAAGACGGCGGCCCTGGAGCGGGCGAAGAAATCGACAGCGAAGGCGAAGGAGAGGGGAACCAGTCGGAGTGGCTCGTCATCGAGGACTGCCCTGCCGCCGGGCTGGATCCAGGGCGACTGGATCCGCTCAACAATTAGTCAGACGGATCTCGACGACCTGGCTGCCGGTGGGTTGATCCCCCATGGGTCGGTGCGGCTCCCGGGAATGGAGTCAGAGCCACAGCCTGAGGAGGGTGAGTGCGTTATTCTGGCCACCCACGTCGACCGTGGGTTTTCTTTGCCGCCCCATCCTTTCTTCCGGGGTTTTTTGATTTGGGGCACAACTCCATCACTTCACGCCCAACACCATAGTGTACCTCGACGCCTATGTGTCTTTGTGCGAGTGCTTCTTGGGCTGCCGGCCTCACTGGGGCCTCTTTAAGCACATCTTCACCTATCGCTCCTAGACGGTGAAAAAGGCAAATCCGAGTGACGAAAGGACACATGTGATTCAGATGTGCGGGGGCCTTGGGGTTCAGTTGAGAGGGAAAAGTTCTTTTCCGACCATAGTTTTGCCCGACTCCGTCCATGGGTGGCAGTCGACTTGGTTTTATTGCAAAGACCAGCCGATGCCAGGGCAGTCAACCGGGCTCCCTCCCTTTTCCATGGAACGGGTGCAGAAGCCCGCCTCTTTTGAAGGTGGTCCCGGAGGAGAAGGCGCAGGTGAAGGTGTTGGTCGAGCGTGTCGTGCAGCTCATTCACGACGGGGTGACTGGAATGGACCTCCTGGAGGTCTTCCTGCGGAGGCGCATCTAGCCGCTCCAATTTCGAGATCATCCTATGTGGATGTACTCTGGGACTGAGGACACCACTCGGATCCATCCGGAGGAGATCGATGACGCCACGTTGGAGCGGTGGATGGGAAGCATTACGGGGAACAAGGACAACCCCCGAGGAGCCAGGAGGGTCCTTCCACTCGACCAATCATATGAAGTTGACAAGGTCCAATTTGACATCTCCGACTACGGTTCTGTTTTTTCCATTCTGTCTGTTTGAGATCAACCGACTGACTTTTGTCTTGTTTGCTGTCTTCCAGGACACGACTGAAATGTACTCGATGCCCAACGGGGCGCAGGAACAAGCTAAGGAAGGAGAGGCGAGTGGAGGTGAAAGTGAGGAAGAGGAGTGGCAATCTGACGGCGAGGGGGGAGAGGTTGAAGACGGCTCCAGTGAGGAGGAGGAGGAAATGGAAGTTGATCCTCCTCACGCGGAAAGGCGATCCAAGCTTGCCCACGACCCCGCGAGGGAGCACAACAAAGTGGCTGCGCCTGTTGTGCCGTTGACAAAGCGCTCTCGGGCGGCCTCACCGGTGCCGACTGAAAAAGCGCCGAAGCATCCGCGGGCGGAGTCATCCAAGCCGCCAAAGGCCTTGCCCAAGATGAAAATGGCCATTCCCACCATCTCCGGGTAACAGCGGGATTTGTGTTTCCTTGTTCAGCTCGAGCGAATTTCCGGTCGACTCATCAATTAACCGACTGGTTTCTGAAATCTGCAGTGTTGCTACCTCCGAGACCTCTGCCAAGGATGGTGACCAAGAAATGGAAGATGCTGTCACCTCCAACCCTGGTACGTTCTCTTTGTAGTTTTCGATTTTGGTCGATTGTATCTTCGTTTCCAATTCTGGGTTCGTCTTGCAGCTCCTCGTCACGTCATTGATCTCCCTGACGACGATGACGAGGTGCCCCTGAGGGCGAGGAAGAGTAGATAGGCTGCGGCTGGCAAGACCACTCGGACTGCATCAGCACCTGAGATACTGGTTCAAGAAGGTGGCGACATCGCTCGGCATTCTGTGACCTTCGTCGTGCCGCTGACGAGTGCCCGGCCTTCGTCGTCGACTGCTGAACCGCCATCCCTTTTCTCCATGCATCACGTCCCAGAGGACCAGGCGGGCGCGGCTAAGGAGGCTATTCGCCGGGCGGGGATTATGATGGAGCAGGTGAAGGCGATCCGGGAAGCCAATCAAGCGGCTTACGATGCAAGCTCAGCTCTTCAGAGCAATTTCCAGGTTAGTTGGCAACCGCCTGTTCTGTTAGGATATGTTGTCTGAAGATTTCCTTTCCAAAAATCTTTGTGTTTGTACACCCACTGGGTGTGTCGATTGAGTCTGTTTACTGGTGGGGGCACGCTGAGTGCACCCACTGGGTGTAGTCCCCGAGACTACGGTGGACTGCTGGCAGTCGACTGTAGTCTTTATAGTTGAAATTTCTCCACTCGGTCTGGTCGGACCATGTCGAGTGGAACATTAGGACCTGTGGGGGCACGATGAGTGCACCCACTGGGTGTAGTCCTCGAGACTAGAGTGGACTGCTGGCAGTCGACTGTAGTCTGAAGAACTCTCTCCCCTTTTTTTTGGGTCGACTGATCGGATCGAGTCGGTAGAACTAGTGGGGGCACAGTGAGTGCACCCACTGGGTGTAGCCCCCGAGATTACGGTTGAATCTTTTGATTCGACTGTAGTCTTAGAAACGTTTATTGTTTTTCTCTTAGTTACTCGGAAGTAACCACTCTTTAATGTCTGTCGACTGACTCTTTGTAGAAATCCTGTGAGCTCGTGGCCCGTTACACTGATTTGGAAAAGAAACATATCCAGCTCGACCTTGACTTGAAACTTGTTCAGGAGAATTTTCATAAGGCGAAGGACGAGGCAAAAGGTACGATTGGTGAGAACTTGACGACTATTTCCTTCCTTTCGCACATTATCGATTCTGACTTCCTTGTCATTTTGCAGAAAAAACGAAGGAGGCTCTGAAGAAGAAGGACCAGGAACTTGCTGAGGTGCAGAAGGTTGCGTTGGATAAAACGAAGCTTGCGGAAGAGAAGCTGGCTTCAGTCGACAAACTCGAAGAAGTGAACGTCAACCTGAAAGCCGCTCTCGACGCGGCCAACAAGGAAGTCAGCCGTCTGAAGAAAGACAAGATTGCTCTGAGTGACAAGGCGAGTGAACTGGTGGGGAAGAAGAATGATCTGGAAGCTTATCTGGGAGGGCTCGCCAAGAAGCTGTTTCTCATGCTTGAAGGTAACCTTTTTTCACTCGACTGACTTGTCACCGTCGATTCGTCGCGGATCGGTTGGTTTATGTTTGACTTGTGCTTTCAGAATTCTGCCAAAACTTTGAGGAAGAGACCAGCCGAGTGGAGACAGGCTTGGATCCCATCAACTCTCTAGTGAAGGATGAGGCTGCCATGAATGAGCTTCGACTGGAGTCCCGTGTCGCTGGTGTGGTGGACTATCTGGCCAGGCTGAAGGCAGCAACATCGCGAATTGACACGACACTCTGGCCAGGGGAGACGCTTCAGAACGACCTCGAGTCTTTGATGGCTCGACTGAATGAAGTCCCAGGCCGAGTGCAAGAGTGGAAGAAGTCTTCTGCCAGGTGCGGTGCTGACGTAGCTCTGTCTTTAGTCCGTGTTCACTGCAAAGACGCACGAGAGGAAAAGCTGGCGTCCCTCAAGGTGGCCAATACTAAGAAGCATGACTTCCGATCCTTTATGGAGACATTCATTGCTGCCGCCACTCGGATTGCTGATGGAATCGACCTGGACGAGTTCATCGCGCCTTCCAGTCCTCCACCGGAGGAGTAAAAAACTTCTATGCCTTAAATTTGCCTCGGAATGCCGAGTTGTTTTGTAACCGGTAAACTTTAACGGGCTTGACGCCTGAGCACCTCTGGACCCGTGGGGTGCTATCTGAACTTGGTTTTACCGTTGAATAAGTTTGCATCTGCTTTCGAGTGAACGCTGCTTTTCACTCGGGATATATCTTAGTGCTGGTGACGTACTCTTGCAGGTTGGAGTACAAGTTGCAGTTAACCTGCATCCTTGCGGGTCGAGACATAACGCACGTTGTATTTGTGGCGGAGCTCAAAAGGAGAAGGTAGCAGTCGACCTGTACCTCGTCGTCCTTGCGAGCCGAAATATATTTCAAACTTAGGCGAGCGCTGGGGTGCAGCTAAGCCTCCGAGTGGGAGGTTCGCTCTACACTCGGTAGGATTTTCAAAAACTTAGGCGAGTACTGGGCTGCAGCTAAGCCTCCGAGTGGGAGGTTTGCTCTCCACTTGGTAGGATTTTCAGAAACTTAGGCGAGCACTGGGCTGCAGCTAAGCCCCTGAGTGGGAGGTTCGCTCTCCACTCGATAGGATTTTCAAAACTTAGATGAGCACTGGGCTGCAGCTAAGCCCCCGAGTGGGAGGTTCGCTCTCCACTCGATAGGATTTTAAAAACTTAGGCGAGCACTGGGCTGCAGCTAAGCCCCCGAGTGGGAGGTTCGCTCTCCACTCGGTACGATTTTAAAAACTTAGGCGAGCACTGGGCTGCAGCTAAGTCCCCGAGTGGGAGGTTCGCTCTCCACTCGGTAGGATTTTTTGTGGCACACCTCCGAAGGAGAAGGTAACAGTCGACCTGCACCTTGCCCTCCTTGTGGGATGTACGTTGTATTTGTGGCGTAGCTCGGAAGAAGTAGAAGTCGACCTGCACCTCGTCTTCCTTGCGGAGCGCACATTGTATTAAGTACTTAGGCGAGCACCGGGCTGCAGCTAAGCCCCCGAGTGGGAGGTTTGCTCTCCACTCGGTAGGATTTTCAGATACTTAGGCGAGTACTTGGACTGCAGCTAAGCCCCCAAGTGGGAGGTTTTCTCTCCACTCGGTAGGATTTTCAGATACTTAGGCGAGTACTTGGACTGCAGCTAAGCCCCCGAGTGGGAGGCTGGTTCACCATTCGGTAGGATTTGAAAGTACTTAGGCGAAACAGATTCGCAGCTAAGCCCCCGAGTGGGAGACTGGCTCACCACTCGGCAAGGATTTTTTAAACTTAGGCGAGTGCTTGGACTGCAGCTAAGCCTCCGAGTGGGAGGCTAGTTCACCACTCAGTAGGATTTGAAAGTACTTAGGCGAAACAGATTCGCAGCTAAGCCCCCGAGTGGGAGACTGGCTCACCACTCGGCAAGGATTTTTTTTTACAAATTTAGGCAAAACGGATTCGCAGCTAAGCCACCCACTGGGGGACTTCTCATGTAAACAAAAATAACAACAATCACTGGGAAAATTATAACACTCTTGTCTTTGGTAAATAAACTACAGAAGTACTTTTATTACATCTCATCCAAGTCAATACTTAAGTATAAAAGGGGCGGAGCAGCTCCGCGTTCCAGGCTCGGGGTTCGTCAATCTGGTGACCAACATTGTAAAGGCGGTATGCTCCATTGTGGAGAACTTTGGTAACGATGAAGGGACCTTCCCAAGTAGGAGCAAGCTTGTGTGGCTTCTGCTGATCCACTCGGAGAACCAAATCTCCTTCTTGGAAGGCTCGACTCTTGACGTTTCTGGCATGGAAACGACGTAAGTCCTGCTGATAAATGGTTGATCGGATCATTTCCATCTCTCTTTCTTCTTCTAGGAGGTCGACTGCGTCTTGTCGGGCTTGCTCTGCTTCATCTTCAGTGTAGAGTTCGACTCGGGGTGCGTTGTTAAGCAGGTCACTCGGCAAGACTGCTTGAGCTCCGTAGACCAAGAAGAATGGAGTTCTCCCAGTCGACCGATTAGGTGTGGTCCTTAATCCCCAAAGTACTGAAGGAAGTTCGTCGACCCATGCACCAGCCGCGTACTTGAGATCGCGCATTAGTCGGGGTTTCAGCCTTTTGAGAATTAAACCATTTGCTCGTTCTGCCTGTCCATTCGACTGGGGGTGAGCGACTGAAGCATAGTCGACTCGTGTGCCCTGAGATGTGCAGAAGGCTCTAAATTCTTCGGAATCGAAGTTTGTCCCATTGTCAGTGATGATGCTATGCGGAACTCCATATCTGAATATCAACTCCCTGATGAAGCTGACAGCAGTGCCGGCGTCAAGATTCTTGATGGGTTTAGCTTCAATCCACTTAGTGAACTTGTCGACTGCCACTAGCACATGGGTGAAGCCGCTTATGCCTGTTCTCAGTGGTCCAACCATATCCAACCCCCATACAGCGAAAGGCCAGACGAGTGGAATGATCTTCAAGGCCGAGGCGGGCTTGTGTGACATATTGGAGTAAAACTGACATCCTTCACACTTGTCGACTATCTCCTTTGCCATTTCATTTGCTCTTGGCCAGTAAAATCCCGCTCCGTATGCTTTAGCCACAATAGTCCGAGAGGACGCATGATGGCCACAGGTCCCTGAGTGGATGTCGTTGAGAATTATTCGACCCTCTTCCGGTGTTATGCATTTCTGACTAGCTCCAGTCGCGCTTTCTCTGTACAACTGTCCCTTCATGACAGTAAAGGCCTTGGATCGACGGACGATCTGTCGAGCCTCTTCTTCATTCTCTGGAAGCTCTTTCCTTAGGATATATGCAATGTAAGGCACTATCCAGTCGGGAGTGATAACCAAAACTTCCATGACCAGGTCGACCACGGCTGGAACCTCGACTTCAGTCGGATCCGTGGTACTTTTTGGCTGCGGGGTTTCCTCGGTGAAAGGGTCCTCTTTAACTGACGGCGCGTGGATATGTTCCAAAAACACATCACTGGGAATGGCTTCTCTCTTGGAACCTATCTTTGCCAGATCATCGGCTGCTTAATTCTTCGGTCGGGGTATATGATGAAGCTCTAATCCATCGAATTTCTTTTCCAGCTTTCTTACTGCATTGCAGTAACCAGTCATGGCTGGACTTCTGACGTCCCACTCCTTGATCACCTGATTGACCACCAAACCTGAGTCGCCATAAACCATAAGGAGACGGACGCCGAGTGAAATGGCCATGCGCAACCCATACAAAAGTGCGTCATATTCTGCTTCATTGTTGGAGGAATCAAAGTGGATCTGGAGCACATATCTAAGCTTATCTCCTCGGGGGGAAACCAATACTAACCCAGTACCAGAACCATTCAACATCTTAAAACCGTCAAAGAACATGGTCCAATGCTCCGAGTGAACTTGAGTCGGTAGTTGCTGTTCAATCCACTCGGCGATGAAATCTGCTACTGCTTGGGACTTAATGGCTTTCTTTGCCTCAAACTTGATATCAAGGGGAAGGAGTTCAATCGCCCATTTTGCCACTCGACCAGTTGCATCTCTGTTGTGCAGGATCTCTGACAATGGAGCGTCGCTGACGACTGTCATGGAATGATCAGAGAAATAATGAGCAACCTTCTTCGTGGTCATGTAAATCCCATATACAAGCTTCTGATAATGAGGGTATCTTTGCTTCGATGGGGTCAACACTTCGGAAAGATAATAAACTGGGCGCTGAACTTTGAAGGCTTTCCCTTCTTCTTCCCGCTCGACCGTAAGTACTGTGCTAACGACTTGTCCTGTGGCTGCAATGTAAAGCAACAAAGGCTCTTTTGCTGATTGGAGCAGCAAGCACCGGTTGGGTGGATAGCAGAGCTTTTAGTTCACACGTCCGCGCAGATGTACTGCCGGTCGCGCTCGCCGGAGGGCCGAGGGGCAATGGTGAAGGGGGGCGGCGCGGGGGCTCGACGGGAGGAGCGCGGCGGAGACGCGGGGGCTCGACGGGAGGAGCGCGGCGGAGACGCGGGCTCCTCCTTCTTCACGGAGCCGCGGCGGCGCCCCGAGGAGGAGCCGGCCTCGCGGTCGTGCTTGCCCTTGCCCGTTCCAGAAGCCCATGACGAGGCGGGCGGCCGGCGAGCTCGAGGAGGAGGCGGGCTAGGGTTTCTGCGCTGTCGGGGTTCGAGGAGGCCGCTGGGTGGCGTGGGGCAGTGTGGACGACGACCCGTCCTCGCTTCCCACTTAAAGAAGGACGGCGACCGCTCGATGTGCGTATGACAGGTGGGGCCGCCCGCTCGTGCGCATTGATGTGGGCGGGTGGGAGGTAGGTGGCCGCCTGCCACGCGGCCCCGAAGCAGACGAGGCGCGCGTCCGTTTGGTGTCCGCCGCGACCCAAACCCGGCGCAAGTTTGCGCTCGAAATGGGTCGACCCGGACACAAAACGGACAGAATGGGTCTGGGCTGTCGCGCCTTGGCCGCTTCTTTTGTCTCTTTTACCCTAAACGGACGGGGGCGAACAGGATAGGGTCGCGCGGTGGAGTTGGCCTGAGAGCTCAATCACCGAGGAGGTCGGCAGGCAGACGCGAGCGCTGCTCTTGCGGCGGGGGACACATGGAGCAAAGCAATGTACAGCGCGCCGCTGTTCTCCTCTGCTCCCGCGCATCGTCTCGTGCACCATTTCAAACGGGCTCCTCACTCCGCACAACACAGCACATGCATGCAGAACTCTATCCTATTACAAGATGCATTCACTAGAATTACAAAGTTCTACAATATGGGTTCTTAATTTATTGCTCCAACCTGAAGAGGATTTGTCGCACACAAGTTTGGGAGGACCGAATCTCTCGCACATGCTTTTTCTTTTGGCTTTCAATTTTTAAACATTCATATCTTCTGAACAAAAAGTCTAAATTAAGTCATGTTTTCGTATTCGTGTTTCTCGTGACGAGGGATTTCAAACAAGAGACATTTTGAATACATTTTGATGAATTTTAAAAATATATATTAAGTTTTAACTTTTTAAACTTAGTATGAGCGACCGATAAAATCATGATTTTTTTAACAAAAAAAATGTTTTAAAGTTTTATCTATGAAACTTAGTGGCAGCGAGCGAGAAAATCACAAGCTCGAATGTAAAATCGTGTGTTGAAACGATTGAAACTTCAAACTTATTGTGCCCTCATGCAGGATCCAACTACTTCATGCATCATGAGGCAATCAAACGGCTGAGTGAGCTTGGCAGGTTCGTGTGTGCCCTTGCGAATGTCCGGAGGACACCTACAGATACCTGAGTGAGCTTAGCAGGTTCGTGTGTGCCCTTGCGAATGTCCGGAGGACACCTACAGATACCTGTGCGCGCAAACTTCACTCTCTCTCCCCTAGATGACAATTGAGCCCAATGACGCAAGAAACAACAAGAGGGTTTTACAGTCCAGTTGAAAATCTGAACGAGAACAGAGCCAAAATCTTCTCTCGTGATAATACAACAGTGGCAGCAGATGCTCTGCACAAGGGTGGAATCTCCCTTTTCCTCCCCCACCAAAATCTGTTACGCGTGCGTACGCACACACGGACGATTGTCTCAAATAAAATATCAAATCAACCAGCTAGAAAAGAAGTCCAGTTCAACGATGAGATTCCTATGGAGCAAGAAACAACTACGAGTTCATTCACAAACCCCACGAAAAGAAAACAAGTTTTTTTTTTAGAGAAAAGGCATCAACCGAGCCCGAGATGGAGCTCGAGCCTAGCCCGGCTTTGAATTAACAAAGCCATCAACCGGCCAGGATTACAGATCGCAAGAACCAAAGAAAGAAAAACAACACGGTAAGATACATAGACGCTGGTAAGCAGCTAACTAGCCTCAAAGCTACAAGCTAGAAGATAAAACAGATAAGCACACAGCTGCAGACATCGAGGCCCTCCTCCGAGAACGAAGCAGCAGGGAGCTAGACCAAGCTGGCACCGAGGAGAAGGGGATGACCGGCATCAACAGGGAGTGTGGTCACCAAACAGCTATGGACCCCGGCACGGCACAACCATCCAATTCCATCTCCGAAGAAGGCCACAACCTCCTCGCCTGGCTCGAAAGGCGCCGCACCGTCGGAAGATAGAATGCTCCACCTAGAACTAGAATGGTTGTCGCCGGAGGATGGCCACATAGAGAGGATCCCCGAACTCCCGACGAGCCGCCAAAGCTTCCCACAAGCAGAATTGCCCATGGCCCGGCTGCAGAGGAGGGATAGCACCAAGCTTGGACGAAGAAGACACACCACTGACGTCGCCGAATGCACCCCAACAGCGCACACCAACCAAACAGCTCCAAAAGGCGGCGCCTTCAAGAAGGAGAACGACGTCGAGAGCGCCGCCGCCGCCCACCGAGGTTAGGGCTTTCACCCGGGAGGCTAGAGGAGGGCAGGTGGAGGGAGTCAGACCTGACAAACGCCTCCAAGGAGGAAGAACGGTGCCCTCGGGCGCCGCCGCCGTCGCGGCCAGCCATGGCCGGCCATGGATTTCTCCTGGTTTGGCTCCACACCACCACCCCACCCGCAGCACGGAGACCGAAGATCGAAGAAGAACGCCGACCCAGGCCCGGAGGGGAGGGATCGCACCGCGTCGGGGAAAGCAGGGAACGCCAGATCTGGTGCCGCCGGCCGCCAGGACCGCGCTAGGTCCACGCCCAACGAATCCCCGCCGTCCTCACGGCCAGGGACACCGCCACCACGCCCGCGCCACCGCTCGCCGCAGAGCTGGTGGCGCCACTCCGACCGAGGCCGCCGCCCCAGATCCCGTGGCTCCCTGCGAAAAGCAGAGCAGCAGATGCCCCGCCGCCACCTTCCTCGGCGGCGCCCCGGGCTTGCCCGGCGGCAACCTCAGGCGGCGGCGAGGGGGTGGGAGACGGGAAGGGGAGGACTCTACCGCGATCTAGGGTTTCGCCCCCGAGACGACCTGGAGGGGCGGCGCGGGGGTCGGGGTCTTTTCGTTCAAGTGGTCGCGGTCTTTACTTTGCTTGCCGTCAAGAAAACGAGTTCATTCACCAAAAAAAAAACGACGACTTCAGGTTGAAAAAGAACACTAATGCTCCACCAGAGTTCCCCGGCTGGGTACCGCACTGGGCTATGACCAGAACATTGGCCATTCTTCGGCCGCTGCCTTAGTCCAGATCAGCGCACATTTTTTTCTGCCACGTCAGCTCTTGCGGCCTAGGCCCGTCTATCAAAAGCGTCATGAAATTGGTATTTGCAAAAAGATTATCAGAACATTGGTGTTTTGGCAAGTGTTTGCAAAAAGGTTATCATAAAATAATTTCTGCCAAGTCGAGGTATTTGCAAAAGGATTACCATAAAATTAGTGTTTTTTTGCAAAATAAAAGGTGATTATTTCTGCTAACCTAGCCTTCAATGTGATTGTTTTTTGCAATTGCCTCCTCCATGTGACATTACGACAGTAAACAAGAGGACCAGAACACTTGCTGTTCAGTCCGTTGTATTTTCCTATGGAAAACAGTTTCTCTTTAGAAATTAAATAAACCATTGATATGTAGTGCAACTTCTAAACGTATAGCCACCTTCTTTGTTTTGTAGAGCACTTACAGACATATTGAAGCATTTACCACTCTCAAGCTAAGGCGGCTAACTGACATGCTAACAACCTAAACATGTTTCTAAAGTGCGAGATGTGGAGGACCGTCCGATGAAAATGGGGTGTCGGCGTGTTGCATGGCACATGATGTGGTCTCCTAGTGCCATCCATTGCACCGGATACTTAGGCACTGAATATCCACCTCGACTATCATTTGTGTTGATAAAATATTCTACAATGTGTTGTATTAGTTCTAGATATCTACCGGCCACAAGCCACATTAAGGAGGCAATTAAATTATATGTGAGATTGTTTTGTTTTCATTTTTTATAAGCTCTACAATAGGATGTAATTCCAATTTTTTCCTTCGATGCTAACCTTCCCCTATCTTGTACAAAAATCTTATTACTCGCCAATTCAAGTGATAAACCGTATTACCAGAGGCTTGCTAAGATAATTACACTTTCTAATTTCTAGGGTTAGTCACTATGAAAAATCTGGAAAAAAAAATATGCCGCATAAACAAGAGACATTAAGAATATTTTTAATAAGTTTATTGCTAAGGGGCGATGAGGCAATGCGTTACAGGCGGGTAAGCGGGCAACTGATCCGAGAATGTCTAAGGCCAAAGCAAGTATCATTAACAACATGAGTTCCAAAGCATGAGAAATAAGAATCAGTGCAGGAGAGTGAGCGTTGGCCGCGGACGGTAGATTAAAAACGGATAGAAATGACAACTTGAATAAGTTCAGAAACAGATGCTTAAACATATGAACTGGCGGCGGCGATGGTGCAAGAGTAACAATGTGTTCGTTTTCAGTCGTAGGTGACCCAATCACACTGTGTTGTTATATTAATTTATGTAGTCATCGATCAAACTATATAAGATCATTTAAACGCCAACATCTTTTGTTTACCCGCTATTTTAGCTATAGTTATAAAAATAAGCAAAAAAAATTGTCATGAGTAAAAACAGAAGAAACAAAATATACACAGGTTCTATGGTGATGATGGTCATATCATTTATGAGTGCTCCCATCTAGTTATACTAAATATTTTTACTTTTATTAATATTTAATTCAAGATTAATTAGATTTTCTAATCGATACAACATTTGTTGCATTTTCCAATATTCTAGCTACACAGTTATACAACACGGAATTTATTGTTATACAATAACATTAGCCACATAGTTACATTTTCAATATTAAAGTCCAATTTATTGTTATACAACACGAAAGTATTTGATTACAAACACCAATGCTAAGCATTTTCCCTCTCATATAAGCCATGTTATTTTTCAAAAACTAAGAGATGATAAAATTGCAAGCATACATAATGATTTGTGCCTCTTTGATGTCGTGTTATCTATAGATGTCTTGGTAGAAGAATCTACAATGCACGACCCTAGAAAACTATCTATTCTATCTATTATATCCTAAAAGCAAATACGGGCCGGGTTCTTTTCGAGAAACCACGTTAATCCACATCATCAAAAATATCTTAACCGTTGGATTTGTAATATAATAAATCACATCTGTTAGATTTGCATAAACGTACATAAACAAATTGTACCCCTTTGATTTACATAATTGTACCAAATAGAGACTACATCCGTTAGGTCTTCATAATTGCCTAAACAAACAAGAACCACAGTGCAACACATATTATTGACAAGATATACGTAACCACATGTAAATAGATCTTATATGTTAGATCATATACAATCATACCAAAAGAGATCACACCCACTAGATCTTCATAGTTGTATTAAATAGATCATAATAGTTAGATTGAAATAACCATTCTAAAAAAAGTGAACATTCTAGAACTTCATAAAAATATATGTGGTTATAATCCCGTTTGCCCATCCAAATATATGTAATTTGCCTGCCCATCCAACTAAGTAAGATCTGCTTGCAAGTAAGGCCGCTTTTCCCCGGGGCTTCTACTACCTCATCAAGGATCTTGATCTCTCAGACACAATCTATATCCATGGGCTCGCCCCAAGACCGTCGCCGCACCGGCCGATTGGCCGAGAACGGTGGCAACCCCATCTGCTCACCTCCAACTGCAGTGTCGAAAAAGAAGAACCAACCTTGCCACCTTATCTTCACAGAGTCTGTCAGTCACATATCGAATTATCTGACATTTGACCTAAGATGGATGAGGGAACAACCACACTCTCAGAGATCTTCAGCGTTCTTCTGTGCCTTTACATGAAAGTATTTCCTCCACAAGCCAAAATGTGGTTGAACCCCCAAAAACACTCGCACAACACAATGAAGCAAGCGATGTGAATGATTTCATTAGGGGTAAGGTGGTGTTGCTGAAGGCCATGGAAGAAGAGTAACCCACAGATGCAATCATGGAGGGGCACAAACAACCCTTTGAACACAACTCGCTCGCCATCCCGTGACGCCAACACAGCGTCTCTGGCCGCCAAGCAGCCACAACCTGCGACGCAACGTAGCCAAGTGGTGCGAGCTTATCCAGCTGCTCTACTGTCACCGAAGAAGGCTACCACTTCCCCTCGGTGGAGTTGGGCGAGCAAGCGGGCTTTCCATATCAAGCGCTGAAGAACAAGATGGGGGAAAACACAAAAGGAAAGGTATCATGCATCACGGCATATTAACCATTGACAACACACACGAAGGGCAAAAATGCTACACCTACGAAAATTGCTACGTAATCTAACTTAAAAAGTTATCTCCTTTCCTAATTCTAACTAATCCCCCCTGATTTTCAAGGTGGGTGGGCGTGCTATCCACTTAAACGAAGCCACATCAGCATGTACGTAACTTTTCATAGCAAGCTTCCGTAGGTGTAGCAAAGCCGCACGAAGGGGTAGCGACAAGTGTTGAATATATGGTTTGTGCATGTATATTGTATAGCCTGACCTACCTTCTAGTCTTTGTATAGTTGAGGTTGTGGCCCACTTTGTACTTCATATATACGTGCGCTTTGCACCGATCAATACATCATGAAGCATTGCCAAAACAATCGTTTCCAACATGGTATCATACCTACGATCCTAACCCTAACCCGTGCCGCCGCCGCCGCGATCCCATCGCCGCCGCCGCCACCCGCCGCC
>NC_041393.1:738670967-738690299 GCF_002162155.2 Triticum dicoccoides | reverse complement strand
TGCCGCCCCCAGCCGTGCCGCCCTCTTCCCTGCCGTGCCGCCGCCACGCGCCGCCGCACCATCCCTCTCGGCCATGGCCTTCCCCGGTTCCACCGGTACCACCCGCCACACCAACCCGTTCGAAGGCCCCGATCCCGCTGTCATCCGCGACCTCAACATCCTCGCCCGGGTTCCCGTCGTCCTCGACCACCTCACCTCCATGTACTATGCCTAGAAGATGTACTTCTCCCTCGTGTTCCGTGAGTACAATCTCCGGGATCACATCGATGGCTCCGTGGACTCCCGCTTCATGGAGGACGATGAGGAGTGGACGTCCATCGACGCCACTCTCATTTGTTGATTCTACACCACCATCTCGAAGGACCTCTTCCACATGGTGGTCTCCGCCGACGATGACGCTCACGCCGTTTGGACAAAGCTCAACGGCCTCTTCACCGACAATGCGCTCCAACGCAAGGTCTTCTTGCACGGTGAGTTTTTTGGGTGCCAGTAGCTTGACTCGTCTGTTGACGATTATTGCATGCACCTCAAGAAGCTTGTTGACGAGCTCCGTGACCTCCGCGAGAAGGTCTCCGATGAGCTTCTCCTCAGCACCCTCATCGCCGGCCTAAACGACGACTTCGGGAACGCCGCCTCCAACATCCCCCTCATCACCAACCCGACCTTCCCCAAGATCGTCGCGTACCTGAAGCTGGAGGAGCGGAGGATGCGGATGTCGCGCACCCGGGCCACTCACACGGCTCTCACCGCCGGTACCCGTGGCGGTGCGCCGCCCACCGCCCCGGCCCCACTGCCGCGGCCCACGCTGGGCCCCTTCTAGGCGCCGCCGCCGCTCGGGTTTCCCTACCCGGTGCCGCCGCATGCCCCTCCGCCCCCCGTCGAGCAGCAGCGCCGGGGCGGGCGTCGCGGCCAAGGTGGCCGCAAGCAGCAGCAGCCGCAGCAGCCGGCTGCCCACGGCGGGGCGCCGCGCCAGCCGCAGCACCAGCTACCACCGGCGCCCTGCAGGTCGGCCAGAACCCTTGCACGGGGGTTGTGCACGCGTATTCCATGCCTATACCGCGTGCCCCCGTCCCCGGCTCCTTTGGCGCCCGCCCGACCCCTCATCATGCTCTGTACGCGGCCCCTCAGGTGTACCAGCCCGCGCCGCTCTACGGCCCCTCGGCCTATGGGTTGCCTCCGGCTGGTGGGTTTGTGGCGCCACCGCCTCAGCCGGCGCCGTCCGCTCCGGCCCTCCCACCGGCGCCTTGGGACCCCGCGCTCCTAGCGCCTCTCCACACCGCCCCCATGCCGCAGCAGTACACTGGCGGTGGCGACTGGTATATGGACACCGGAGCCACGGCTCACATGGCCGTCAACACCCGGTAACCTTTTTGCCGCTCACCCTGTTCACACTGCTGCTCGCATTACCGTGGGGGCGGTTCTTCCATGCCCATTACTCATGTCGGCCATGCTTCTTTTCCTTCTAATTCCATGCCACTATGTCTTTCTAATGTGCTTGTTTCTCCTGACATCATTAAAAATCTTGTTTCCATTCGTTCTCTTACACGTGAAAATCATGTTACCGTTGAATTTGACATGTTTGGCTTTTCTGTCAAGGATGCCCGTACCCGGATGGTGCTCCACCGATGTGACAGCCCCGACGAGCTTTACCCGGTCCACTCATCTACTTCAACCGTTGCTGCACCCATGGCGCTTTCCGCCGGAGTGGACCTTTGGCACGCTCGTCTCGGTCATCCCAACATTGCCACCCTTCGTCATATTCTTCGGAGTTTTTCATTCACGTGTAATAAGATCGACGATCACTCTTGTCATGCTTGTCGCCTCGGCAAACATGTTCGTCTTCCTTTTAGCACTTCCTCGCATGTCGCATCATACCCGTTTGAGTTAATTCATAGTGATGTTTGGACCTCTCCTATTGCAAGTAACACGGGCTATCTTTATTACCTTGTCATACTTGATGATTTTTCGCACTATGTGTTGACCTTCCCGTTGCGGCGAAAGTCGGACTCTATTGCCACTCTCACCGCTTTCTACTCCTATGTCTCCACGCAGTTTGGACGTCCATTCATGTGTTGCAAACAGACAACGGGAAGGAGTTCAATAATCTTGCGATCCACAACCTTCTCACCACACACGGCACGATCTTTCGTCTCACTTGCCCGTACACTTCGCAACAAAACGGCCGCGCTGAGCGCGTGCTTCGCACTCTCAATGACTGTGTTCGCACCCTCCTCTTTCACGCCAACGTGCCCCCATGTTTTTGGCCCGACGCGCTTGCCACCACATCACTACTCATTAACATTCGTCCTTGTCGCACTCGCGGGAATTTTGCACCTCATCACCTCTTGTTTGGCACGCCACCCTCCTATGCTGAGCTCCGCATCTTCGGTTGCCTGTGCTACCCCAGCATCACTTCCACTGCTCCTCATAAGCTCGCACCTCGGTCTGTGGCCTGCATCTTTCTTGGCTATCCTCCTAACACCAAAGGCTACCGCTGCTATGATCCTATCTCACATCGGGTGATCACTTCACGACACGTTTACTTTGATGAGATGGTTTTTCCGTTCCAGCAGGTACCTTCGGATGATGCGGCCTTGCCCGCTCCCAGTGACGGCCGCCCACGTGCCTCTCTTGGGCTGCCTCCCGGCTTTGAGGGTGCCCCCCGCACCACGGGTCGAGTCTCTCCCCGGTTGGCTGCCCTAGGGGCCGCACCTTCCTCGACGCCCGCGACGCCCCTGGTGTCCCCGGCCTCGACCCTGCCGGCGGCTTCATCCGCCGCCTCACCCGTGTGGCCTCGCCCGCCGCCTCACCGGCGGCCTCGCCCGCGGCGGTCACAGCGGAGGCGGGCTCTTCTTCGTCCTTGCCCGCCTCCCCTCCGGACCCGCTGCCCCGCCCGATGACTCGCTCTCGGGCTGGCACCCTTCGCCTGAGCACGCGGTACCCCAGCGATGAGTATCTTCTCGCTGCTTCTGTTGGAAATATGCCCTAGAGGCAATAATAAAAGGATTATTATTATATTTCCTTGTTCATGATAATTGTCTATTATTCATGCTATAATTGTATTGACCGGAAATCGTAATACATGTGTGAATACGTAGACCACAACATGTCCCTAGTGAGCCTCTAGTTGACTAGCTCGTTGATCAACCGATAGTCATGATTTCATGAGTATGGACATTGGATGTCGTTGATAACGGGATCACATCATTAGGAGAATGATGTGATGGACAAGACCCAATCCTAAGCATAGCACAAGATCGTATAGTTCGTTTGCTAGAGCTTTTCAATGTCAAGTATCATTTCCTTAGACCATGAGATCGTGTAACTCCCGGATACCGTAGGAGTGCTTTGGGTGTACCAAACGTCACAACGTAACTGGGTGACTATAAAGGTACACTACAGGTATCCCCGAAAGTATCTGTTGGGTTGACACGGATCGAGACTGGGATTTTTCACTCCGTGTGACGGAGAGGTATCTCTGGGCCCACTCGGTAATGCGTCATCATAATGAGCTCAATGTGACTAAGTAGTTAGTCATGGGATCATGCATTACGGAACGAGTAAAGTGACTTGCCGGTAACAAGATTAAACGAGGTATTGGGATACCGACGATCGAATCTCGGGCAAGTAACGTACCGATTGACAAAGGGAATTGTATACGGGATTACTTGAATCCTCGACATCGTGGTTCATCCGATGAGATCATCGTGGAACATGTGGGAGCCAACATGGGTATCCATATCCCGCTGTTGGTTATTGGCCGGAGAGCTGTCTCGGTCATGTCTACGTGATTCCCGAACCCGTAGGATCTACACACTTAAGGTTTGGTGACGCTAGGGTTGTAGAGATATTAGTATGCGGTAACCCAAAAGTTGTTCAGAGTTCCGGATGAGATCCCGGACATCACAAGGAGTTCCAGAATGGTCCGGAGGTGAAGAATTGTATATAGGAAGTCCAGTTTCGGCCACCGGGAAAGTTTCGAGGTTCACCGGTATTGTACCGGGACCATCGGAAGGGTCCCGGGGGTCCATCGGGTGGGGCCACCTATCCCGGAGGGCCACGTGGGCTAAAGACGGAAGGGAACCAGCCCCTGGTGTGCTGGTGCGCCCCCCTTGGGCCCCTCCCTGTGCCTAGGGTTGGAAACCCTAGGGGTGGGGGCGCCCCACTTGACTTGGGGGGCAAGTCCCCCCCCCCCCGTAGGCCGCCGCCCACCCTTGGAGATGGGATCTCTAGGGGCCGGCGCACCCCCTAGGCCCCCTATATAAAGAGGGGGGAGGGAGGGCAGCCGCACCCTAGTCCCTGGCACCTCCCTCTCCCCCCGTACCACCTCTCCCTCTTGCTGAGCTTGGCGAAGCCCTGCCGAGATCGCCGCTGCTTCCACCACCACGCTGTTGTGCTGCTGGATCTCCATCAACCTCTCATTCCCCCTTGTTGTATCAAGAAGGAGGAGACGTCTTCCTAACTGTACGTGTGTTGAACGCGGAGGTGCTGTCCGTTCAGCACTAGGATCTTCGGTGATTTGGATCACGACGAGTACGACTCCCTCAACCCCGTTCTCTTGAACGCTTCCGCTCACGATCTAAAAGGTTATGTAGATGCACTCCTCTCTCTCATTGCTAGATGACTCCATAGATTGATCTTGGTGAAGCGTAGAAAATTTTTATTTTCTGCAACGTTCCCCAACAGTGGTATCATGAGCTAGGTCTATGCGTAGTTTCTTTGCACGAGTAGAACACAAATTTAGTGTGGGCGTAGATGTTGTCAATTTTCTTGCCACTACTAGTATTATCTTGTTTCGGCGGCATCGTGGGATGAAGCGGCCCGGACCGACCTTACATGTACGCTTACATGAGACAGGTTCCACCTAATGACATGCACTAGTTGCATAAGGTGGCTAGCGGGTGTATGTCTCTCCCACTTTAGTCGGATCGGATTCGATGAAAAGGGTCCTTATGAAGGGTAAATAGAAATTGGCATATCACGTTGTGGCTTTCACGTAGGTAAGAAACATTCTTGCTAGAACCCTATTGCAGCCACGTAAAAACATGCAACAACAATTAGAGGACGTCTAACTTGTTTTTGCAGCATATGCCTTGTGATGTGATATGGCCAAAAGTTGTGATGAATGATATATATATATATATATATATATATATGTATATATATATATATATGATGTATGAGATCATGTTCTTGTAATAGGAATCACGACTTGCATGTCGATGAGTATGACAACCGGCAGGAGCCATAGGAGTTGTCTTAATTATTGTATGACCTGCGTGTCAATGTTTAAACGACATGTAATGTTGGAAATATGCCCTAGAGGCAATAATACAAGGATTATTATTATATTTCCTTGTTCATGATAATTGTCTTTTATTCATGCTTTAATTGTATTATCCGGAAATCGTAATACACGTGTGAATACATAGACCACAACATGTTCCTAGTGAGCCTCTAGTTGACTAGCTCGTTGATCAACAGATAGTCATGGTTTCCTGACTATGGACATTGGATGTCTTTGATAACGGGATCACATCATTAGGAGAATGATGTGATGGAGAAGACCCAATCCTAAGCATAGAACAAGATCGTGTAGTTCGTTTTGCTATAGCTTTTCCAATGTCAAGTATCTTTTCCTTAGACCATGAGATCATGTAACTCCCGGATACCGTAGGAGTGCTTTGGGTGTACCAAACGTTACAACAAAACTGGGTGACTATAAAGGTATACTACGGGTTTCTCCGAAAGTGTCTGTTGGGTTGACACGGATCGAGACTGGGATTTGTCACTCCGTATGACGGAGAGGTATCACTGGGCCCACTCGGTAATGCATCATCATAATGAGCTCAAAGTGACCAAGTGTTTGGTCATGGGATCATGCATTACGGTATGAGTAAAGTGACTTGCCGGTAACGAGATTGAACAAGGTATTGGGATACCGACGATCGAATATCGGGCAAGTAAAATACCGATTGACAAAGGGAATTGTATACGGGGTTGCTTGAAACCTCGACATCGTGGTTCATCCGATGAGATCATTGAGGAGCATGTGGGAGCCAACATGGGTATCCAGATCCCGCTGTTGGTTATTGACCGGAGAGCGGTCTCGGTCATGTCTACGTGTCTCCCGAACCCGTAGGGTCTACACACTTAAGGTTCGGTGACGCTAGGGTTGTAGAGATATGAGTATGCAGCAAACCGAAAGTTGTTCGGCCTCCCGGATGAGATCCCGGACGTCACGAGGAGTTCCGAAATGGTCCGAAGGTAAAGAATTATATATGGGAAGTCGAGTTTCGGCCATCGGGAAAGTTTCGGGGTTCACCGGTATTGTATCGGGACCACCGGAAGAGTCCCGGGGGTCCACCGGTGGGGCCACCTATCCCGGAAGGCCCCATGGGCTGAAGTGGGAGGGGAACTAGCCCCTAGTGGGCTGGTGCGTCCCCCCTGGGCCCCCCTCTGTGCCTAGGGTTGGGAACCCTAGGGGAGGGGGCGCCTCCACTTGCCTTGGGGGGCATGTTTACCCCCTTGGCCGCCCCCCCCCCTAGGAGATCCCATCTCCTAGGGTCGGCGCCCCCCTGGGGTCCCTATATAAAGAGGGGGGTGGGAGGGCAGCCGCACCCTGACACCTGGCGCCTCCCTCCCCCCTTGCTACACCTCTTCCTCCCGTAGTCGCTTGGCGAAGCCCTGCCGGATCCCTGCTGCATCCACCACCACGCCGTCGTGCTGCTGGATCTTCATCAACCTCTCCTCCCCCCTTGCTGGATCAAGAAGGAGGAGACGTCACGCTGACCGTACGTGTGTTGAACGCGGAGGTGCCGTCCGTTCGGCGCTAGGATCACCGGTGATTTGGATCACGACGAGTACGACTCCCTCAACCCCGTTCTCTTGAACGCTTCCGCTCGCTATCTACAAGGGTATGTAGATGCACTCCTCTCTCTTGTTGCTAGATGAACTCATAGATTGATCTTGGTGAACATAGGAAAAAAATTATTTTATGCAACGTTCCCCAACAGTGGCATCATGAGCTAGGTCTATGCATAGTTCTCTATTGCACGAGTAGAACACAAATCTGTTGTGGGCGTAGATGTTGTCAACTTTCTTGCCACTACTAGTCTTATTTTGCTTTAGCGGTATTGTGGGATGAAGCGGCCCGGACTGACCTTACACGTACGCTTATGTGAGACAGGTTCCACCGACTGGCATGCACTAGTTGCATAAGGTGGCTAGCGGGTGTCTGTATCTCCCACTTTAGTTGGAGCGGATTCGATGAAAAGGGTCCTTATGAAGGGTAAATAGAAGTTGACAAATCACGTTGTGGTTATTCGTAGGTAAGAAAACGTTCTTGCTAGAACCCTATTGCAGCCACGTAAAAGATGCAACAACAATTAGAGGACGTCTAACTTGTTTTTGCGGCAATTTCTTTGTGATGTGATATGGCCAAAAGTTGTGATGAATGATGAATGATATATTGTGATGTATGAGATCATGTTCTTGTAATAGGAATCACGACTTGCATGTCGATGAGTATGACAATCGGCAGGAGCCATAGGAGTTGTCTTAATTATTGTATGACCTGCGTGTCAATGATTTAACGCCATGTAATTACTTTACTTTATTGCTAAACCGTTAGCCATAGTAGTAGAAGTAATAGTTGGCGAGCAACTTCATGGAGACACGATGATGGAGATCATGATGATGGAGATCATGGTGTCATGTCGGTGACGAAGATGATCATGGAGCCCCAAAGATGGAGATCAAAGGAGCTATATGATATTGGCCATATCATGTCACTACTATTTAATTGCATGTGATGTTTATTATGTTTATGCATCTTGTTTACTTAGAACGACGGTAGTAAATAAGATGATCCCTCATAATAATTTCAAGAAAGTGTTCCCCCTAACTGTGCGCCGTTGCTAAAGTTCGTCGTTTCGAAGCACCACGTGATGATCGGGTGTGATAGATTCCTACGTTCACATACAACGGGTGTAAGACAGTTTTACACATGCAAAAACACTTATGTTAACTTGACGAGCCTAGCATGTACAGACATGGCCTCGGAACACAGAGACCGAAAGGTCGAACATGAGTCGTATGGAAGATACGATCAACATGGAGATGTTCACCGATGATGACTAGTCCGTCTCACGTGATGATCGGACACGGCCTAGTCGACTCGAATCATGTAACACTTAGATGACTAGAGGGATGTCAAATCTGAGTGGGAGTTCATTAAATAATTTAATTAGATGAACATAATTATCATGAACTTAGTCTAAAATCTTTGCAAAAATGTCTTGTAGATCAAATGGCCAACGCTCATGTCAACATGAACTTCAACGTGTTCCTAGAGAAAACCAAGCAGAAAGATGATGGCAGCAACTATACGGACTGGGTCCGGAACCTGAGGATCATCCTCATAGCTGCCAAGAAAGCATATGTCCTAGAAGGACCGCTAGGTGAAGCACCCATCCCAGAGAACCAAGACGTTATGAACGCTTGGCAGTGACGTGCTGATGATTACTCCCTCGTTCAGTGCGAAATGCTTTACAGCTTAGAACCGGGGCTCCAAAAGCGTTTTGAGCAAGACGGAGCATATGTGATGTTCGAGGAGCTGAAAATGGTTTTTCAAGCTCATGCCCGGGTCGAGAGATATGAAGTCTCCGATAAGTTCTATAGTTGTAAGATGGAGGAAAATAGTTCTTTCAGTGAGCACATACTCAAAATGTCTAGGTTGCACAACCGCCTGTCCCAGCTGGACATTAACCTCCCGGATGAGGCGGTCATTGACAGAATCCTTCAGTCGCTCCCACCGATCTACAAGAGCTTTGTGATGAACTATAATATGCAGGGGATGGTGAAAACTATTCCTGAAGTATTTTCAATGCTAAAGTCGGCAGAGGTAGAAATCAAGAAAGAACATCAAGTGTTGATGGTCAATAAAACCACCAAGTTCAAGAAAGGCAAGGGTAAAAAGAACTTAAAGAAGGACGGCAAGGATGTTGGCGCGCCCGGTAAGCCAGTTGCCGGGAAGAAGTCAAAGAATGGACCCAAGCTTGAGACTGAGTGCTTTTATTGCAAAGGGAAGGGTCACTGGAAGCGGAACTGCCCCAAATACTTAGCGGACAAGAAGGCCGGCAACACTAAAGGTATATGTGATATACACGTAATTGATGTGTACCTTACCAGTACTCGTAGTAACTCCTGGGTATTTGATACCGGTGTCGTTGCTCATATTCACAGCAGGAGCTGCGGAATAAGCGGAGACTGGCGAAGGACGAGGTGACGATGCGCGTCGGGAATGGTTCCAAGGTTGATGTGATCGCCGTCGGCACGCTACCTCTACATTTACCCACGGGATTAGTTTTAAACCTTAATAATCGTTATTTAGTGCCAAGTTTGAGCATGAACATTATATCTGGATCTCGTTTAATACGAGATGGCTACTCATTTAAATCCGAGAATAATGGTTGTTCTATTTATATGAGAGATATGTTTTATGGTCATGCCCCGATGGTCAATGGTTTATTCTTAATGAATCTCGAATGTAATGTACACATATTTATAGTGTGAATCCAAAAGATGTAAAGTTGATAACGATAGTCCCACATACTTGTGGCACTGCCGCCTTGGTCACATTGGTGTCAAGCGCATAAAGAAACTCCATGCTGATGGACTTTTAGAGTCTCTCGATTATGAATCATTTGACACATGCGAACCATGCCTCATGGGCAAAATGACCAAGACTCCGTTCTCCGGAACAATGGAGCGAGCAACCAACTTATTGGAAATCATACATTCTGATGTGTGTGGTCCAATGAGCATTGAGGCTCGCGGAGGATATCGTTATGTTCTCACTCTCACTGATGACTTAAGTAGATATGGGTATGTCTACTTGATGAAACACAAGTCTGAGACCTTTGAAAAGTTCAAGGAATTTCAGAATGAAGTAGAGAATCAACATGACCGAAAGATAAAATTCTTACGATCAGATCGTGGAGGAGAATATTTAAGTCACGAATTTGGTACGCACTTAAGAAAATGTGGAATCGTTTCACAACTCACGCCGCCTGGAACACCTCAGCGTAATGGTGTGTCCGAACGTCGTAATCGCACTCTATTGGATATGGTGCAATCTATGATGTCTCTTACCGATTTACCGCTATCATTTTGGGGATACGCTCTAGAGAAAGCTACATTCACTTTAGATAGGGCTCCGTCTAAATCCGTTGAGACGACACCGTATCAATTATGGTTTGGGAAGAAACCTAAGCTGTCGTTTCTAAAAGTTTGGGGATGCGATGCTTATGTCAAGAAACTTCAACCTAAAAAGCTCGAACCCAAATCGGAAAAATGCGTCTTCATAGGATACCCTAAGGAAACGATTGGGTATACCTTCTACCTTAGATCCGAAGGCAAGATCTTTGTTGCCAAGAACGGATCCTTTCTGGAAAAAGAGTTTCTCTCGAAAGGAGTAAGTGGGAGGAAAGTAGAACTCGACGAAGTACTACCTCTTGAACCGGAAAGTAGTGCAGCTCAGGAAAATGTTCATGTGGTGCCTACACCAACTGGAGAGGAAATTAATGAGGATGATCAAGGTACTTCGGATCAAGTTGCTACTGAACTTCGTAGGTCCACAAGGACACGTTCCACACCAGAGTGGTATGGGAACCCTGTCCTGGAAATCATGTTGTTAGACAACAGTGAACCTTCGAACTATGAAGAAGTGATGGCGGGTCCAGATTCCAACAAATACCTTGAAGCCATGCGATCAGAGATAGAATCCATGTATGAAAACAAAGTATGGACTTTGACAGACTTGCCCGATGATCGGCGAGCGATAGAAAACAAATGGATCTTTAAGAAGAAGACGGACGTGGATGGTAATGTTACCATCTATAAAGCTCGACTTGTCGTTAAGGGTTATCGGCAAGTTCAAGGGGTTGACTACGATGAGACTTTCTCTCCCGTAGCAAAGCTGAAGTCCGTCCAAATCATGTTAGCAATTGCCGCATACTATGATTATGAGATATGGCAGATGGACATCAAAACGGCATTCCTTAACGGCTATCTTAAGGAAGAACTGTATATGATGCAGCCGGAAGGTTTTGTCGATCCTAAGAATGCTAACAAGGTATGCAAGCTCCAGCGATCCATTTATGGGCTGGTGCAAGCATCTCGGAGTTGGAACATTCACTTTGATGAGATGATCAAAGCGTTTGGGTTTATGCAGACTAATGGAGAAGCCTGCGTTTACAAGAAAGTGAGTGGGAGCTCTGTAGCATTTCTCATATTATATGTAGATGACATACTTTTGATGGGAAATGATATAGAACTTTTGGACAACATTAAGGCCTACTTGAATAAGTGTTTTTCAATGAAGGACCTTGGAGAAGCTGCTTACATATTAGGCATCAAGATCTATAGGGACAGATCGAGACGCCACATAGGTCTTTCACGAAGCACATACCTTGATAAGATATTGAAGAAGTTCAATATGGATCAGTCTAAGAAAGGGTTCTTGCATGTATTGCAAGGTGTGAGATTGAGCTCGGCTCAATGCCCGACCACGGCAGAAGATAAAGAAGAGATGAGTGTCATCCCCTATGCCTCAGCCATAGGATCTATTATGTATGCCATGCTGTGTACCAGACCTGATGTAAACCTTGCCGTAAGTTTGGTAGGAAGGTACCAAAGTAATCCCGGCAAGGAACACTGGACAGCGGTCAAGAATATCCTTAAGTACCTAAAAAGGACAAAGGACATGTTTCTCATTTAAGGAAGTGACTGTTGGGGAACGTAGTAATTTCAAAAAAATTCCTACGTACACGCAAGATCATGGTGATGGCATAGCAACGAGAGGGGAGAGTGTCCGTCCACGTACCCTCGTAGACCGTAAGCGGAAGCGTTATGACAACGCGGTTGATGTAGTCGTACGTCTTCACGATCCGACCGATCCAAGCACCGAACGTACGGCACCTCCGAGTTCAGCACACGTTCAGCTCGATGACGATCCCCGGGCTCCGATCCAGCAAAGCTTCGGGGATGAGTTCCGTCAGCACGATGGCGTGGTGACGATGATGATGCTCTACCGGTGCAGGGCTTCGCCTAAACTCCGCGACGATATGACCGAGGTGGAATATGGTGGAGGGGGGCACCGCACACGGCTAAGGAACGATCCGTAGATCAACTTGTGTGTTATGGGGTGCCCCCTGCCCCCATATATAAAGGAGGGAGGGGGAGGTGCGGCCGGCCCCCTTGGGGTGCGCCTGGAGGAGTCCTACTCCCACCGGGAGTAGGACTCCCCCCTCTTGCCTTGGTGGAGAAGGAAAGGGGGGAGGGGAAAGAGGAAAGGGGGGCGCCCCCCCCCCTTCCTTGTCCTATTCGGACTAGGGGGGAGGGGGCGCGCGGCCTGCCCTGGCCGGCCCTCCTCTTCTCCCTCATGGCCCACTAAGGCCCATTAACCCCCGGGAGGGTTCCGGTAACCCCCCGGTGTTCCGTTAAAATCCCGATTTCACCCCGGACCTTTCCGATGTCCAAACACAGGCTTCCAATATATCAATCTTTATGTCTTGACCATTTCGAGACTCCTTGTCATGTCCGTGATCACACCGGGACTCCGAACAAACTTCGGTACATCAAAACTTATAAACTCATAATAAAACTGTCATCGTAACGTTAAGTGTGCGGACCCTACGGGTTCGAGAACTATGTAGACATGACCTAGAACCATTCTCGGTCAATAACCAATAGCGGGACCTGGATGCCCATATTGGTTCCTACATATTCTACGAAGATCTTTATCGGTCAAACCGCATAACAACATACGTTGTTCCCTTTGTCATCGGTATGTTACTTGCCCGAGATTTGATCGTCGGTATCCAATACCTAGTTCAATCTCGTTATCGGCAAGTCTCTTTACTCGTTCCGTAATGCATCATCCCGTAACCAACTCATTTGGTCACATTGCTTACAAGGCTTATAATGATGTGCATTACCGAGAGGGCCCAGAGATACCTCTCCGACAATCGGAGTGACAAAACCTAATCTTGAAATACGCCAACTCAACATGTACCTTCGGAGACACCTGTAGTACTCCTTTATAATCACCCAGTTACGTTGTGACGTTTGGTAGTACCCAAAGTGTTCCTCCGGTAAACGGGAGTTGCATATTTCTCATAGTTACAAGAACATGTATAAGTCATGAAGAAAGCAATAGCAGTATACTAAACGATCAAGTGCTAGGCTAACGGAATGGGTCATGTCAATCACATCATTCTTCTAATGATGTGATCCCATTAATCAAATGACAACACATGTCTATGGTTAGGAAACCTAACCATCTTTGATTAATGAGGTAGTCAAGTAGAGGCATACTAGTGACTATATGTTTGTCTATGTATTCACACATGTATCATGTTTCCGGTTAATACAATTCTAGCATGAATAATAAACATTTATCATGATATGAGGAAATAAATAATATCTTTATTATTTGCCTCTAGGGCATATTTCCTTCAGTCTCCCACTTGCACTAGAGTCAATAATCTAGATTACATAGTAATGATTCTAACACCCATTGAGTCTTGGTGTTGATCATGTTTTGCTCGTGAGAGAGGCTTAGTCAACGGGTCTGCAACATTCAGATCCGTATGTATTTTGCAAATCTCTATGTCTCCCACTTGGACTTGGTCCCGAATGGAATTTAAGCGTCTCTTGATGTGCTTGGTCCTCTTGTGAAATCTGGATTCCTTTGCCAAAGCAATTGCACCAGTATTGTCATAGAAGATCTTCATTGGTCCCGATGCACTAGGTATGACACCTAGATCGGTAATGAACTCCTTCATCCAGACTCCTTCATTTGCTGCTTCAGAAGCAGCTATGTACTCCGCTTCACATGTAGATCCCGCCACGACGCTTTGTTTAGAACTGCACCAACTTACAGCTCCACCGTTTAATAAAAACACGTATTCGGTTTGCGATTTAGAATCGTCCGGATCAGTGTCAAATCTTGCATCAACGTAACCATTTACGACTAGCTCTTTGTCACCTCCATATACGAGAAACATATCCTTAGTCCTTTTCAGGTATTTCAGGATGTTCTTGACCGCTGTCCAGTGATCCACTCCTGGATTACTTTGGTACCTTCCTGCCAAGCTTATTGCTAAGCATACATCAGGTCTAGTACACAGCATTGCATACATGATAGAGCCTATGGCTGAAGCATAGGGAACATCTTTCATTTTCTCTCTATCTTCTGTTGTGGTCGGGCATTGAGTTTGACTCAACTTCACACCTTGTAGCACAGGCAAGAAACCTTTCTTTGCCTGATCCATTTTGAACTTTTTCAAAATTTTGTCAAGGTATGTGCTTTGTGAAAGTCCTATTAAGCGTCTTGATCTATCTCTATAGATCTTGATGCCCAATATGTAAGCAGCTTCACCGAGGTCTTTCATTGAAAAACTTTTATTCAAGTATCCCTTTATGCTATCCAGAAATTCTATATCATTTCCAATTAATAATATGTCATCTACATATAAAATCAGAAATGCTACAGAGCTCCCACTCACTTTCTTGTAAATACAGGCTTCTCCAAAAGTCTGTATAAAACCATATGCTTTGATCACACTATCAAAACGTTTATTCCAACTCCGAGATGCTTGCACCAGTCCATAAATGGATCGCTGGAGCTTGCACACTTTGTTAGCACCTTTTGAATCAACAAAACCTTCTGGTTGCATCATATACAACTCTTCTTCCAGAAATCCATTCAAGAATGCAGTTTTGACATCCATTTGCCAAATTTCATAATCATGAAATGCAGCAATAGCTAACATTATTCGGACAAACTTAAGCATCGCTACGGGTGAGAAAGTCTCATCGTAGTAAACCACTTGAACTTGTCGAAAACCTTTCGCAACAAGTCAAGCTTTATAGATAGTTATATTACCATCGGCGCCAGTCTTCTTCTTAAAGATCCATTTATTCTCAATGGCTTGCCGATCATCGGGCAAGTCAACCAAAGTCCATACTTTGTTTTCGTACATGGATCCCATCTCAGATTTCATGGCCTCTAGCCATTTTGTAGAATCTGGGCTCATCATCGCTTCCTCATAGTTCGTAGGTTCATCATGGTCAAGTAACATGACTTCCAGAATAGGATTACCGTACCACTCTGGTGTGGATCTTACTCTGGTAGACCTACGAGGTTCAGTAGAAACTTGATCTGAAGTTTCATGATCAATATCATCAGCTTCCTCACTAGTTGGTGTAGTTGTCACAGGAACCGGTTCTTGTGATGAACTACTTTCCAACAAGGGAGTAGATACAGTTATCTCATCAAGTTCTACTTTCCTCCCACTCACTTCTTTCGAGAGAAACTCCTTCTCTAGAAAGGATCCGATTTTAGCAATGAAAATCTTGCCCTCAGATCTGTGATAGAAGGTGTACCCAATAGTCTCTTTTGGGTATCCTATG
The DNA here is from genome assembly GCF_002162155.2 of Triticum dicoccoides. Classification (NCBI taxonomy): domain Eukaryota; kingdom Viridiplantae; phylum Streptophyta; class Magnoliopsida; order Poales; family Poaceae; genus Triticum; species Triticum dicoccoides. The sequence goes on along the minus strand of NC_041393.1, from coordinate 738,674,819 downwards.
AAGACACATTTCTCCGATTTGGGTTCGAGCTTATCTGGTTGAAGTTTCTTCACATAAGCATCGCAGCCCCAAACTTTAAGAAACAACAACTTTGGTTTCTTGCCAAACCACAGTTCATAAGGTGTTGTCTCAACGGATTTTGATGGTGCCCTATTTAACGTGAATGCGGCCGTCTCTAAAGCATAACCCCAAAACGATAGCGGTAAATCAGTAAGAGACATCATAGATCGCACCATATCTAGTAAAGTACGATTACGACGTTCGGACACACCATTTCGTTGTGGTGTTCCGGGTGGCGTGAGTTGCGAAACTATTCTGCATTGTTTCAAGTGTAGACCAAACTCGTAACTCAAATATTCTCCTCCATGATCAAATCGTAGAAACTTTATTTTCTTGTTACGATGATTTTCCACTTCACTCTGAAATTCTTTGAACTTTTCAAATGTTTCAAACTTGTGTTTCATTAAGTAGATATACCCATATATGCTCAAATCATCTGTGAAGGTGAGAAAATAACGATACCCGCCGCGAGCCTCAACATTCATTGGACCACAAACATCAGTATGTATGATCTCCAACAAATCAGTTGCTCGCTCCATAGTTCCGGAGAACGGCGTTTTAGTCATCTTGCCCATGAGGCACGGTTCGCAAGTACCAAGTGATTCATAATCAAGTGATTCCAAAAGCCCATCAGTATGGAGTTTCTTCATGCGCTTTACACCGATATGACCTAAACGGCAGTGCCACAAATAAGTTGCACTATCGTTATCAACTCTGCATCTTTTGGTTTCAACACTATGAATATGTGTATCACTACTATCAAGATTCAATAAAAATAGACCACTCTTCAAGGGTGCATGACCATAAAAGATATTACTCATATAAATAGAACAACCATTATTCTCTGATTTAAATGAATAACCGTCTCGCATCAAACAAGATCCAGATATAATGTTCATGCTCAACGCTGGCACCAAATAACAATTATTTAGGTCTAAAACTAATCCCGATGGTAGATGTAGAGGTAGCGTGCCGACCGCGATCACATCGACTTTGGAACCATTTCCCACGCGCATCGTCACCTCGTCCTTAGCCAATCTTCGCTTAATTCGTAGTCCCTGTTTCGAGTTGCAAATATTAGCAACAGAACCAGTATCAAATACCCAGGTGCTACTGCGAGCATTGGTAAGGTACACATCAATAACATGTATATCACATATACCTTTGTTCACTTTGCCATCCTTCTTATCCGCCAAATACTTGGGGCAGTTCCGCTTCCAGTGTCCAGTCTGCTTGCAGTAGAAGCACTCAGTTTCAGGCTTAGGTCCAGACTTGGGTTTCTTCTCTTGAGCGGCTATTTGCTTGTTGTTCTTTTTAAAGTTCCCCTTCTTCTTCCCTTTGCCCTTTTTCTTGAAACTGGTGGTCTTGTTGACCATCAACACTTGATGCTCCTTTTTGATTTCTACCTCCGCAGCTTTTAGCATTGCGAAGAGTTCGGGAATAGTTTTGTTCATCCCTTGCATATTATAGTTCATCACGAAGCTCTTGTAGCTTGGTGGCAGTGATTGGAGAATTCTGTCAATGACACTATCATCAGGAAGATTAACTCCCAGTTGAATCAAGTGATTATTATACCCAGACATTTTGAGTATGTGTTCACTGACAGAACTATTCTCCTCCATCTTGCAGCTATAGAACTTATTGGAGACTTCATATCTCTCAATCCGGGCATTTGCTTGAAATATTAACTTCAACTCCTGAAACATCTCATATGCTCCATGACGTTCAAAATGTCGTTGAAGACCCGGTTCTAAGCCGTAAAGCATGGCACACTGAACTATCGAGTAGTCATTAGCTTTGCTCTGCCAGACGTTCTTAACGTAGTCAGTTGCATCAACAGCAGGCCTGGCACCCAGCGGTGCTTCCAGGACGTAACTTTTCTGTGCAGCAATGAGGATATTCCTCAGGTTACGGACCCAGTCCGTGTAATTGCTACCATCATCTTTCAACTTTGCTTTCTCAAGGAACGCATTAAAATTTAACGGAACAATAGCACGAGCCATCTATCTACAAACAAACATAGACAAGCAAAATACTATCAGGTACTAAGTTCATGATAAATTTAAGTTCAATTAATCATATTACTTAAGAACTCCCACTTAGACAGACATCTCTCTAGTCATCTAAGTGATCACGTGATCCAAATCAACTAAACCATGTCCGATCATCACGTGAGATGGAGTAGTTTCAATGGTGAACATCACTATGTTGATCATATCTACTATATGATTCACGTTCGACCTTTCGGTCTCCGTGTTCCGAGGCCATATCTGTATATGCTAGGCTCGTCAAGTATGACCTGAGTATTCCGCGTGTGCAACTGTTTTGCACCCATTGTATTTGAACGTAGAGCCTATCACACCCGATCATCACGTGGTGTCTCAGCACGAAGAACTTTCGCAACGGTGCATACTCAGGGAGAACACTTCTTGATTATTAAGTGAGAGATCATCTTAAAATGCTACCGTCAATCAAAGCAAGATAAGATGCATAAAGGATAAACATCACATGCAATCAATATAAGTGATATGATATGGCCATCATCATCTTGTGCTTGTGATCTCCATCTTCGAAGCACCGTCGTGATCACCATCGTCACCGGCGCGACACCTTGATCTCCATCGTAGCATCGTTGTCGTTACGCCATCTATTGCTTCTACGACTATCGCTACCGCTTAGTGATAAAGTAAAGCAATTACAGGGTGTTTGCATTTCATACAATAAAGCGACAACCATATGGCTCCTGCCAGTTGCCGATAACTTCGGTTACAAAATATGATCATCTCATACAATAAAATATAGCATCACGTCTTGACCATATCACATCACAACATGCCCTGCAAAAACAAGTTAGACGTCCTCTACTTTGTTGTTGCAATTTTTACGTGGATGCTACGGGCTTAGCAAGAACCGTTCTTACCTACGCATCAAAACCACAACGATAGTTTGTCAAGTTGGTGTTGTTTTAACCTTCGCAAGGACCGGGCGTAGCCACACTCGGTTCAACTAAAGTGAGAGAGACAGACACCCGCCGATCACCTTTAAGCAATGAGTGCTCGTAGCGGTGAAACCAGTCTCGCGTAAGCGTACGCGTAATGTCGGTCCGGGCCGCTTCATCTCACAATGCCGCTGAACCAAAGTATGACATGCTGGTAAGCAGTATGACTCATATCGCCCACAACTCACTTGTGTTCTACTCGTGCATATAACATCAATGCATAAAACCTAGGCTCGGATGCCACTGTTGGGGAACTTAGTAATTTCAAAAAAATTCCTACGTACACGCAAGATCATGGTGATGGCATAGCAACGAGAGGGGAGAGTGTCCGTCCACGTACCCTCGTAGACTGTAAGCGGAAGCGTTATGACAACGCGGTTGATGTAGTCGTACGTCTTCACGATCCGACCGATCCAAGCACCGAACGTACGGCACCTCCGAGTTCAGCACACGTTCAGCTTGATGACGATCCCCGGGATCCGATCCAGCAAAGCTTCGGGGATGAGTTCCATCAGCACGACGGCGTGGTGACGATGATGATGCTCTACCGGCGCAGGGCTTCGCCTAAACTCCGCGACGATATGACCGAGGTGGAATATGGTCGAGGGGGGCACCGCACACGGCTAAGGAACGATCCATAGATCAACTTGTGTGTTATGGGGTGCCCCCCTGCCCCCGTATATAAAGGAGGGAGGGGGAGGTGCGGCCGGCCCCCTTGGGGTGCGCCTGGAGGAGTCCTACTCCCACCGGGAGTAGGACTCCCCCCTCTTGCCTTGGTGGAGAAGGAAAGGGGG
>NC_041393.1:738649036-738670597 GCF_002162155.2 Triticum dicoccoides | reverse complement strand
GGGGGGAGGGGGCGCGCGGCCTGCCCTGGCCGGCCCTCCTCTTCTCCCTCATGGCCCACTAAGGCCCATTAACCCCCGGGAGGGTTCCGGTAACCCCCCGGTGTTCCGGTAAAATCCCGATTTCACCCGGAACCTTTCCGATGTCCAAACATAGGCTTCCAATATATCAATCTTTATGTCTCGACCATTTCGAGACTCCTCGTCATGTCCGTGATCACATCCGGGACTCCTAACAAACTTGGGTACATCAAAACTTATAAACTCATAATAAAACTGTCATCGTAACGTTAAGCGTGCGGACCCTACGGGTTCGAGAACTATGTAGAAATGACCTAGAACCATTCTCGGTCAATAACCAATAGCGGTACCTGGATGCCCATATTGGTTCCTACATATTCTACGAAGATCTTTATCGGTCAAACCGCATAACAACATACATTGTTCCCTTTGTCATCGGTATGTTACTTGCCCGAGATTTGATCGTCGGTATCCAATACCTAGTTCAATCTCGTTACCGGCAAGTCTCTTTACTCGTTCCGTAATGCATCATCCCGTAACCAACTCATTTGGTCACATTGCTTGCAAGGCTTATAATGATGTGCATTACCAAGAGGGCCCAGAGATACCTCTCCGACAATCGGAGTGACAAAACCTAATCTCGAAATACGCCAACTCAACATGTACCTTTGGAGACACCTGTAGTACTCCTTTATAATCACCCAGTTACGTTGTGACGTTTGGCAGTACCCAAAGTGTTCCTCCGGTAAACGGGAGTTGCATATTTCTCATATTTACAGGAACATGTATAAGTCATGAAGAAAGCAATAGCAGTATACTAAACGATCAAGTGCTAGGCTAACAGAATGGGTCATGTCAATCACATCATTCTTCTAATGATGTGATCCCATTAATCAAATGACAACACATGTCTATGCTTAGGAAACATAACCATCTTTGATTAATGAGCTAGTCAAGTAGAGGTATACTAGTGACTATATGTTTGTCTATGTATTCACACATGTATCATGTTTCCGGTTAATACAATTCTAGCATGAATAATAAACATTTATCATGATATGAGGAAATAAATAATAACTTTATTATTTGCCTCTAGGGCATTTTTCCTTCAGTGACGAAGAGCTCGTCGTAAAGGGTTACGTCGATGCTAGCTTTGACACAGATCTGGATGACTCTAAGTCACAAACCGGATACGTGTATATGTTGAATCGTGGAGCAGTAAGCTGGTGCAGTTGCAAGCAGAGCGTCATGGCGGGATCTACATGTGAAGCGGAATACATGGCAGCCTCGGAGGCAGCGCATGAAGCAATATGGATGAAGGAGTTCATCACCAACCTAGGAGTCACACCCAATGCGTCGGGGCCGATCACTCTCTTCTGTGACAACACTGGAGCTATTTCTCTTGCCAAGGAGCCCAGGTTTCACAAGAAGACCAGGCACATCAAGCGTCTTTTCAACTCCATCTATGAAAATATTCAAGATGGAGACATAGATATTTGTAAAGTACATACGGATCTGAATGTCACAGATCCGTTGACTAAACCTCTTCTGCGAGCAAAACATGATCAACACCAGAACTCTATGGGTGTTCGATTCATCACAATGTAACTAGATTATTGCTCTAGTGCAAGTGGAAGACTTTTGGAAATATGCCCTAGAGGCAATAATAAAAGGATTATTATTATATTTGCTTGTTCATGATAATTGTCTTTTATTCATGCTTTAATTGTATTATCCGGAAATCGTAATACACGTGTGAATACATAGACCACAACATGTCCCTAGTGAGCCTCTAGTTGACTAGCTCGTTGATCAATAGATAGTCATGGTTTCCTGACTATGGACATTGGATGTCTTTGATAACGGGATCACTTCATTAGGAGAATGATGTGATGGACAAGATCCAATCCTAAGCATAGCACAAGATCATGTAGTTCGTTTTGCTAGAGCTTTTCCAATGTCAAGTATCTTTTCCTTAGACCATGAGATGGTGTAACTCCCGGATATCGTAGGAGTGCTTTGGGTGTACCAAACGTCACAACGTAACTGGGTGACTATAAAGGTATACTACGGGTATCTCCAAAAGTGTCTGTTGGGTTGACACGGATCGAGACTGGGATTTGTCACTCCGTATGACGGAGAGGTATCACTGGGCCCACTCGGTAATGCATCATCATAATGAGCTCAAAGTGACCAAGTGTTTGGTCACAGGATCATGCATTACGGTACGAGTAAAGTAACTTGCCGGTAACAAGATTGGACAAGGTATTGGGATACCGACGATCGAATCTCGGGCAAGTAAAATACCGATTGACAAAGGGAACTGTATACGGGGTTGCTTGAAACCTCGACATCGTGGTTCATCCGATGAGATCATCGAGGAGCATGTGGGAGCCAACATGGGTATCCAGATCCCGCTGTTGGTTATTGACCGGAGAGCGGTCTCGGTCATGTCTACGTGTCTCCCGAACCCGTAGGGTCTACACACTTAAGGTTCGGTGACGCTAGGGTTGTAGAGATATGAGTATGCAGCAAACCGAAAGTTTTTCGGAGTCCCGGATGAGATCCCCGATGTCACGAGGAGTTCCGGAATGGTCCGGAGGTAAAGAATTATATATGGGAAGTCGAGTTTCGGCCATCGAGAAAGTTTCGGGGTTCACCGGTATTGTATCGGGACCACCGGAAGAGTCCCGGGGGTCCATCGGGTGGGGCCACCTGTCCCGGAGGGCCCCATGGGATGAAGTGGGAGGGGAACCAGCCCCTAGTGGGCTGGTGCGCCCCCCCTGGGCCCCCCTCTGCGCCTAGGGTTGGGAACCCTAGGGGAGGGGGCGCCTCCAGTTGCCTTGGGGGGCAAGTTTACCCCCTTGGCCGCCGCCCCCCCTAGGAGATCCCATCTCCTAGGGCCGGCGCCCCCCTGGGGTCCCTATATAAAGAGGGGGTGGGAGGGCAGCCGCACCCTGACACCTGGCGCCTCCCTCCCCCCTTGCTACACCTCTCCCTCCCGTAGTCGCTTGGCGAAGCCCTGCCGGATCCCTGCTGCATCCACCACCACGCCGTCGTGCTGCTGGATCTTCATCAACCTCTCCTTCCCCCTTGCTGGATCAAGAAGGAGGAGACGTCATGCTGACCGTACGTGTGTTGAACGCGGAGGTGCCGTACGTTCGGCGCTAGGATCTCCGGTGATTTGGATCACGACGAGTACGACTCCCTCAACCCCGTTCTCTTGAACGCTTCCGCTCGCGATCTACAAGGGTATGTAGATGCACTCCTCTCTCTCGTTGCTAGATGAACTCATAGATTGATCTTGGTGAACGTAGGAAAAAAATTTATTTTATGCAACGTTCCCCAACATGTAATTACTTTACTTTATTGCTAAACCGTTAGCCATAGTAGTAGAAGTAATAGTTGGCAAGCAACTTCATGGAGACACGATGATGGAGATCGTGATGATGGAGATCATGGTGTCATGCCGGTGACGAAGATGATCATGGCGCCCCGAAGATGGAGATCAAAGGAGCTATATGATATTGGTCATATCATGTCACTATTTGATTGCATGTGATGTTTATCATGTTTTTGCATCTTATTTGCTTAGAACGACAGTAGTAAATAAGATGATCCCTCATAATAATTTCAAGAAAGTGTTCCCCCTAAATGTGCACCATTGCGAAAGTTCATTGTTTCGAAGCACCACGTGATGATCGGGTGTGATAGATTCCAACGTCCACATCCAATGGGTGTAAGACAGATTTACACATGCAAAACACTTAGGTTAACTTGACGAGCCTAGCATGTACAGACATGGCCTCGGAACACAAGAGACCGAAAGGTCGAACATGGGTCGTATGGAAGATATGATCAACATGGAGATGTTCACCGATGATGACTAGTCTGTCTCACGTGATGATCGGACGCGACCTAGTTGACTCGGATCATGTATCACTTAGATGACTAGAGGGATGTCTAATCTGAGTGGGAGTTCATTAAATAATTTGATTAGATGAACTTAATTATCATGAACTTAGTCTAAAAACCTTTGCAAAATGTCTTGTAGATCAAATGGCCAATGCTCATGTCAACCTCAACTTCAACGCGTTCCTAGAGAAAACCAAGCTGAAAGATGATGGCAGCAACTATACGGACTGGGTCTGGAACATGAGGATCATCCTCATAGCTGCCAAGAAAGCATATGTCCTAGAAGTACCGCTAGGTGAAGCACTCATCCCAGAGAACCAAGACGTTATGAACGATTGGCGGTCACGTGTTAATGATTACTCCCTCGTTTAGTGTGGCATGCTTTACTTCTTAGAACCGGGGCTCCAAAAGCATTTGGAGCAACACGGAGCATATGAGATGTTCGAAGAGCTGAAAATGGTTTTCCAAGCTCATGCCCGATTCGAGAGATATGAAGTCTCCGACAAGTTCTATAGTTGTAAGATGGAGGAAAATAGTTTTGTTAGTGAGCACATACTCAAAATGTCTGGGTTGCACAACCGCTTGTCCCAGGTGGACATTAACCTCCCAGACGAGGCGGTCATTGACCGAATCCTTCAGTCGCTCCCACCTAGCTACAAGAGCTGTGTGATGAACTACAATATGCAGGGGATGGTGAAAATTATTCCTGAAGTATTTTCAATGCTGAAATCAGCGGAGGTGGAAATCAAAAAGGAACATCAAGTGTTGATGGTCAATAAAACCACTAGTTTCAAGAAAGGCAAGGGTAAGAAGAACTTCAAGAAGGACGGCAAGGGAGTTGCCGCGCCCGGTAAGCCAGTTGCCGGGAAGAAGCCAAAGAATGGACCCAAGCCTGAGACCGAGTGCTTTTATTGCAAAGGGAAGGGTCACTGGAAGCGGAACTGCCCCAAATACTTAGCGGACAAGAAGGCCGGCAACACTAAAGGTATATGTGATATACATGTAATTGATGTGCACCTTACCAGTACTCATAGTAGCTCCTGGGAATTTGATACCGGTGCCGTTGCTCATATTTGTAACTCAAAGCAGGAGCTGTGGAATAAGCGGAGACTGGCGAAGGACGAGGTGACAATGCGCGTCGGGAATGGTTCCAAGGTCGATGTGATCGCCGTCGACACGCTACCTCTACATTTACCTACGGGATTAGTTTTAAACCTCAATAATTGTTATTTACTACCAGCTTTGAGCGTGAACATTGTATCTGGATCTCGTTTAATACGAGATGGCTACTCATTTAAATCCGAGAATAATGGTTGTTCTATTTATATGGGAGATATGTTTTATGGTCATGCCCCGCTGGTCAATGGTTTATTCTTAATGAATCTCGAACGTGATGTTACACATATTCATAGTGTGAATACCAAAAGATTTAAGATTGATAATGATAGTCCCACATATCAGTGGCACTGCCGCCTTGGTCACATTGGCGTCAAACGCATGAAGAAGCTCCATACAGATGGACTTTTGGAGTCTCTTGCTTTCGAATCATTTGACACGTGCGAACCATGCCTCATGGGTAAAATGACTAAGACTCCGTTCTCCGAAACAATGGAGCGAGCAACCAACTTATTGGAAATTATACATACTGATGTGTGCGGTCCAATGAGCGTTGAGGCTCGCGGTGGCTATCGTTATGTTCTCACTCTCACTGATGACTTAAGTAGATATGGGTATGTCTACTTGATGAAACACAAGTCTGAAACCTTTGAAAAGTGCAAGGAATTTCAGAATGAGGTAGAGAATCAACGTGACTGAAAAATAAAGTTCTTATGATCAGATCGTGGAGGAGAATATTTAAGTCACGAATTTGGTACGCACTTAAGGAAATGTGGAATTGTTTCACAACTCATGCCGCCTGGAACACCTCAACGTAACGGTGTGTCCAAACGTCGTAATCGCACTTTATTGGATATGGTGCGGTCTATGATGTCTCTTACCGATTTACCGCTATAATTTTGGGGATACGCTTTAGAGACAGCTACATTCACTTTAAATAGGGCATCGTCTAAATCCGTTGAGACGACACCGTATCAATTATGGTTTGGGAAGAAACCTAAGCTGTCGTTTCTAAAAGTTTGGGGATGCGATGCTTATGTCAAGAAACTTCTACCTGAAAAGCTCGAACCCAAGTTGGAAAAATGCATCTTCATAGAATACCCTAAGGAAACCATTGTGTATACCTTCTACCTTAGATCCTAAGGCAAGATCTTTGTTGCCAAGAACGGGTCCTTTCTGGAGAAAGAGTTTCTCTCGAAAGAAGTAAGTGGGAGGAAAGTAGAACTCGATGAAGTACTACCTCTTGAACCGGAAAGTAGTGCAGCTCAGGAAGATGTTCCTGTGGTGCCTACACCGACTGGAGAGGAAATTAATGATGATGATCAAGGTACTTCAGATCAAGTTGCTACTGAACTTCGTAGGTCCACAAGGACACGTTCCACACCAGAGTGGTATGGCAACCCTATCCTGGAAATCATGTTGTTAGACAATGGTGAACCTTCGAACTATATAGAAGCGATGGCGGGCCCAGATTCCAACAAATGGCTTGAAGCCATGCAATCCGAGATAGGATCCATGTATGAAAACAAAGTATGGACTTTGACAGACTTGCCCGATGATCGGCGAGCGATAGAAAATAAATGGATCTTTAAGAAGAAGACGGATGCGGATGGTAATGTTACCATCTATAAAGCTCGACTTGTCGCTAAGGGTTTTCGGCAAGTTCAAGGGGTTGACTATGATGAGACTTTCTCTCCCGTAGCGAAGCTGAAGTCCGTCCGAATCATGTTAGCAATTGCCGCATACTATGAATATGAGATATGGCAAATGGACGTCAAAACGGCATTCCTTAACGGCTATCTTAAGGAAGAACTCTATATGATGCAGCCAGAAGGTTTTGTCGATCCTGAGAATGCTAACAAGGTATGCAAGCTCCAGCGATCCATTTATGGGCTGGTGCGAGCATCTCGGAGTTGGAACATTCGCTTTGATGAGATGATCAAAGCGTTTGGGTTTATGCAGACTTATGGAGAAGCATGCGTTTACAAGAAAGTGAGTGGGATCTCTGTAGCATTTCTCATATTATATGTAGATGACATACTTTTGATGGGAAATGATATAGAACTTTTGGACAGCATTAAGGCCTACTTGAATAAGTGTTTTTCAATGAAGGACCTTGGAGAAGCTGCTTACATATTAGGCATCAAGATCTATAGGGACAAATCAAGACGCCTCATAGGTCTTTCACAAAGCACATACCTTGATAAGATATTGAAGAGTTCAATATGGATCAGTCCAAGAAGGGGTTCTTGCCTGTGTTGCAAGGTGTGAAATTGAGCTCGGCTCAATGCCCGACCACGGCAGAAGATAGAGAAAAGATGAGTGTCATCCCCTATGCCTTGGCTATAGGGTCTATTATGTATGCCATGCTGTGTACCAGACCTGATGTAAACCTTGTCGTAAGTTTGGTAGGAAGGTACCAAAGTAATCCCGACGTGGAACACTGGACAGCATTCAAGAATATCCTGAAGTACCTGAAAAGGACTAAGGACAAGTTTCTCGTTCATGGAGGTGAAGAAGAGCTCGTCGTAAAGGGTTACATCGACGCTAGCTTCGACACAGATCTGGATGACTCTAAGTCACAAACCAGATACGTGTATATTTTGAATGGTGGGGCAGTAAGCTGGTGCAGTTGCAAGCAAAGTGTCATGGCGGGATCTACATGCGAAGCGGAGTACATGGCAGCCTCGGAGGCAGCGCATGAATCAATCTGGATGAAGGAGTTCATCACCGACCTAGGAGTCATACCCAATGCGTCGGGACCGATCACTCTCTTCTGTGACAACACTAGAGCTATTGCCCTTGCCAAGGAGCCCAGGTTTCACAAGAAGACCAGGCACATCAAGCGTCGCTTCAACTCCATTCGTGAAAATGTTCAAGATGGAGACATAGATATTTGCGAAGTGCATACTGATCTGAATGTCGCAGATCCGTTGACTAAACCTCTTCCGCGAGCAAAACATGATCAACACCAGAACTCTATGGGTGTTCGATTCATCACAATGTAACTAGATTATTGACTCTAGTGCTAGTGAGAGACTGTTGGAAATATGCCCTAGAGGCAATAATAAAAGGATTATTATTATATTTCCTTGTTCATGATAATTGTCTATTATTCACGCTATAACTGTATTGACCGGAAATCGTAATACATGTGTGAATACGTAGACCATAACATGTCCCTAGTGAGCCTCTAGTTGACTAGCTCGTTGATCAATGGATAGTCTTGATTTCCTGACTATGGACATTGGATGTCGTTGATAACGGGATCACATCATTAGGAGAATGATGTGATGGACAAGACCCAATCCTAAGCATAGCACAAGATCGTATAGTTTGTTTGCTAGATCTTTTCAATGTCAAGTATAATTTCCTTGGACCATGAGATCGTGTAACTTCCGGATACCGTAGGAGTGCTTTGGGTGTACCAAACGTCACAACGTAACTGGGTGACTATAAAGGTACACTACAGGTATCCCCGAAAGTATCTGTTGGGTTGACACGGATCGAGACTGGGATTTGTCACTCCGTGTGACGGAGAGGTATCTTTGGGCCCACTCGGTAATGCATCATCATAATGAGCTCAATGTGACTAAGTAGTTAGTCATGGGATCATGCATTACGGAACGAGTAAAGTGACTTGCCGGTAACGAGATTAAACGAGGTATTGGGATACCGACGATCGAATCTCGGGCAAGTAACATACCGGTTGACAAAGGGAATTGTATACAGGATTACTTGAATCCTCGACATCGTGGTTCATCCGATGAGATCATCATGGAACATGTGGGAGCCAACATGGGTATCCAGATCCCGCTGTTGGTTATTGGTCGGAAAGTTGTCTCGGTCATGTCTACGTGATTCCCGAACCAGTAGGGTCTACACACTTAAGGTTCGGTGGCGCTAGGGTTGTAGAGATATTAGTATGCGGTAACCCAAAAGTTGTTCGGAGTCCCGGATGAGATCCCGGACATCACGAGGAGTTCCGGAATGGTCCGGAGGTGAAGAATTGTATATAGGTAGTCCAGTTTCGGCCACCGGGAAAGTTTCGAGGTTCACCGGTATTGTACCGGGACCACCAGAAGGGTCTCGGGGGTCCACCGGGTGGGGCCACCTATCCCGGAGGGCCACGTGGGCTGAAGAGGTAAGGTAACCAGCCCCTGGTGGGCTGGTGCGCCCCCCTTGGGCCCCCCTGCGCCTAGGGTTGGAAACCCAAGGGGTGGGGGGCACCCCACTTGACTTGGGGGGCAAGTCCCCCCCCCTAGGCCGCCGCCCCCCTTGGAGATGGGATCTCTAGGGGCCGGCGCACCCCCTAGGCCCCCTATATAAAGAGGGGGGAGGGAGGGCAGCCTCACCCTAGTCCCTGGTGCCTCCCTCTCCCCCCGTACCACCTCTCCCTCTCGGTGAGCTTGGCGAAGCCCTGCCGAGATCGCCGCTGCTTCCACCACCACGCAGTTGTGCTGCTGGATCTCCATCGACCTCTCCTTCCCCCTTGCTGGATCAAGAAGGATGAGACTGATGTCTACTACACAACCTTCTTCTTGTAGACTTTGTTGGGCCTGCAAGTGCACAGGTTTGTAGGACAGTAGCAAATTTCCCTCAAGTGGATAACCTAAGGTTTATCAATCCGTAGGAGGCGTAGGATGAAGATGGTCTCTCTCAAGCAACCCTGCAACCAAATAACAAAGAGTCTCTTGTGTCCCCAACATACCCAATACAATGGTAAATTGTATAGGTGCACTAGTTCGGCGAAGAGATGGTGATACAAGTGCAAAATAGATAGTAGATAAAGGTTTTTGTAATCTGAAATAATAAAAACAGCAAGGTAACAAGTGGTAAAAGTGAGCGTAAACGGTATTGCAATGATAGGAAACAAGGCCTAGGGTTCATACTTTCACTAGTGCAAGTTCTCTCAACAATAATAACATAGATAGATCATATAACAAGCCCTCAACATGCAACAAAGAGTCACTCCAAAGCCACTAATAGCGGAGAACAAACATAGAGATTATGGTAGGGTACGAAACCACCTCAAAGTTATTCTTTCGGATCAATCTATAAAAGAGTTTGTACTAGAATAACACCTTAAGACACAAATCAACCAAAACCCTAATGTCACCTAGATACTCCATTGTCACCTCAAGTATACGTGGGCATGATTATACGATATGCGTCACACAATCTCAGATTCATCCAACCAACATAAAAGTACTTCAAAGAGTGCCCCAAAGCTACTACCGGAGAGTCAAGAACGTGTGCCAACCCCTATGCATAGGTTCCCAATGTCACGAAACCCGCAAGTTGATCACCAAAACATACATCAAGTGGATCACTAGAATAACCCATTGTCACCACGGTTATCCCACGCAAGACATACATCAAGTGTTCTCATAAAAGACTCAATCCGATAAGATAACTTCAAAGGGGAAACTCAATTCATCACAAGAGAGTAGAGGGGGAGAAACATCATAAGATCCAACTACAATAGCAAAGCTCAGGATACATCAAGATCGTGCCATAGAGGAACACGAGAGAGAACACGAGAGAGAGAGAGAGATCAAACACATAGCTACTAGTACATACCCTCAGCCCCGAGGGTGAACTACTCCCTCCTCGTCATGGATAGCGCCGGGATGATGAAGATGGCCTTCGGTGATGGGATCCCCCTCTGGCAGGGTGCCGGAACAGGGTCCTGATTGGTTTTTGGTGGCTACAGAGGCTTGCGGCGGCGGAACTCCCGATCTAGGTTCTGTTCTGGAAGTTTTTTGGTACATAGGTATATATGGGTGCAGGAAGTACGTCGGTGGAGCTACGGGGGTCCCACGAGGCAGGGGGCGTGCCCAGGGGGGTGGGCGCGCCCCCCACCCTCGTGAGCACCTCCCTCATCTCCTGACGTAGGGTCCAAGTCTATCTGGTAGGTTTCCTTCCAAAAATAACTTCTCTAGTTGATTTCGTTCCGTTTTGACTCCGTCTGATATTCCTTTTCCTCGAAACACTGAAATAGGCATAAAACAGCAAATCTGGGCCGGGCCTCCGGTTAATAGGTTAGTCCCAAAAATAATATAAAAGTGGATAATAAAGCCCAAAATCATTCAAAACATAAAGTAATATAGCATGAATGCTTCATAAATTATAGATACGTTGGAGACGTATCAGCATCCCCAAGCTTAATTCCTACTCGTCCTCGAGTAGGTAAATGATAAAAGAAAGAATTTATGAAGTGTGAATGCTAGAGGTGCACAAGTTTGATCAATGATAATTTCAATCACCTTTACTAGCATCATTATATGTCATAACAGTAGTTCATCTCATAAAACTTTTCACGAACTAGTAACAAGCAATCCACATGTTAAAGCATAGACCATAAACATTCTTGAAAACTAGCAAACTTCATTCTTAGTCATCGAAACAATTTCAATTCATCTTATTTTCAGGAATAGCAAACTCCACATACTCAACTATCATATAGTCTTCTACAATTGCTAACACTCACACAATACTTATGGTTATGAAGTTTTAATCAGACACAGAGAAAGATTGGGGCTTATAATGTTGCCTCCAAATGTATTCACCTTTGGGTGATGTCAACAATAATAGTTCATGCTAACGTACATCCAATTGGATATATATATATATCAGGATCACCCCACCACAAAGTGCTTGCCAAAGGATAAAATGAAAAAGGGAAAGGTGAAGATCACCTTGACTCTTGCATAAAGTAAAAGACATAAAGTGAAAGATAGGCCCTTCGCAGAGGGAAGCAGGGATTTGCAGAGGTGCCAGAGCTCAATTTTGAAATATAGATAAATAATTTTGAGAGGTATGATCTCATTGTCAACATAACAACCAAGAGTTCCCAATATCTTCCATACTACATACATTGTAGGCGGTTCCCACGCAGAATGGTAAAAGTTTATACTCCCCCATCCACCAACAAGCATCAATCCATGGCTTGCTCGAAACAACGAGTGCCTCCAACTAACAACAATCCTGGGGGAGTTTTGTTTAATTATTTTGATTTGATTTTGATCTTTTTGATCATGGGACTGGGCATCCCGGTTACCGCCACTTTCTCGTGAATGAGGAGCGGAGTCCACTCCTCTTGAAAATAACCCACCTAGCATGGAAGACACTGACAGCCCCTAGTTGCTACATGGGCAATTCGAGCATACAAAACAGATTATAATTTGAAGGTTTAGAGTTTGGCACATGCAAATTTACTTGGAACGGCAGATAAATACCGCATATAGGTAGGTATGGTGGACACTCATGGCAAAAACTGGGTTTAAGGATAATGGATGCACAAGCAGTATTCCCGCTTAGTACAGATATTTAGGCTAGCAAGGGGAGAAAGGCAAGCTCAACATGTTTGAATGATCCATGACAATATACTTTAACTGAGATGCGAGAAAACATAACCCCATTACGTTGTCTTCCTTGTCCAACATCAACTCTTTAGCATGTCATACTTAATGAGTGCTCACAATTATAAAAGATGTCTATGATAATATATTTATATGTGAAATCTCTGTTCCTTCAATATTCTTTCATGAATTGTTCAAATGACTAATACAATGCTTGCCAACCGTCAATAAATTTACAACCTCTACTTCTTAGATGTGTAGTCATTACTTCCCGTGGGATAAGCAAATGAGGCATATGTAAATTCAGATTTATGACATTCAACTCATTCAACAATTTACTCATAGGATAAAAGTGAAGCACACGAGTAAATGAAAAGCTACTCCAAAAAGATATAAGTGAAGATCAATGAGTAGCCAAATAATTATGCAACTATGTGAAGACTCTCTCTCTCATAAAAGAATTTCAGATCTTGATACTTTATTCAAACAGCGAGCAAAGCTAAAGAAAACTACATTGCAAGGATAGCACAACTCATGTGAAGAAGCAAAAACTTAGGCTCAACCGATACTAACTGATAGTTGTCGAAGAAGAAAGGTGGGATGCCTACCAGGGCATCCCCAAGCTTAGATGCTTGAGACCTCTTGAAATATTATCTTGGGGTGCCTTGGGCATCCCCAAGCTTGGACTTCTGTGTCTCCTTAATTCCTCTTATATCATGGTTTCTCTTTTTGTCAAAAGCTTCATTCACAACAAACTCAACAAGAACTCGTGAGATAGGTTAGTATAAACCAATGCAAAACCTTATCATCTTCTATTGTAACAAATCACTAAAATTATTATTCAACATTGCATACTAAATGCCTCTGTATATTTAATACTCCTATCCTCAAATAGAATCATTAAACAAGCAAACATATGCAAACAATGCAACCATAACAGCAATCTGCCAAAACAGTACAGTCTGTAAAGAATGCAAGAGTATCAATACTTCCCTGACTCCAAAAATTATGAACTAAAATTCCCATTGTAATAAATTTATCAGAGATCAATATGCAAAAAGATTCAATGTTATACCTGTTGGGGAACATTGCATAAAATAAATTTTTTCCTACGTTCACCAAGATCAATCTATGAGTTCATCTAGCAACGAGAGAGAGGAGTGCATCTACATACCCTTGTAGATCACGAGCGGAAGCGTTCAAGAGAACGGGGTTGAGGGAGTCGTACTCGTCGTGATCCAAATCACCGGAGATCCTAGCGCCGAACGTACGGCACCTCCGCGTTCAACACACGTACGGTCAGCGTGACATCTCCTCCTTCTTGATCCAGCAAGGGGGAAGGAGAGGTTGATGAAGATCCAGCAGCACGACGGCGTGATGGTGGATGCAGCAGGGATCCGGCAGGGCTTCGCCAAGCGACTACGAGAGGGATAGGTGTAGCAAGGGGGGAAGGGAG
The DNA here is from genome assembly GCF_002162155.2 of Triticum dicoccoides. Taxonomy (NCBI): domain Eukaryota; kingdom Viridiplantae; phylum Streptophyta; class Magnoliopsida; order Poales; family Poaceae; genus Triticum; species Triticum dicoccoides. The sequence continues at coordinate 738,656,728 of NC_041393.1, read as the reverse complement.
GCGACGGGTGTCAGGGTGCGGCTGCCCTCCCACCCACCCCCCCTCTTTATATAGGGACCCCAGGGGGGCGCCGGCCCTAGGAGATGGGATCTCCTAGGGGGGCGGCGGCCAAGGGGGGAAACTTGCCCCCCCCCCAGGGCAAGTGGAGGCGCCCTCTCCCCTAGGGTTCCCAACCCTAGGCGCAGAGGGGGGCCCAGGGGGGCGCACCAGCCCACCAGGGGCTGGTTCCCCTCCCACTTCAGCCCATGGGGCCCTCCGGGATAGGTGGCCCCACCCGGTGGACCCCCGGGACCCTTCCGGTGGTCCCGAGACAATACCGGTGAACCCCGAAACTTTCCCGATGGCTGAAACTCGACTTCCCATATGTAATTCTTTACCTCCGGACCATTCCGGAACTCCTCGTGACATCCGGGATCTCATCCGGCACTCCGAACAACTTTCGGTGTGCTGCATACTCATATCTCTACAACCCTAGCGTCACCGAACGTTAAGTGTGTAGACCCTACGGGTTCGGAAGACACGTAGACATGACCGAGACCGCTCTCCGGTCAATAACCAACAGCGGGATCTGGATACCCATGTTGGCTCCCACATGCTCCTCGATGATCTCATCGGATGAACCACGATGTCGAGGTCTCAAGCAACCCCGTATACAATTCCCTTTGTCAATCGGTATTTTACTTTCCCGAGATTCGATCGTCGGTATCCCAATACCTTGTTCAATCTCGTTACCGGCAAGTCACTTTACTCGTACCGTAATGCATGATCCCGTGACCAAATGGTCACTTTGAGCTCATTATGATGATGCATTACCGAGTGGGCCCAGTGATACCTCTCCGTCATACGGAGTGACAAATCCCAATCTCGATCCGTGTCAACCCAACAGACACTTTCGGAGATACCCGTAGTATACCTTTATAGTCACCCAGTTACGTTGTGACGTTTGGTACACCCAAAGCACTCCTACGGTATCCGGGAGTTACACGATCTCATGGTCTAAGGAAGACTTGACATTGGAAAAGCTCTAGCAAAACGAACTACACGATCTTGTGCTATGCTTAGGATTGGGTCTTGTCCATCACATCATTCTCCTAATGATGTGATCCCGTTATCAAAGACATCCAATGTCCATAGTTAGGAAACCATGACTATCTGTTGATCAACGAGCTAGTCAACTAGAGGCTCACTAGGGACATGTTGTGGTCTATGTATTCACGCGTGTATTACGATTTCCGGATAATACAATTAAAGCATGAATAAAAGACAATTATCATGAACAAGGAAATATAATAATAATCCTTTTATTATTGCCTCTAGGGCATATTTCCAACAATACCATTCTCTGACTTTTCTAGGGAATTTTTGCAACAGCGGTAAACTTTCTGTTTTCAAACAGCAACATGTATACTAGCAAAATAAGCATGGCAATGGCTATCCTTGACTTTTTTTATTGAAACTAAAGATGCAAAACATTATTCTAACTAACAGCAAGCAAAAACTAGCAAGATAAAATGACGCTCCAAGCAAAACACATATCATGTGGTGAATAAAATATAGCTCCAAGTAAAGTTACCGATGAACGAAGACGAAAGAGGGGATGCCTTCCGGGGCATCCCCAAGCTTAGGCTCTTAGTTGTCCTTGAATATTACCTTGGGGTGGCTTGGGCATCCCCAAGCTTAGGCTCTTACCACTCCTTATTCCATAGTCCATCGAATCTTTACCCAAAACTTGAAAACTTCAACCACACAAAACTCAACACAAAACTTGTAAGCTCCGTTAGTATAAGAAAATAAAACCACCACTTAGGTACTGTAATGAACTCATTCTAAATTCATATTGGTGTAATATCTACTTTACTCCAACTTATCTATGGTTCATACCCTCCGATACTACTCATAGATGCATCAAAATAAGCAAACAACACATAGAAAACAGAATCTGTCAAAAACAGAACAGTCTGTAGTAATCTGTATCAAACGTAAACTTCTGGAACCCCAAAAATTATGAAATAAATTGCTGGACCTGAGAAATTTGTCTATTAATCATCTTCAAAAATAATCAACCTAAAATCACTCTCCAGTAAAAAATGGCAGCTAATCTCATGAGCGCTAAAGTTTCTGTTTTCTACAGCAAGATCATATAAACTTCACCCAAGTCTTCCCAAAGGTTCTACTTGGCACTTTATTGAAACAAAAGCTATAAAACATGATTACTACAGTATCATAATCATGTGGACACACAAAAATAGTAAGGATAAATTGTCTCCCAACAAGCGCTTTTCTTTAATGCCTTTTTAGGTAGGCATGATGATGACAATGATGCTCACGGAAAAGATAAGAATTGAAACATGACGGGAGCATCATGAAGCATATAACTAGCACATTTAAGTCTAACCCACTTCCTATGCATAGGGATTTTGTGAGCAAACAACTTATGGGAACAATAATCAACTAGCATAGGAAGGTAACACAAGCATAACTTCAAGATTTTAAGCACATAGAGAGGAGACTTGGCATTATTGCAACTCCTACAAGCATATTTTCCTCCCTCATAATAATTTTCAGTAGCATCATGAATGAATTCAACAATATAACCAGCACCTAAAGCATTCTTTTCATGATCTACAAGCATAGAATTTTTAATACTCTCCACATAAGCAAAACTCTTCTCATTCGGAATAGTAGGAGAATCATAAGAGACTTGAACACTAAAAATTGTTTCCACATTAAAAGAGTAATGTTCAGAAAAAGGGTAATCATAATGATGACAAGATTTGTAAATATAATCATCACTACTTTTTATAGCATAAGTTTCATCACAATAATCATCATAAGTAGCAACTTCGTTCTCATCATAATCGATTGAAACCTCTCCCAAGATAGTGGAATCACTAAATAAAGTTGACACTCTTCCAAATCCACTTTCATATTCATCACAATAAGATTCAACATCCTCCAAAATAGTGGGATCACTACTTCCTAAAGTTGACACTCTTCCAAACCCACTTTCATCAATATAATCATCATAAAGAGGCATGCTATTATCATAACAACTTTGCATATCAAAACTTGGGATGCTAAAAATATCATCTTCGTTAAACGTAGCATCCCCAAGCTTGGGACAAATATTAATTTCAGAAAATATATTCTCAAATATTTCATACTCATCAAACATAGCTTCCTCATGCTTGGTCCCTTTCATATCATAAGCATAATCACTCTCATCATTAAAAATATGGATAGCACCAATAGTATAGCAATTATCATCATCACAAGTAGTAGTAGGAGCAACATCATTTGGGAGGGATACCTTTTTACCTTTGTTGCTCCTTCTTTTATTTTTCTTCTTCACATTATGTGTAGGTTCAACCTTCCTCTTTGAGCTCCTTATTGATGAGATTGGCTGAATAGAAAGCTCCTCCTCGTTACCTGATTCATCATAAGAAATAATAGGAGGAGACTGGGAAGCCTCTTCCCTTTCATTAGTATTCTCATCATCTTCCATTTGCTTTCTTTTCTTTAGGTAATTGGCAATATAAGGATTTTCAATGCAATTCTCCGCACAATACATATAAATCTTCTCTAGATCAAAATGAAGAATTCTATCAAGGGCAAATTCTGGAATAATCTTAGTTATACGTTTAATTTCTTCATAACCCAAGAGCAAACTAAGTTCATTATGATGTGCAAGGGAAATCAAGTCATCACAATTTTTGGACACGATACGATCATGAAACAATTTGCATTGGGTACTAAAATGATCACATTCATTGCAAAGTTCACAAGGAGCATGAAAAATATTGAATCTTTCAGCACATTCATCTAGCTCTTCTTGCAACAATTTGGTTTCTAAGTACTTATGCCTCTTGCAATATCTATCTTCCCTATTTGGTGTGTCCTTGCAAGCCCAATGCACTCCACAAAAATTGACATGTTTATAGGAGACATTTTCATCATAACTAGTGCAATCATCATTAGCATCATGGATATTCAAATAATTCGTACTAACAACATTGCAATCATGCTCATCATTCACATATTTTATGCCAAGCATTCTATGTAATTCTTCTTCTAGCACTTGAGCACAATTTTCCTTTCCATCATTCTCACGAAAGATATTAAAAAGATGAAGCGTATGAGACAAACTCAATTCCATTTTTTTTGTAGTTTTCTTTTATAAACTAAACTAGTGCTAAAACAAGAAACAAAAAGATTCGATTGCAAGATCTAAAGATATACCTTCAAGCACTCACCTCGCCAGAAAAGAGCTTAGTGACGGAGTGTGAGTACCCTTTACCTAGCCTCCCCGGCAACGGCGCCAGAAAAGAGCTTGATGTCTACTACACAACCTTCTTCTTGTAGACTTTGTTGGGTCTGCAAGTGCACAGGTTTGTAGGACAGTAGCAAATTTCCCTCAAGTGGATGACCTAAGGTTTATCAATCCGTAGGAGGCGTAGGATTAAGATGGTCTCTCTCAAGCAACCCTGCAACCAAATAACAAAGAGTCTCTTGTGTCCCCAACACACCCAATACAATGGTAAATTGTATAGGTGCACTAGTTCGGCGAAGAGATGGTGATACAAGTGCAAAATAGATAGTAGATAAAGGTTTTTGTAATCTGAAATAATAAAAACAATAAGGTAACAAGTGGTAAAAGTGAGCGTAAACGGTATTGCAATGATAGGAAACAAGGCCTAAGGTTCATACTTTCACTAGTGCAAGTTCTCTCAACAATAATAACATAGATAGATCATATAACAAGCCCTCAACATGCAACAAAGAGTCACTCCAAAGCCACTAATAGCGGAGAACAAACATAGAGATTATGGTAGGGTACGAAACCACCTCAAAGTTATTCTTTCGGATCAATCTATAAAAGAGTTCGTACTAGAATAACACCTTAAGACACAAATCAACCAAAACCCTAATGTCACCTAGATACTCCATTGTCACCTCAAGTATCCGTGGGCATGATTATACGATATGCGTCACACATTCTCAGATTCATCCAACCAACATAAAAGTACTTCAAAGAGTGCCCCAAAGCTACTACCGGAGAGTCAAGAACGTGTGCCAACCCCTATGCATAGGTTCCCAATGTCACGAAACCCGCAAGTTGATCACCAAAACATACATCAAGTGGATCAATAGAATAACCCATTGTCACCATGGTTATCCCACGCAAGACATACATCAAGTGTTCTCATAAAAGACTCAATCCGATAAGATAACTTCAAAGGGGAAACTCAAATCATCACAAGAGAGTAGAGGGGGAGAAACATCATAAGATCCAACTACAATAGCAAAGCTCGGGATACATCAAGATCATGCCACAGAGGAACACGAGAGAGAACACGAGAGAGAGAGATCAAACACATAGCTACTAGTACATACCCTCAGCCCCGAGGGTGAACACTCCCTCCTCATCATGGATAGCACCGGGATGATGAAGATGGCCTCCGGTGATGGGATCCCCCTCCGGCAGGGTGCCGGAACAGGGTTCCGATTGGTTTTTGGTGGCTACAGAGGCTTGCGGCGGCGGAACTCCCGATCTAGGTTCTGTTCTGGAAGTTTTTGGGCACATAGGTATATATGGGTGCAGGAAGTACGTCGGTGGAGCTACGGGGGTCCCATGAGGCAGGGGGGCGCGCCCAGGGGGGGCGGCGCGCCCCCCACCCTCGTGAGCACCTCCCTCATCTCCTGACGTAGGGTCCAAGTCTATCTGGTAGGTTTCCTTCCAAAAATAACTTCTCTAGTTGATTTCGTTCTGTTTTGACTCCGTCTGATATTCCTTTTCCTCGAAACACTGAAATAGGCATAAAACAGCAAATCTGGGCTGGGCCTCCGGTAAATAGGTTAGTCCCAAAAATAATATAAAAGTGGATAATATAGCCCAAAATCATTCAAAACATATAGTGATATAGCATGAATGCTTCATAAATTATAGATACGTTGGAGACGTATCAGAGACGTCTTCCCAACTATATGTGTGTTGAACAAGGAGGTGCTGTCCGTTCAGCACTAGGATCTTCGGTGATTTGGATCACGACGAGTACGACTCCCTCAACCCCGTTCTCTTGAACGCTTCCGCTCGCGATCTACAAGGGTATGTAGATGCACTCCTCTCTCTCTCGTTGCTAGATGACTCCATAGATTGATCTTGGTGAAGCGTAGAAAAATTTTATTTTCTGCAACGTTCCCCAACAGCTTCCGCCTCTGAGCCGTCTCCTCTCTCATCGTCAGCTCGAGCCGCCCTTCGGGATCCTCATTGGCTCGCTGCGATGCAGGAAGAGTTCGACGCGCTCCAGCGGAACCGTACCTGGCAGCTCGTCCCTCGGCCGCCCAGTGCCAACATCATCACGGGCAAGTGGGTCTTTCGGCACAAGACTCGTCCGGATGGCACTCTCGAGCGCTGCAAAGCTCGCTGGATGGTTCGGGGTTTCCGGCAACGCGCGGGCATGGACTTCACCGACACATTTGCCCCGGTTGTTAAACCGGGCACGATCCGCGCCGTGCTCCAGCTAGCCGTGTCCCGAGCATGGCCTGTGCATCAGTTGGACGTGTCCAATGCCTTCTTGCATGGCCACCTGGCTGAGAAGGTATTCTGTGAGCAGCCCACCGGCTTCGTCGACGCCACGCATCCAGACCATGTGTGCTTGCTCTCCCGTTCACTTTACGGGTTGAAGCAGACACCTCGAGCCTGGTACTAGCGCATCGCCGCCTTCCTAGACGCTTGGATTTACATCGACTCGCTCCGATGCGTCCCTCTTCGTGTATCATCACGGAGTTGACACGGCCTACTTGCTGCTATACGTCGACGACATCATCCTGACGGCATCCACTGTCGTGCTCCTCGAGCGGCTCACTGCTCGTCTTCGTGATGAGTTTGCCCTGAAGGACTTGGGTCTTCTGCATTACTTCCTTGGCATTGAGGTGGTTCGACGGCCAGATGGGTTTTTCCTGCATCAGCAGCGTTATGCCCATGAACTTCTTGATCGAGCTGGCATGCTTAACTGCAAGCCCGCTCCCACGCCTGTCGACACCAAGGCCAAGGTCTCGGCTTTGGAGGGTTCGCCTGCATCTGATGCAGCTTTCTACCGCTCCATTGTGGGCGCCCTGCAGTATCTGACCCTGACGCGCCCCGACTTGCAGTATGCCGTTCAGCAGGTCTGTCTTCACATGCATGCTCCGCCCGACTCTCAGTGGACTTTGATGAAGCGTATCCTCTGATACTTACGCGGCACCCAGTCCTTGGGACTTACGCTGACGGCCTCCACCTCCACCGACCTCGTCGCCTACTCTGATGCGGACTGGGCTGGCTGCCCGGACACACGGTGCTCCACCTCGGGGTACTGTGTCTACCTTGGGCCGTCCCTGATCTCTTGGTCCTCCAAGCGACAGCCCACCGTGTCCCGCTCGAGTGTCGAGGCTTAGTATCGAGCAGTGGCTAACGCCGTTGCTGAATGCTCTTGGCTCCGTCAGCTGCTCCAGGAGTTGCTTTGTGATGTTCACAAGGCCACGCTCGTCTACTGCGACAATGTCTCCGCCGTCTACCTCTCCGCCAACCCGGTTCATCATCGTCGAACGAAGCACATTTAGCTCGATATACACTTCGTTCGTGAGCAGGTGGCTCTTGGGCGCATCCGGGTCCTCCTCGTCCCGACGGCGCAGCAGTTCGCCGACGTCATGACG
>NC_041393.1:738613197-738648552 GCF_002162155.2 Triticum dicoccoides | reverse complement strand
GAGGGGGTTGAATATATGGTTTGTGCATGTATATTGTATATAGCTTGGCCCACCTCCTAGTCTTTGTATAGTTGAGGTTGTGACCCACTTTATACTCCATATATACGTGCGCTTTGCACCGATCAATACATCGTGAAGCATTGTCAAAACAATCGTTTCCAACAACAAGGAAGCACCGGCCCAAACGTAGCAATGTAGGGTACGACTGATCAAAGGACCCTCGCATGTCGTACCGAACCTTGTTGGTCAAGTCGCTCGTACACTCAGCGCCTTTTGATCGTATTCTTAACCACACCAAGTCGTCCGCCATACCTTACTTTGCAGCCGCCTAAACAGACTGTTCTCCTCCTCTTGCGCTAACGGGACGTCTGGTCCACACGTTCGTAGTATGCCAAGTGCATACACAGCAGATTACTCGGACAGGACAGGCGCAAGCGGATCGTCACACGCCGAGGCAGCAGGGCAGGGGGGGCGGCCGCCCCGGGCCCCCGAGTAGGAAGGGGCCCCGATTTCCGTTGCGTGTGTTATGTTTTAGGAAAGAAATGTCATTCTTAGGAAACAAAAATCCTTTCCAGATCGACTGATTCTCAAAATGGTAAAGTATCCTTTCCCATGATTAATTTTGCGTTGATGTATAGGAAAGAATATTTTTCCACGTAACAGATTGACTGATTTTTCTCAAAAAAGGGAAATAATTGTAACAGATCCGTCAATTCTGGCCTTGCCTCACGCGCGTGGTCTTCTTGTCTTTCTACTTCTTCTTCAGACCTGTCAATGAATCAGCTATGCAAATGCCAAGGTCAACTGCTTGTTGCCGCGTCGTCTAATTGTGATTTTCTGCTGCTGGACACGATTAGTGGAGAAAGGTAATACAATTTTTAAGATTCCATCAACCTCTTCTTCAACGCCAATTCCCTTTTTTATAATCTTGTCAGATTGTTCGGTTCATGAAGTTAATCCTCGTACATATCTCTTTCTCACAATCCAGTTTCTTGTATTGATAGGGAATAGAAAAGGGAAACTCGGATTTCTGTTTGTGACTCGTAATGTTCTAGCTATCCAGGTACCTTGTTCTATGCCTCTTCCTTAGCATTTTTTTAATTAGCAGTTTTCTTAATTTATTATCATATGTTTGTTTACTAATTAGAAAGAGTGCTATTAATTTAGCAAGATTTTATTTAGAAAGTATCCATCTGACAATGAGAAAAAAAGAGAAAATGCATATGAATTGATTGGTTCTCAGAAAACTACTTCTCCTAGGCATTTCGAGGAATTAGCTTTAGTTACTATTGAAAAACAACGGTTTTTTTTCAAAAAGGAGGATTACCCCGGCTTCTGCATCACCATACAACCATCTTTATTAATTATTCATGAGAGTTTGATAAAATAAATACAAGGATCAATCTGAAGCCCTCTTCTAGACGAACAAAGTCGCTTCACCTACAAGTAAACAACAACATAGCAAAAAATCTCAGGACCGGGCCTGCGAGGCAGGCGGGCGTGTGTGCCATCTTGGCACAAGCGAAACAGCCCGACATGAACCGAATGACACCGATAGATCGACGAGCCTCACCCAGACCGCGCGGGACAGCGCGCGAGAAGGCGAATGCAGCTGCGGGCTTCCCATGCCATCCCACGGCAGAGCAGAGACCAAGGAGCGGGAAGCGACCCTCCTCTCGCACCGGCTGCGCCGACCAACCCGACGTTCCTTTCCACTCTACTCCCGAGCCACACCCCGATGAAATCGGCACGGCGAAGCTGACGTACCGTGTAGAACGGGTCAACATGGGCGTGTCAAAACAGAACACTCCTTTCCTATGACATTGAATTTGATGACGTTGAATGAATTTCGGGGAGGTCACAGAGCCGTTGCCAAACGTCGTGCTAGTAAGCTGTTTGTGCCTATCAGCAGGTTGCTGCTTGACGATTTTTTTTTTCCTTTCATCTTCTGGTATAACATTTCCCTTCCATTTTAACTAATTCAGTCTTCATCACGTGCCTATGAAGGGCGTTGAGCCCCCCACGAGGCTTTTTTTTCGCCGCCTGGGGGGCTGCCGGCAAAAAATTAGGCATGGGGTGGGGGGCAGGCACAGGAAGGGCGAGAGGGAGAGGCGCCAGTTGTACTCGGCCGTGATGGGATGGAGTTTCTTTGGTGCATTTGGAAGTCAAGAAATGCTGCCCTCTTTACTAGGAAAAATGGCTTGCCCCATCAGGTTCACCACTGTACTTCCTGAACCTGCTCAAGTGACCTCGTTGCAGGGCCAAGAATCTACTCAGATGCGGCTTTCAATTCTTCAAAAGCTACAGGATTTGGATTCTTCATATTCAAGGAGAATAAGACGTACAAATTCAAATCCAAGAATTCTGCTCTTCAAGCAAAAGCAGCAGGCCTCCTACTCACAGCAGCAGCAACAAACATTCGACAGTTTGATCCGCCTTCATTCCTCACTGGTAATCTTTAACCCTAGCGAGGGCTGCATCAACTAGGAATGTAAATTCTGACATCCACTGGGCCATCAGACAAACTTGAAGACTTCTTATCTACTCTTCTGTACCAAAACATAAGACGTTTTGAACAGCAAAAACATCTTCTATTTTGATAGAGGCAGTATCTCTGAAGGCTCTCATCAACCACGCATTCTCACATGCTTCCAGCACCAGACATTCATCAAACTTAGCATCACGCTGAAAGCTCAATCACGAACTCACGATGAATATACCCTCCCTTCTCTCGCCATTCAGGCCATGAAGCAGAGCAACATGATTTTGAATAGTTAAAAGATGAATCCAAATAAAACGAACATGTCTAATGTCATCCAAGTTACACAAACTAGGTGGAGGTACAACACTGCAAAATCCAGGAATATATTCTTCAAGACAGTACAGCTTACACATAATCTAGCATGAGGCCCGTCATGCGCAGCATGTTATCATCCAACTTAGACATCGGGCCTCTGCTGACGCAAAGAGAACAACAACCCTTCACCTGTCATAGCCACCGCCACCAGCACGGCGGCCATAGCCCCTTTCGGGCATACGGTACGGGGAGTAGGGCAGCGACCTAGACCGCTCCCTCCTTGCCCTGCCACCATAAGGAGGGGGAGACCTGTGGGGGGAGTAGCCCCGGCCACCCCTGCCGTCATAGTAGTCTCGGGCATCCCTGTGGGGTGGGGAGTAGTCGCGGGTGTCCCTGTAGGGAGGGTAGTCCCGGGTGTCCCTGTATTCTCGGTACATGGGAGGCGGAGACCTGCGGTAGCTGTTGCCATAGTAGTCGTCACGACCATAGCCTCCTCTGCGGAATCTACCTCCACGCTGCATCTCTCTGCGCTCATAGCGATGGCCTGTCCAAGGAAAATTGCAAGTAAACCATAAGTTGTAATTAACCAGGCATATACGTACATCATATATACATACAGTAAGAACATGCAGAAATGCAAAGGAGCACTGAGATGGAAGTTATGGTGTAAATTCATGGGCCAACAATGTAGACCACAAGCTTAGGCTGCTTTTCATACCCAGATAGCTCCCAGGAGTAGGCGTCCTTGGGCGGCCTCTGCGTGACTGAAACAACCATAACAACAATCAGTACAATATCAGGCTCCAAGCTAAGAAAGAAGGAAAAATAAATATCATGCTGGATTGTGTAGGAAATTATGAGTTTCCCTTACGATCAGCGGATATACACCCTGCATTAACGGACCAAGGAGGAAGGAAATACTTAATGAAGAGCACAAACTCCAACTAGCAGACATCCAACATTGCTATGCATATGTCACCAGACATCTTGACTAAAGTGTTGGAAATGCCCGTTGATTAGTTGATGGGGAGTTGCAGGTGAATGCTCAGGTTTAGTTGAAAATTTGCTACGTTTAGTTGTTGTGAATCTCGTGTTGCATAGTAACCCTTTGGGCTGTCCATTGATCAAGCTGTATGAGCTAAAGTTGAAATTGATGAACTCAGCATCTTGATTGCTGGCACATAGCTTGCACAATGTCTTCTGAATAACCACCAAAAAACCTCCAGGTCAACACACATGAAATACAAGGTTGCATCTGAACCAACAAGACGACAACCCATGTGGACGCACAAACAATTACCTTTTCAACTGTGATGTTCCGGCCTTGCAGTTCTGACTGGTTGAGATACTTGATGCAGCGTTCAGCATCTTCAACAGTGTCCATGGTGATGAAAGCAAATCCACGAGAAACACGTGTGTGGGGTTCAAGAACAACATGACAAGAAACCACCTGACAAAGAGGAGATGTCATAACTTTGTACCTCACAAGGAACAACAAATCTGCAAACTTACATGAAGCCAAGTAACTAACCTTTCCTTCCTTATTGAAGTACTCTCTAAGTTCTTTGTCAGTCACCCTAGAAGAAAGTCCAGTAATGTACAGAGTATTTCCATGATTTACGGCTTCAGGCTCCCGCTCCCTGGGGAATGATACAGATTAAGCATGTACAAATTACATATGATGAATTAATGGTCATTCAATTCAGAGTTTTGAAGCATATGCCACATTCAGGAAAATCTGTAGAAATATGTTATGTTCCTTTTATCTTATGCGTTCCAGAAAGTTTAGATATTGCCACACCATAAACTATATATTTTTCCATGGATAGAATTCCAGCTACCTATAGCAGGAGCTATTACAATCTTAGAATGCATTTATTACATGCAATATCTATTATCTAATAGCTTCATCCAACAAGTTATGAGATCATTACGCATTACGCCACTAGCTACTTACTACGTGATGTTGTCTTGTATGTCATGGCTATTATAAGATGACTTCTGACCATCACAACCATTGTATACAACTAATACCATGCGATTCACCTACCCACACCATTATAAGCTGATATATATAATAGGATGACCAATTTTGCAACCAATTTAAATATACTTCTATCCTACAAACATTATATGGAATTTATGCCACAAGTGTAGGCTATTATAATATAAATTTAGCTATCATGAACAAAACTCTCAACAGCACGAACATGTTGCACATGATATTGCAAGAATACAAGTTAATCTTTGATTTGGTTTTTGGTACAAGAAACAGAATAGGCAGACCACATGGAGCACATGCAGCATTAGCTAAAAAGTTGAACAAGGAATCCACACCTCGCAGGGCTTCGAGATCTTGACCTCGCCTGAGCTCTAGGATCAGGCGATGGAGATCTAGACTGGGATTGGGCTACAGGTGATCTTGACCTTGACATTTGCTTTTGGCGTCCCTTATAAGGAGAAGGGGACCTTGAGGGCCTTGTGTACCTGGAAGTACGAAACAGTCAATAAACTGCTCAACAATTCTGAGAAAGATATTTTCTTCCCTTCAACATTTTCCTATAGTAATCTACATGGCTTGCCAAGGAGAACAAAAGCACATTGGATAGCAGAGCACAGCCATAACTTTGTGTAACTTTACAAGTTTAAAGATAACAATATGGAAGGCTGATAAGATAGTTCTCGAGAATCAACATCATTTTTAGCATCCAATGAACTGCTTGCCTAACGAAACACTGAGCGAATAAATACTATGAGAAATGGATAGAGGAATAAGGACAGTAAGTAACATGTAGTCAGTTTTAGCTCTGTATGTGGACTACTGGAGTTCATTGAATAATCTGTTGACCGATCAGCATTGCATAAAACATTCTTAATTCTTATAGGGGCCGTTTGGTTGGCGCCAAGGACCCTACCAAACCAGGGTGAGCCAATTAATTGGCGCAGAAATCAGGCGCCACTGGCTTGCCAAGGCACAGGCGTGAAAAAGGAACTGAGGACAAAAAATTTGTCAGTGGCTGGAAAGATTGGCTTCAATCCAAACGAATGCCCTGGCCAGTAGCCAACTCCAAATTTTGTCATGGCTGCTCACGGCTGCCATCCAAACAGACCATTAACCTCTAAGACGGATCTAATTGACGTACATTTGCAACAAACTAGGCATAGGTGCATCGGGCTGTGTGTGAACATCCCAACCTTCCCAGCAGCTGGGTTCAGATCTGAACCCCAATCAGACATTTGCTACACTGTCATACTCTGGTTTATCAGTAACCACTTAAAACTCTGAAGCTTCTTTATTGGCAAACCTAATCCCATCCCATGATGCAACCATAAACTTGCACGCTCTGGAGTTATGTCAGATTAAGGTGGGCGAAACAGCGCGTCTATATCTATATATCAGCAAGGCATGGGTTCTAACAAACAGTGAACCTGCTAGGGCTTGGGGAACTACCGTTGTGAGCACCGTACCAGAGTTAACCGCAAACCTAATAACTTGCATCATCAAATCTCACAAACTACAATCCAGATCAAAGGGACTGGCGGACAACGAGATCCACGCAGGGCTACTTCACACGCAACACGCATCCAGTCAGTAAATCTCCCAAACTACTACAATCCGGCCCGAAAAGAAGAGGCAGAAAATAAGATCCGCAGCTACGCCGCAACAGGATACGCATCCTCCGATGCCCCGTGTCGCCCTGCGCCTACCGACATCAGCCAATCGATCGATCCCCTAAACCGAAGCCACGGCTGCCAGCGGCATCCCTAGGCCCGGATCAGACCGACGCACGGAAATAGATTCAGACCAGGCGCCGAATCAGAGAGGGGGAGAGAGAGGGCGAGGGAGGAGGGGGTAGCTGAGAGAGAGAGAGAGAGAGAGAGAGAGAGAGAGAGAGAGAGATCCGTGGAGGCCGGCGCCGCCATTTACCTCCGGCGCGGGGAGTCGGCCTGCGAAGAGAAGAGGAGCGACAGAAGGGGCCGTCAGCACGGAGACAGACAAAACGAGAGGGCGTCGGCAACGAGAGCGGCGAGGTGGAGGGGCTCACCATGGCGCGAGGACGGCGGGGACGGCGGCCGCCGGGGAGGGAGGAGCGGGGGGCGGAGCTAGGGTTCGGCTGCGCTTCTTCGGCGTGTGCGCGACGCGGTGCGGGTTGACCGTGCTCGAGCCGGACTGGGTCTCGCTCGTTCGATTTGGTTTGGTTTGTGTAGGGCGGCGTCGGGCCGGGGGAGGAGCCCGGCTGGGCCCCGACGCGCGCGGCCCAGGCCCAACAGGCGCGGGGCTCGGCGGGCCCAGTACCATCAGGCTATTAGCTTTGTCTCAAAAAAACAATCAGGCTATTAGCTTCGCTCACCTTAAAAAAATAAAAAAAAAAAGAAAGCAGCAGCAGCAGTGGCAGCACCAGCAGAGGAGGAGGAGGAGCCCTCGCGGTCGCGGAGGAGGGACGAGGAGATGCCGCCGGAGCGGACGCGGGCTGCGGGTGAGGGAGTCCTGGATTAGGGGGTCCTTGGACAGCCGGACTATATACTTTGGCCGGACTGTTGGACTATGAAGATACAAGATAGAGAAGACTTAGTCCCATGTCCAGGTGGGACTCTCATTTGCGTGGAAGGCAATCTTGGCGATTTGGATATGTATATTTGCTTCTCTGTAACCGACTCTGTGTAACCCTAGCCTCCTCCGATGTCTATATAAACCGGAGGGTTTTAGTCCGTAGGACAAGGACAACAATCAGAATCATAGACTAGCTTCTAGGGTTAGCCTCCTCGATCTCGTGGTAGATCAACTCTTGTAATACCCATATCATCAAGATCAATCAAGCAGGAAGTAGGGAATTACCTCCATAGAAAGGGCCCGAACCTGGGTAAACATCGTGTCCCCCGCCTCCTGTTACCATTAGCCTTAGACGCACAGCTCGGGACCCCCTACCCGAGATCCGCCGGTTTTGACACCGACATTGGTGGTTTCATTGAGAGTTCCACTGTGTCGTAATCATAAGGCTTGATGGATCCCTCAATCATCTACAACGAGGCAGTTCAGGGCGAGACTTTTCTCCCCGGACAGATCTTCGTATTCGGCGGCTTCGCACTGCGGACCAACTCGCTTATCATCTGGAGTAGATCGATAGCTACGCCCCTGGCCATCGGGTCAGGTTTGGAAGGCTGAATTACATCGTCGATATCCGCGAAGACTTGATCTTCCACGGACTCGAACCCACGACAGCCGCTCCCTGTTGCCACGATGAACACGACCTAGATCTGTCATCGGACTATGCTCAGGAGACCGCGTCTGTGACTGCCCTGGCCCTAGATCCAGAACGGATCGTGCCGTCCGCGGACGGGGGGCTGGACCCCACCACGGAGGCTGCATACTCTACGGCGTTGGAGCCGAACACAAATTCAGCCTCTAGCGAGGCATGTGTCATCGGACCCCCGAACTCGTCTCCGGATATGGGTTCCGAACCGCGCGTGTCCGCGCCCGTCGAAACTGATCGGGCGTCGACCTTGGAGTTTGAAGGAAATATGCCCTAGAGGCAATAATAAAGTTATTATTTATTTCCTTATTTCATGATAAATGTTTATTATTCATGCTAGAATTGTATTAACCGGAAACATGATACATGTGTGAATACATAGACAAACATATAGTCACTAGTATGCCTCTACTTGACTAGCTCATTAATCAAAGATGGTTATGTTTCCTAACCATAGACATGTGTTGTCATTTGATTAATGGGATCACATCATTAGGAGAATGATGTGATTGACATGACCCATTCCGTTAGCCTAGCACTTGATCGTTTAGTATGTTGCTATTGCTTTCTTCATGACTTATACATGTTCCTGTAACTATGAGATTATGCAACTCCCGTTTATCGGAGGAACATTTTGGGTGCTACCAAACGTCACAACGTAACTGGGTGATTATAAAAGAGTACTACAGATGTCTCTAAAGGTACATGTTGGGTTGGCATATTTCGAGATTAGGTTTTGTCACTCCGATTGTCGGAGAGGTATCTCTGGGCCCTCTCGGTAATGCACATCACTATAAGCCTTGCAAGCAATGTGACCAATGAGTTGGTTACAGGATGATGCATTACGTAACGAGTAAAGAGACTTCCCGGTAACGAGATTGAACTAGGTATTGGATACCGACGATCAAATCTCGGGCAAGTAACATACCGATGACAAAGGGAACAACGTATGTTGTTATGCGGTTTGACCGATAAAGATCTTCGTAGAATATGTAGGAACCAATATGGGCATCCAGGTTTCGCTATTGGTTATTGACCGAGAATAGTTCTAGGTCATGTCTACATAGTTCTCGAACCCGTAGGGTCCGCACGCTTAAGGTTTCGATGACAGTTATATTATGAGTTTATGAGTTTTGATGTACCGAAGGAGTTCAGAGTCCCGGATGAGATCAGGGACATGACGAGGAGTCTCGAAATGGTCGAGACATAAAGATCGATATATTGGACGACTATATTTGGACTTCGGAAAGGTTCCGAGTGATTCGGGTATTTTTCGGAGTACGGAGAGTTACGGGAATTCGCCGGGGAGTATATGGGCCTTATTGGGCCATACGGGAATAGAGGAGAGAGGCCGAAAGGAAGGAGGCGCGCAGCCCCCCTCTGGTCCGAATTGGACAAGGAGTGCGGCCCCCTTTTCCTTCCTCCTCTCCCCCTCTTTCCCCCTTCTCCTACTCCAACAAGGAAGGAGGGAGTCCTACTCCCGGTGGGAGTAGGACTCCCCTTGGCGCGCCCCTCCTAGGCCGGCCGCCTCCTCCCCCCTTGCTCCTTTATATACGGGGGCAGGGGGCACCTCTAGACACAACAACACAAGTTGATCTACGGATCGTTCCTTAGCCGTGTGCGGTGCCCCCCTCCACCATATTCCACCTCGGTCATATCGTCACGGAGTTTAGGCGAAGCCCTGCGCCGGTAGAACATCATCATCGTCACCACGCCGTCGTGCTGACGGAACTCATCCCCGAAACTTTGCTGGATCGGAGCCCGGGGATCGTCATCGAGATGAACGTGTGCTGAACTCGGAGGTGCCGTACGTTCGGTGCTTGGATCGGTCGGATCGTGAAGATGTACGACTACATCAACCGCGTTGTCATAACGCTTCCGCTTACGGTCTACGAGGGTACGTGGACAGCACTCTCCCCTCTCGTTGCTATGTCATCACCATGATCTTGCGTGTACGTAGGAATTTTTTTGAAATTACTACGTTCCCCAACAGTGGCATCCGAACCTAGGTTTTATGCGTTGATGTTATATGCACGAGTAGAACACAAGTGAGTTGTGGGCGATACAAGTCATACTGCTTACCAGCATGTCATACTTTGGTTCGACGGTATTGTTGGATGAAGCGGCCCGGACCGACATTACGCGTACGCTTACGCGAGACTGGTTCTACCGACGTGCTTTGCACACAGGTGGCTGGCGGGTGTCAGTTTCTCCAACTTTAGTTGAACCGAGTGTGGCTACGCCCGGTCCTTGTGAAGGTTAAAACAGCACCAACTTGACAAACTATCATTGTGGTTTTAATGTGTAGGTAAGAACGGTTCTTGCTAAGCCCGTAGCAGCCACGTAAAATTTGCAACAACAAAGTAAAGGACGTCTAACTTGTTTTTGCAGGGCATGTTGTGATGTGATATGGTCAAGACGTGACACTATATTTTATTGTATGAGATGATCATGTTCTGTAACCGAGTTATCGGCAACTGGCAGGAGCCATATGGTTGTCGCTTTATTGTATGAAATGCAAACGCCCTGTAATTGCTTTACTTTATCACTAAGCGGTAGCGATAGTCGTAGAAGCAATAGTTGGCGAGACGACAACGATGCTACGATGGAGATCAAGGTGTCGCGCCGGTGACGATGGTGATCATGACGGTGCTCTGGAGATGGAGATCACAAACACAAGATGATGATGGCCATATCATATCACTTATATTGATTGCATGTGATGTTTATCCTTTATGCATCTTATCTTGCTTTGATTGACGGTAACATTTTTAGATGATCTCTCACTAATTATCAAGAAGTGTTCTCCCTGAGTATGCACCGTTGCCAAAGTTCGTCGTGCCCAGACACCACGTGATGATCGGGTGTGATAAGCTCTACGTCCATCTACAACGGGTGCAAGCCAGTTTTGCACACGCGGAATACTCAGGTTAAACTTGACGAGCCTAGCATATGCAGATATGGCCTCGGAACACGGAGACCGAAAGGTCGAGCGTGAATCATATAGTAGATATGATCAACATAGTGATGTTCACCATTGAAAACTACTCCATCTCACGTGATGATCGGTTATGGTTTAGTTGATTTGGATCACATGATCACTTAGATGACTCGAGAGATGTCTGTCTAAGTGGGAGTTCTTAAGTAATATGATTAATTGAACTTAAATTTATCATGAACTTAGTCCTGGTAGTATTTTGCAAATTATGTTGTAGATCAATAGCTCGCGTTGTTGCTCTCAAAGGGTACATATTGTGTAGAAATATGGGGCCCAGAATGACAATCTCGTCAACTAGATGAACTAGGACGTGCGTCATGATATTGAAGAAGGATGGTGGGAACACCAGCTCGAAACTGATAAGACATTGCACCACATCACTCCTTAGCCTTGGTATGATTTCTGGATCGATCACCTTCTGAGAGATTGCATTGAGGAATGCACATAGCTTCACAATGGCTAATCGGACATTTTCCGGTAGAAGCCCCCTCAATGCAACCGGAAGCAGTTGCGTCACAATCACGTGGCAGTCATGAGACTTTAGGTTTTGGAACTTTTTCTCTGCCATATTTATTATTTCTTTTATATTCGACGAGAAGCCAGTCGGGACCTTCATGCTAAGCAGACATTCAAAGAAGATTTCCTTCTCTTCTTTTGTAAGAGCGTAGCTGGCAGGACCTTCATACTGCTTTGGAGGCATGCCGTCTTTTTCGTGCAAACGTTGCAGGTCCTCCCGTGCCTCAGCTGTATCTTTTGTTTTCCCATACACGCCCAAGAATCCTAGCAGGTTCACGCAAAGGTTCTTCATCACATGCATTACGTCGATCGAAGAGCGGACCTCTAGGTCTTTTCAGTAGGGTAGGTCCCAAAAAATAGATTTCTTCTTCCACATGGGTGCGTGTCCCCCAGCGTCACTCGGAACAGATAGTCCGCCGGGACTCTTTCCAAAGATTACGTGTAAATCATTGACCATAGCAAGTACGTGATCACCGGTACGCATGGTGGGCTTCTTCCGGTGATCTGCCTCGCCTTTGAAATGCTTGCCTTTCTTTCGACATTGATGGTTGGTCGGAAGAAATCGACGATGTCCCAGGTACACATTCTTCCTGCATTTGTCCAGGTATATACTTTCGGTGTCAGCTAAACAGTGTGTGCATGCGTGGTATCCCTTGTTTGTCTGTCCTGAAAGGTTACTGAGAGTGGGCCAATCGTTGATGGTTACAAACAGCAACGCGTGCAGGTTAAATTCCTCCTGTCTGTGCTCATCCCACACACGTACACCATTTCCATTCCACAGCTGTAAAAGTTCTTCAACTAATGGCCTTAGGTACACATCAATGTCGTTGCCGGGTTGCTTAGGGCCTTGGATGAGAACTGGCATCATAATGAACTTCCGCTTCATGCACGTCCAAGGAGGAAGGTTATACATACATAGAGTCACGGGCCAGGTGCTGTGATTGCTGCTCTGCTCCCCGAAAGGATTAATGTCATCCACGCTTAAACCAAACCATACGTTCCTTGGGTCACGTGCAAACACAGCCCACTACTCTCTCTTGATTTTTCTCCACTGCAACCCGTCAGCGGGTGCTCTCAACTTCCCATCTTTCTTACGGTCCTCACTGTGCCATCACATCAACTTGGCATGCTCTTTGTTTCTGAACAGTCGTTTCAACCGTGGTATTATAGGAGCATACCACATCACCTTCGCAGGAACCCTCTTCTTGTGGGGCTCATCGTCAACATCACCAGGGTCATCTCGTCTGATCTTATACCGCAATGCACCGTATACCGAGCATGCGTTCAAATCCTTGTATGCACCGCGGTAGAGGATGCAGTCATTAGGGCATGCATGTATCTTCTGCACCTCCAATCCTAGAGGGCATACGACCTTCTTTGTTGCGTACGTACTGTCGGACAATTCGTTATCCTTTGGAAGCTTCTTCTTCAATATTTTCAGTAGTTTCTCAAATCCTTTGTCAGGCACAGCATTCTCTGCCTTCAACTGCAGCAATTCCAGTACGGTACCCAACTTTGTGTTGCCATCTTCACAATTGGGGTACAACCCTTTTTTGTGATCGTCTAACATGTGATCGAACTTCAGCTTCTCCTTTTGACTTTCGCATTGCGTCTTTGCATCGACAATGACCCGGCGGAGATCATCATCATCAGGCACATCGTCTGGTTCCTCTTGATCTTCAGTAGCTTCCCCTGTTGCAGCATCATCGGACACATCGTCTGGTTCCTCTTGATCTTCAGCAGCTCCACCCGTTGCAGCATCACCGTATTCAGGGGGCACATAGTTGTCATCGTCCTCTTCTTCTTCGCCGTCTTCCATCATAACCCCTATTTCTCCTTGCCTCGTCCAAACATTATAGTGTGGCATGAAACCCTTGTAAAGCAGGTGGGTGTGAAGGATTTTCCGGTCAGAGTAAGACTTCGTATTCCCACATTTAGGGCATGGACAACACATAAAACCATTCTGCTTGTTTGCCTCAGCCACTTCGAGAAAATTATGCACGCCCTTAATGTACTCGGAGGTGTGTCTGTCAGCATACATCCATTGCCGGTTCATCTGCGTGCATTATATATAATTATGTGTGTCAAAAGTAAGAAAATCAGACAAGTATCTATCTGGAGTAAGAAAATCAGACAAGTCTCTATCTAAAGTAAGAAAATCAGAAAGAAGATAAGAACAAAAGGCTTACCACGGTGGTGCCGGCGACGAGATCGGCGCGGGCGATCAATGGCGGTGAAAATGGGGACGAGGCGTGACGGACCACTAAATCTAGACAAATCTCGGGAAAAATGGAGCTTCGAGAGGAGAAAGCTTAACTAGTGTGTCTCGGGCATTTCATCAAACACCTCATGTGCATAGGAGGTGAGCTAGAGCACCCAAATGCCCTCCCCTCGCCGGCCAGAAAAAACAGAGTGCTCTGCCGCGGCGATGGTATATATAGGCAACTTATTTGTCCCGGTTCATGGCATTAACCGGGACTAAATTCCTCCTTCTATACCGGTTCATGGCACGAACCGGTATCAATGGCTGTGGTCCAGGAGCGTGGACCATTGATCCCGGTTCGTGCCTAGAACCGGGACAAATGGATCCCTACGAACCGGGACCAATGCCCACGAGGCCCCGGCTGACCCCCTGGACTCATGAACCGGGTCTAATGCCCCCCATTCGTGAAGAACCGGGACTAATGGGCTGGCCAAGCCCGAACCAAAGCCCTGTTTTCTACTAATAGTGATTGAAGAGCTTTGTGTGATTAGTTAGGTTGTGTACTGTTAGGTTACCATCAAGTGCTTCCTCTTCACTCTCTAGCAGAACCATTTTTGTATATATTCTCTCTTTTTTCGAGACGCAGTATACATTCTTTGTTGTAGTTGATTGTTCTGATGTTAAATGTTCCCAGACCGCAATTATCTTGTGAGTGAGTACTGCATTTCTCAGCAAAAAATATTACTATGATTTACCACGGTAATAACTACTAGCAGGCATTGCCCCAGGGAAGGAAGTCATCTTTTTTTTCTTCTGAGACCCACAGGGAAGTCGGGGCCAGGCCCAACCGAATTCCACGCCGGGGCTGGGGCCGAGGCCCGACAGAAGAACCGCTCGGAGATGGGCGGCCAGATCTGCCCCTCGGCCGCCGCCGTGGGCCTCTCCCCCCGTCTTCCCCCCGGCTCATCCCCGTGAACGAGCAGGGCGAAGAAGCTGAGAAACCCTCGCGGCGGCGGCGGCGGCGGAGGCGATGCCGGCGGAGGGGACCCGGATGGCCGGGCTGTGGGAGCGGGAGGTCGGCCGGCTCCGGCCCAAGCGCTTCGCCGACTCCGTCAGGGCCTCCGAGGTCCGCCCCACTTCCCCCCTCTCCCCCGCCCTGAAATCGAGCCGGATTAGGCCGACCTAGCGAGATTCACCGCGGTTAACCTAGGCTCAGAGCACCCCCGCAGCCCCCCGGTTGCTCGCTCCACGGCCGGCCATCGCCCTCTGGCTCCGGTAGTATTTTCCACAGTAGTTAACCAAGCTGTTGCTCTCCGTGGTGACAATGGTGCCTGCTTGGCCGCGCAGGACTTTGTGAATTCCCTCGGCATCCAGAAGCGGCTGCGGGAGCACCGGGGCTGCGTCAACACCATCAGCTTCAACAGCACCGGGAGCCTGCTCCTCTCCGGGTCGGACGACCGCACCGTCGTGCTGTGGGACTGGGAGCGAGCCAGGCCGGCCCTGCAGATCCACACCGGCCACGAGAACAACGTGCTCCACGCGCAGTTCATGCCCCTCTCCGACGACCGGAGCATCGTCACCTGCGGCGCCGACGGGGAGGTACACCTGTACCGCACATACACTCTTATTCGACGCTTCTGTCCATCCATGTTCATCTTGCGCAATAAAGCGGTTTACGTTGCTCACGCCGCCATGGTTTGGGTGTTTGCTCTGGCCGCGAAACAGGTGCGGTACATGCAGATAGAGGAAGGGGGCCGTACGGTCGTGGATCAGGTCGTCGAGACGGAGTACGCGGTGCACAGGTTGGCCGTCGAGCCAGGGAGCCCCCACACCTTCTACAGCGCCGGGCAAGATGGATCCGTGTGGCGCGTAAGTTGTTGTTAACTTGCAGCTACCGAATACTTGCAGCTACCTTCATTCGGTAATTCTGTTATTTATCATTGTTGGATGGATCCCTTTGTTGCTGACTCGGTTCTCCTTCCAGTTTGACCTAAGGGGGAAGCAGTCCAAAGAGCTCTTTAAAGTTGGGGTGGTTTACGATGATGGCGTGAATGATGCCCTCGACCTCTACGCCATCGCTGTGGACCCAAGAAATCCGTATCGTGTGGCAGTCTGTGGATCCGATGAGTTTGTGAGGTTATATGACACCCGCAAGTATCTGCACGGGGATTTCGGTTGCCCAATTGATTACTTCTGCCCTCCGGGTTTGATTACCAAAAACGAAGATGGAATAACCGGTCTGGCATTCTCACAGACCGGCGAGATATTAGCGTCATATAGTTGTGACAATATCTACCTTTTCGAGAGAGAGCATGGGTTGCACTTCAACGATTTTAAGGTTGGTGTGATGCCCCTGTTTGGTGACGGTGTGGGTGCCGCCTTACCCCTTTATAAAGACAAGTTGCCTGAACCTCGGTCTTTCGTGGGACACCGTAACAAGCAAACCGTTAAGGGTGTCAACTTCCTTGGTCCCAATTGTGACTATGTTGCCTCTGGATCAGACTGCGGCCATGTATTTATTTGGAGAAAGAAGGATGGGGAGCTCATGCGAGCGATGAAAGGAGACAAACGGATCGTCAACTGTGTTGAACAGCATCCTTCTGAGATTGTTGTTGCAAGCAGCGGCATTGCTACAGACGTCAAGATTTGGGCACCTGGTGATTGTGACCCCTCCACGATTGACTTTGATGAGGTTTGTTCTCTTCCGTTCTACTCAAAAAAGTTGTGTTTCTTGCTGATGATCATTACATTCTTCCGTGCATAACTTGTTAGGTTAGATATATGGCCTAATGTGTTGAGCAGGCCTGATTGCGCATTTATGCATAGCACTTGCTGAAAGAATTTTTTTTTCATTTTTGAGAAATGATGAAAAAGTTGGCCCTCTCCTCTCGCACTTTAATATGCTAGACGCAACTCAAATATGTCCATTGCAATGCGGAACCATATGTTGGTCAATAATGATATATACTATGCGGCGTTCCATTTGGTCCAGTGTCTACTGCTTTGTGTTCTGCTTTGCTTTCACCAGAGGTTTGTTGTGACAGGGCTGAAATACATACACAAGTCATATCTTGCTTTTTGTTACTGCTTTATATATATATCCAGTGATGCGAATTTATCATCGGTGACAGAATGCTGACATGCGGATTTTCTACCTTTTGATTCTGACGAAGGGCGACGAAGACGCGTTCATGTTCAGCAGCATGAGCAGCGACGACTCTGACATCTCGGACCTGATGGACGATTTTATCTTTGCGCCCCCGGGCTCCGGCTCCGGCTCCTCCGACGGGGATGAAGATGGTGACGACGATGATGATGATGGGGACACGGACGACGACGATGACGACGACGACGACGAGGAAGGCGATGAAGAGGAGGATGAGGAGGGCGTGACATCAGACGGAGATTCGGGCGACGAAGACGACGAGGGGGGTGGCGGCGCCGAAGACATGGACGACGATGATTGATCGTAGCCGCCTCATAGCATTGAAACAAGGGTGGGCGTCCTTCTGGCCCCCACAGCAATAGCTTTCTTGTACATAGGCGCTCTCCGGTCTCAGGATAGTTGAGTGGTTGTGACAGTGGCGTTGGTGTAAATGTTTGCTGGGGGGTAAAATTATTTCACCCGATGAAATTGAAAACACAGCCCACTGATACCATGGTTTATCCATCCCTGTTTTTTTTGCTTTTCGAAACGCGCCCGCCCGCCCTTGCCCGGTCTCGTTCGATTCGCATGAATTTCGTCTGAATTTCCCACTGTTTGGTTTGGTGATGATAGCTGATGACAGTTTTGGAGGAAAAAAAAACTCCAGGTTGAGAGAGCTCCTGTGGCGTGTGACCGAGCTTGCTGAACGCTGATCCTCTCACCCCAAGCGCGTTTGTCTCTGGCTTCTCTCTCACCAGTCGCCACCGGGCCGGAGAGGGAAAAAAAAGGGAATCCGCTCGCCGCCGATGGAGTCCATCGCGATCGCCACCACCTCCCGCGCCCTGCCGCCGCGGTTCCCCTCCGCCCTGCTCCGGCGCCGGCGCCGCGCCGCCTCCTTGGTCCCGGTCGCGTCCGCCTCCAAGCGTGCGCGCACCACCCTACCCCTACCCCTCTCCCGCGCGTCCGGTTTCTGCTGCCGCTGCGCCGGTGCTGATGTGTCCCCGTTTGCCTTGCAGGGAGAGACGGCGGCGAGGGGGAGGACGCCGGAGCCCACAAGCCGTCCAGGCGGCCGTCTTCGTCCTCGGGGGGCGAGCCCACGGGCCTCGCGCCCTACGGCCTCTCCTTCTCGCCCTTCTCCAAGGTACGGTACGGACGGCCGGCCGCCGGCGGCGGTGTTGGTGTCCGGCCCCCCACCGATCTCGCCCCCTGGCCGCGCGATCCGACGCGCCTTCCTCTGATTTGCTCCGTTTAGTCGCTCGATTTAGCATGCCTGTCACTGTTGGATCAAACTCCATGCCTTGCGTCTCATGTGGCGCTCGATTCGCGCCGGATTCGCCCGCGATCCCGGCGGTTTTCGGCCCCGATTCGTGCGGCAGATCGCCGATTGATTTGTTCTTCCGATAGCACTCCGATTTATTTATCAGCTTGGACTGGGATCAGTGCTCTCTGCTCTGCTTTATGCGGGGGTGCATCAATATGTTCTCCCTTCAGCTGACACGGTCTGATCAAAGTTTAGCTGTTGCTGATTGGGTCGCTGTGGCATCTGCAGGACGCGGCCATGGGGCTGGTGATGAGCGCGGCGACGGGGAGCGGCTGGACGACGGGTTCGGGGATGGAGGGCCCGCCGATGGCCGGGGGCGCCGCGAACCGGCCGGAGGTGTCGACGCTGCCGTGGTCGCTCTTCACAAAGTCCCCGCGGCGGAGGATGCGGGTGGCCTTCACCTGCAACGTCTGCGGGCAGCGCACAACTCGCGCCATCAACCCGCACGCCTACACCGACGGCACTGTGTTTGTTCAGGTATTGCAGCTGTTAACTGTTGGGTGATCAGTATCCAGGTTGAGCTGGTACTAGCTTTGTCTTACGTAATTGGACTGGCATGGCTTTTATATGGTTGGGCTAAGTTTCATTTGATGACAAGAGTTGATGATTGGTTAAACATAGTCCTATTGTGGTTAACAAATGCATGTTATTGCCATATCACATATGCTCTTGCACAGAAAGAGAATTCTTTTGACACCTGTAACACTGGACTTGAATAAGGTTTAGTTCATCTTATACCAGAATGACATGAATCATGCTATTGTTGTGCTTCCATAAAAAGATGCTAAACCGATAAAACTATCAGGCTAGGCTGTTTCAGTGTGATACAAATCTAGGTTAATATTTCAGCATAGGATTCTGTTCTTTTAATCTGTACAAATCTGGATACATATTAAATCAAAACTTTTTCCTAAAACTGTCAAAAGGTTTTTAAATAAGCGTGCAGTTTGAGTTCAGTCAGCCAATAACCAGTTGTTAGCAGCAGAATTTCGAACCTTTAATCCTCTAGCCCAATGTACTTTGCTGATAATACCATTGTGAACCTTTTGCCGTACAAAATCGAACTTGCTTATGCAGTGAGCTAGTAATTGCACCTTGTTTGGTTATTGTTAGGTTGCGAATCTTATTTTATTCCATTTTATGCGCTAGATGGTAATTCTGGATTTGTTATGTACGGATTCTAGAGTATTCATCTTTTTTTTTAATAATGTTTTTTCTTCATTTTGGGGTATGGTTATATCCGTATCAACACTATCTCATATTCTTACCTGTTGCATTGGTTTGTGCTTGTTTCCCTGAGTGCCTCGGCATTTATCCTAGCACGTCATTGCCTGACCCTATACGCTTATTGCATCGTCAGTGCTGCGGCTGCAACATCTTCCACAAGCTGGTGGACAACCTGAACCTGTTCCACGAGATGAAGTGCTACGTCGGTCCCGACTTCCGGTACGAGGGGGACGCCCCGTTCAACTACCTCGACGGCGGCGATGATGATGACAACGGCAACATCTTTCCGCTTCTCTAGGGTGGCGAGGCGGACCCCTTCCTTCCGCCCTGGCGCATGGTGGCGCTCTGATCCGTGCTCGCCCGGTTAGCTGTATGTTAATAAGCAGACTGTATGTTGTTTAATGTCGATGGGCGCCCGTAAATATGTGTGTGCAGATGTATGTAAATAGCATAAGTGCAGTTGATAATAATAATAATAATAATAATGACATGATACAGAAGTTTACGTTTCTGGACTTCCCTTTTTTTTCGATCCAAGGGGCCACACGGCCCCCATTTTCATTATGAAAATGGAGTTGTTTACAAGGCATCAAACCACCATTACATCGCTGATCTAGAAGCCACACCAGGATGCTCCAGCCTATCCAGCCTAATCATCACACCATTGATATATATCACTACATTAGGATGCTTCAAATTGTCCAAAACTAGCAATGGAAGGGCCTAGTGCTGTGGCAGCTACAAAGGTATCAACAGACTAAAGGACGATAACCAAATTAACATAAATGATTTGAAGCCAACAAGCATTTCCAGCGGCTAGCTTCACAAAATCCTTCTCACATGCGGCTCCAAATCATGCCCTCCTCTAAAGATATCACGAGTCACCCTCACGATACGCCTAGACACCTGATGAAGCATGCTTTGCACCCCTCTTTTCTGCAGATTTTTCCTGTGTCAAGTAGGGAACAAACAAGAAAGATAATGTTAGTAGGATCTCTAGGCATATAACACTTTGAAAACAGGATTTGTTCCTTGTTTTCCATATAGACCATAAGAGAGCAGCAGTACCCAATAAAACAACTACTCTATCTTTGCCAGTATAACTAGGCAACCAGTTCTGGCATAAGTCGAAAAAAGACATTGGAGCTCTGTGGCTCCCTAGAGCACATCCCACAATATTCCATAGGAACTTAGCTAAGGAACAAGAGAAAAACAAATGATTCACACTCTCTTCACAGTCACAAAATTCACAAAACTTAGCACCTTTCCAGCCTTTTTTACTCAGATTGCCCTTGGTCAGAATCCTATTTTTGATTACTAACCAAGAGAATGCCTTAACTTTAAGAGGCATCTTCATCCTCCACAGTTTCTTAAAGGGAAAACAACTTGTCTAGCTATAAGATAGTGGTACAGAGATTTAATGGAAAAGCTACCGGAGTCTGTAAGTAGCCATTTAACTTTGCCAGGCTTATCCGACAAAATCACCTGACCACACATATCAAGTAACTTATTCCACATATCAAGAGTCTCCCCATGTAAACATCTTTTGAACCTAATACAATTAAACTCTAAGGTAAATACTTTCGCAACAGTAACATGTTTGCAAAAAGTTAGATTATAAAGACGAGGAAAAACCAAACAAAGAGGTTTATCCTTTATCCACGCATCTTTCCAAAATCTAGTTTTATGTCCATCCCCCACAATTCTCTGACAACAGCTATAGAAAATATTCTTAACTTCCATTAAGCCATTCCAGAAGTGGGAGTTGTTAGGAGATGATTCGCATTGAGTCAAAGTTTTCTTCTTCAGATACTTTGCTCTAATCAACTCCTGCCAGTCCCCCTCCTCATTTTCTAGTCTCCAGAGCCACTTATAAAGAAGACTAACATTTTTAACATCTAGATTAGTAACCCCCAGTCCTCCCTGGTCCCTAGGTTGGCACACATCATTCCAGTTGACCAGGTGGTACTTCCGCACTCCCTCCCTTTCTTGCCAAACCAAACGAGCTCGGAAAAAATCAAAGCGTTTACCCACACCTTTAGGCAATCTATAGAAGGAAAGCATGTGACTAGGGACACTACTCAAGCAAGTCTCAGTTAGAATGAGTCTCTCTCCCATAGGAAGCAAGCTCCCTTGCCAGGTAGCTGCTTTCTTCTCACATTTCTCCTCAGCAGGTTTCCAATCGCTATTACTAAGTTTCTTATAGTGCAGAGGCATACCCAGGTAGCGAAAAGGAAAGGTTCCAAGTGTGCAAGTAAAGATCTGAGCATACTCCTTCTGTCTTACTTCCGCCTCACCGAAGCAGTAAACCTCGCTTTAAAAAAAAATTAATTGTTAGACCAGTCAAGTGCTCAAAGACACAAAGAATGATTTTAAGATTCCTAGCTCCTTCCAAGTCGTCCTCAAAACAAAAAATCGTGTCGTCAGCATATTGTAAAACAGAAAGGCCACCTTCATAAATCTGAGGGGCTAGACCTTTTATAAATCCTTGCTCCTGAGCCCTTCCAACCAGGGTCACCAGGACATCAGCAGCTATATTAAACAGCAAGGGGGAGAAGGGATCCCCCTGCCTTAGACCTTTTCTAGTAGTAAAATAATTACCCAACATATCATTTAAAGTAATAGCGACTTTCCCATCAACAATGGCTGACTTGGTCCATTGAATAAACTTTTCAGGAAACCCTTTCATTTCTAACATAGAAAGCATAAAGTCCCAGTTAATTTTATTGTAAGCTTTCTCAAAATCGACTTTAAAAAGCACACCAGAGAGCTTGTTTCTATGAAGATAGTGCATGGTCTCATGCAACATTACTACATTATCCAACAAATAACGCCCTTTAATAAACGCTGTTTGGATCTTAGACACTATCTTGTCAGCAACTAACATAGCTCTAGTGTTCAAAACCTTGGTAAAAATCTTAAAAGGAACATTAAGTATACATATAGGTCTATACATCTGAATCTTATCAGCCCCCTGCCCTTTGGCAATCAATGCAACAACACCATAATTTAGCCTAGAGAGGTCCAATTTGCCATCAAAAAAATCATTAAACAATTGAAGTAGATCGGAACAAATTAAATCCCAAAATACTTGGTAAAATTCAACAGGCATTCCATCGGGGCCAGCCGCTCGGTTACGTTTCATAGAGAAGACAACAAGCTTGATCTCTTCCAAGGAGAATCTAGCAGTCAACATTTTCTTATCTTTAATATCTAAAGAAGCAGGAACAGGGATGTTTAGGGAGATAGGTAAAAGGTCTACAACACCAAAAAGCTCTTTATAGAACTTCGTAGCATAGTCCAATAGCTCCTTATCACCCTGGATAATAACCCCATTTTTTTTCTTTTCCTACCGCTCGCCTTAATCATAAAATATCTAGTGATGTCATTCCCTTCCCTGAGATCTCTCTCTTTAGAGCGCTGATACCATTTGATTTCCTCCTCTCTCAAAATCTTATTCAAACTACACTGAAGGTCTTTCCTAAGTTCATAGTCAGCTACTGATAACCCACTTAGCTCACATCTCCTATCAAGATCATCTAGTTGAGAACATAGAGTGTTTCTCCTTTTCCAATAAGCCCCCTCCACATTGAGATTCCAGCCTTTCAGGCATCTTCTCAAATTCCTCATTTTCTGCATACAAATGGCCAAATTATCCTTGCCATTCACATTAGAATGCCAAATTTTATTAACTACAGCAGCAAGATCATCTCTGGTTAACCAAGATAATTCAAAACGAAAAGGTTTATTAGCTGTAACGGTCTTAACCCCGTTATGCATAAACAAGGCTGCATGGTTAGAGACACCTCTAACCAGTGTCCTGACAGTAACTAGTGGAATTTTTAACTCCCAAGCGGGGCTAACTAAGATCCTATCCAACTTAACAAAAGGGGGATCAATCTGGTTATCCGACACAATTCTTACATTTGTGGTCACTGGACGCGAGTTGTGCCTGGCGGGCGTTGCATTACCCCTTGAAGGGGACGCGCGCGACCTGTGAATTTTGTGATGAGAGAATTCGGTACATTACTGTTTTTTCAGGGATATTCAGTACGTTAATCGAAGAAGAACTCACTCGCGAGTGTCGCATTCCAAGGAGCAGCTTCATATTTTGCTGCGGAAAATGTGCGTGCCCGATCTTTCTTTCTTTCTTCTTTTTCTTGCGCGTTTTAAAGGTGTTTCATTCCAAAATCATAGACTCTGCGGCGCAGATATCCTCAACGTCGGTGTGGCCTAGCGGCGGCGAGACTATCTCGTCCTTCGCAAAACACCATGACTGCGCATCGCCGAAAATCCACCAGGATCTGAACCTTGGTGGGCAGTAGTTGATTTAATAATCGAAGTGAACCGACGAAAAAAAGGCGGTCAGTCGAGTGAGATCGCATTCTTTTGGCCTGAATCTTGATCATTGTTTTTCAAAAAAAAAAAATCAAAAAAAATGTTGATAGAGCACATGAATTTCACCCAAATTCTGTGATGGACTCTCGTCTCTTGCCATGTTGTGAGCGAGGGGGGGCTTTCTTGGTCGGTCGGGTGGCTGCCGAGGAGGAAGAGAAGCGGGCAGCCTGTCCTGTTGCCTCGCTCGCTCCAATCCACCAGTGCCCTCCCTCCGATCTGGCGCGGCCCGAACCCTAGCCCTTGCCCGCGGGAGGGGAGGAGGAGGAGGAGGAGGAGGAGGGGAATGGCGAGGCGAGGCAAAGGGGGCGGCGGCGGCGGCGGGGTAGGGGACGCGGCGTGGCGCAGGGGGCCGGCGCGGCCGCGGCTCCTGCTCGTCTCCGCCGTGGCCTGGGCGCTGCTCCTCCTCGCCTTCCACCTCTGGTCCTGCGCCTCCCCCGCCGCCTACTTCCTCTCAGGTCACCGCCCGCCCACTCCCCTCCCTCCCTCAGTTCCCCAACCAGCCCGCGGCCGCCGTGCTTCCTGCTTCCACTCCGCCGCTCGACGCCCGATCCATTGATGCTCGCGACAGCATTGCCGTCCGCGCGCATCGCTCCGGGTCTTCCTCGCCGCATCCAGAGGAGGGTTGGTTGGGGTTGCCCCTGTCGGGCAATCAATCCCAGTGGATGATCAACCTCTGCATCTCCTGCCTTGCGCGTGGTGTGCTGTGGAAAACATATGCAGGATTGCCTTGTTTAGTGACCCCGGCGATTAACCCGCGCGCCTCACTCGCGTGTGCATGCGTCGGTGGCTTTGGCTTAGCATGGGCTCTATCTCTTCTTATCGATTGCGGGTTGCAGGCAGGGGGATTCAGTCCCTGACTAAAAGTTGCGGCCGATTAACTAACTGATGATGCATCTCCTCGGCAATCGGCATGCTGCGCATTAGCTTCTTCAGTTACGATGCCGTGCTAGAGCTTTTCTCTCTCTCTCTCTCTCTCTCTCTCTGTGTGTGTGTGTGTGTGTGTGTTTATTTCGTACCACATTCCAAAGTTGAATGTACCTGCGTGCGCCTCCGTTGGGAATGCTGCTCGCGACGACCACTCTGTGTCATCCTGACATGGCTCGCTATGCTTTGCGTCCGTGCAGCGCTCTGTGGAAAAGACAGTCAAGTTGTCCACGCCTTGGACCCGACAGGAGACCCGTCCAAACCCCTCCACCGTAAGATTTGTTCATAGCTTACCTTTTTTTAACACTAGATTTTTCCTCTTTCGTAGTCTAAATGTCGGTTCCTTTGTTCGACAGGCTGCTCGATACCTGTCGAGGATGATCCAGACGCTGTCGTCGTTCCAAAGAGGACTCCCAATGAGATCGTGAAGAAGCTGTCGTACATCACGGTTGACAAGCGGGACAAAGTTTCTCCGCCGCTGTTCGGAGGACGTCAAACCTGGAAGCAGAGGGAGGAAAGCTTTAAACTGAACGCTACCATGAAGGTAATTGGTTCCCTTTGGTTAATTGCAAGAGAGAGTGATAAATGTTGGGAAAACAACTATGTTTCTGTTTAATTCAGTGTATTTGTGCTTAAACATGCATGAATTTATCCTGCCATTTAAACCAGTGGTCCAGTATTAAAGCACATGCATGACTCTAGCTCGGGAATTGCCCCATTGTACTATTTTTTAAAATTGAAAACTATGTTCTGATTTCTGAATATGTTTTGAGCTTGATGTTTGGCCATGCACTTGTTGTTCTGCATCTGTGGCTTCTTTGAAGCTTCACAGATGAGGACCACATGGTTTTCAAACTGGGTTGGAATTTGGAAACACCCTTCAGTCCACAATTTACTTGAAACCCTGTTTCAATCTTACGGAGTTTGGTTGCTACAATTGATAAAATTAATTTTGGGAAAGTATGCAGATATTAAGCTTATTTTTGAACATTCATATTCACTGGCCTACTAATTTAATTCTTCCAACAAGTAAATAGTAGAACAAGAGAGTTACTACGCACTAGAATCCACTAAGGTTCGAACACTGGTAGTAGAACTTTCAAGTGCCTGCTCACAATATAAAATATCGTGTGCAGTCTATTCATTCTGTCTAGAGTAAACTGGCGGCATTGGTCTTCCATTACGAATGGCTTATTACCACCTCTTATCTTCTTCATGTACTGGATCTTCAGTTGTAATGGCATTTTTTTTTAATTCCCGAAACTTCTTTTTTTGGGTGAATGATATGGCTTCTGGTATATATGCTCAGGTGCACTGTGGATTTATGAAAAACAGTGGTGCAGATATGGATGCTGTTGATGTCGAGTACATAGAGAAATGCAAATTCGTGGTTGCCTCGGGTATTTTTGATGGCTATGACGTTCCTCATCAGCCATCAAATATTAGCCTTCGCTCTCAAAAGTTGTTCTGCTTCTTGATGGTGGTCGATGAGGTGTCCTTTGACTTCATTGAACAGAATGTCACTGTCAAAGTTGACAGCGCAGGAGGGAAATGGGTTGGTATATGGCGACTTGTAACATTGCACCGCCCTCCATTTGATGAACCTAGAAGGAATGGAAAAGTACCAAAGATATTGACGCATAGGCTATTTCCTCAAGCCTGGTATAGCATTTGGATTGACGGGAAAATGGAGCTTATGGTTGATCCGCTGCTTATTCTTGAAAGGTTGGTTGTTTACCTGCAACTTCAAAGAAGTTAATTTTGTTTTCTTGACACCTGAAACAGATTCAACAGGGCAAACTCTTTGCAGATATCTCTGGCGGGGCAAATACACATTTGCAGTGGCTATCCATAAGCATCATAGAAGCATATATGAGGAGGGTGATGCAATCAAACGAAGGAAGCGATATGCTCGGCCTTTGGTTGATCTTCAGATGAAGATATACCGCCACGAGGGAATGGAGCCTTGGGACGAAAAGAAAAGGATGCCCAGTGGTGAGTCCATTTACATTTTCCGCATTAACTTAGACATTTGTTTGAAGCTGTTAAGCAAAGCTTAGGATACAAAGCTTATTGTATAGTATGAAGTAACTGATGAATCATTCCACCTCTTGTGTATTTCTATTGTGCTACCATAGTTCCCCAATTCCCAGTGCTAATTAAACAAGCTGCGACTTGCAGACATACCAGAAGGAGCGGTGCTGATCAGGGAGCACACGATGATAACGGACCTGTTCAGCTGCCTCTGGTTCAACGAAGTCAACCTCTTCACGCCCCGTGACCAGCTCAGCTTCGGCTACGTGGCCCATCGGCTCGGAGACGCTCTCAAGTTCTTCATGTTCCCCAACTGCGAGTACAACTCCTTGTTCATCCTGCACAGACACACGAGGGAGCACTCGTCGAAGGTGGAGTGGGCCAAGACGATCGACGAGATTTTGAAGAAGGGACTGAAGGAGAGCAGGGGAGGGCTGGGGCTGTGGACTCCGTACCCCGCAGACCTCAGCTCCGTCGAGCTCCCCACCGTAAAAAGAACTTCGCAGGCAAGCTAGGCTGGACCCGAAATGTTCGATCACGATTCTTTGGTTGTGCAAAAGTAGAACACCCCTTTTCTTGGTGTGTTGTAGTCAGGGGAAAATTTCTGTAATTTCCTGTGGATTCTGCTGCAGATGACATAGGGGATGCACTATAGGCCCGAATCTTTACGACGAACTTGTAACTACATTGCATGTAAAAAAAGTTGAGCATGGAATGGATCATGTTTTTTGCTTTTCCAAGTGGTGCATATATCTGTTTCAGGTTGACTCATCAAATACATAAATGGTACACATATCTGTTTCTGAACGTGTGTCACAGGGCAGCATAAGAATAATGATAATGAAACCACTGTGGTAACAAAACCAATCATAGCATTAGACAATGGTAATGATAGCAAAACCTATCATAGCATCATACAAAGTGATAATTACTGTCATTCTTTCAGACTTCACAAATGATTGTTTCTACTTTCTCTGATCTACCATGGCTTCTCTACATCCTCAGGAGGGGTGACACCAAAACCACTCACTCAGGCCTCACAGGAACCAACTCGACCGGAACACGAGCGCCGGGGCGCATCGCCTCCCGTCCAGGTTGAACATGACACCAGGCTGCAGGGTAGCATTCTGACCTAGATGCAAGTTCAGAAACCCTTCCAGCTGCATCCGCTCCGGCACCCCCTCGGAGCCTCGCCGCAGGCTCACGCCCCAGCCTAGATCGTTCTCCGGCGTGTCCGACAGCGTGACCGCCCACTTCAGCTGCCTCGGGTTCGACCTCTTCACCTCGACCCAGGCCCCAAATCTCGAGTCCTCGTCGAACTTCAGCTCGAAGTCGACGCACCCTCCGGCGGTCGGTTTGCTCTTCCGAGGTATCGCAGACGGTCCGTGCCAAGCCGCAGACATGGTCAACTTGATGTCGTCACACATCTTGCACGAAATCTGCCCGAATCCGGTGAAGACACTGCTGCTGGCTTCACCATTGCTTTTCGCGGCTGTTGAGATCAACTCGGCGAGAGATGCTGCGAAATTCTGCGACCTCAGTATCAGGCCAGCGGCGCGCCTGTGACGCTTGAGCAGCAGAGGCGGCCTCAGCGAGGAATGGGAGCTGGGAACCCATTGCCCCTGTCAAGAAAACTATCACCTGATATATCAGCAGGCAAAATGATGGTGCATAAGCACAGGTGCATGGACGAAGAAATCAATTACCTCCTGGATGCTTGGATCGGTCGAAAAATCATCACACCTTGCCCCTACGGGCACCGCAGCAACAGACATGTCGCCGCCGACGTTCGCCACGTACATCACCTTCGACAGCACGAGAGGGCTCCCCATGAGATCATCGTTTTCCTGATAGACGTATCTGGAGTCGGTGGCAAGCTCTGCCAGGAGGGAGTCCTTGTTCCGGACACTGGTCCGGAACGCAAACTGTGAGCTGATGCCGGAATTCGCTCCCGAGCCGTCTGGTTCCGCGCCTTCTTTGCTGCTCAGCGCCAGGGCTCCGGCGAAATTGACGAGGCCCTTGACCCGGGTGCTCTCTTCGGCAAACGGGCCGGTTTTGTGAGACTTGAAGAGCGTGAGCACCTTCTCGACCTTCTCCTGCCTGTCCCTCAGCTGCATTATGTCGTGGAACGCTTGTCGCTGAAGACGCTTCAAGATGTCTATCTGGAGTACACAACAAAGAGAATAGAAGGCAGAGTGGTTAACACAGGTTGGTTTTTCTTGTCGTCTTCCAAATGCACATAAAAACAGAGGATACAAAACATGCCTATGTTCAAAGGAAACGAGAAGAAGAAAATGCTGTGCTACCAATTGGAAACCAAATTCGTGCCCCGCTACCGCCGCAATGGTGACAGATGTATGCTGGAAAATACAGCGGGTGTCTCGAGCCCCGGGGGAGAGAAAAAAATCCCCCCCTCGCCGATGTAATCGAGGCACTTGTTTTCCCAGGCTAAGAAACCAGCAGCGAACAATCCCTTCTGTCCATTCGTTTGCGCAGATCAGCAGATCACCAGACAAGTTTGTGCAGGCAAGAGGTGTATATGATCTTGGCAGATATTCAGCACTGGTCGGCCAGTGGTCACTGCCATGAAAAAAAAGGCCTCCTTTGCAGGTTATCTACTACCCTGGTCTGGTTTGTGGTACCACTATCCACTATGAGTAGATTTGCATCTGAAGAAGAAGAAGCTACTAGCCACTATCCCTTCCTAACCGAGACGGCGAGCCCGGCCGGCGATGCGCAGAGCGCTCGGACGGGCCGGCCGCGGCCGGCATTGTTGTCCTGGCGCCAGGCCACAAACCCTCGGAATCCGTACGGGGCGAGAGGACGGCGAGGGAGGGGGGCATGCTCGCTTACCGGGTTGGGGCCGGGCGGCGGAGGCGGTGGGCGGCGGAAGGAGAGGAAGAAGCGCCTGGTGGAGTCGGCGGCGCCGGCGGCCCGGTCCACCGCGCACGCCCACGCCGCGTCCATCCTTTCCGCTCCGCTCCACGCGGTCGGTTGGGCGTGCGCCGCCGCCTTCTGTATATCCTGCACCTGCCTCCCTGGCGGCGCTCGCCGGCGGCCGTCGGGCGGGAGTGAGCCGCCGGGGCCGGGGGAGACAGGACGGGACCGGGGGGAGGAGTCTCGAGGCTTCGCCGCTTTTCCTTTTCCGCTGCTTTCGCCTCGCCGCTTTTGGATGGGTCACGCGAGCGGGGTGGGCCGGGCCGCCGGGCGGAGATGCGAGCGGGCCGGTCTGGGCTTCAGCATCAACACCTTTTTGTTTATATTATACTATCCCTGGCAGGAAGAACACATTTTTGAATTCTATAAAAAAAAAACAGGTTCAGGAGGTTTTGTGAGGAGTCAATGATACGAATACGAGAGCGCTTGTTGAATACTTCCCCCGTTTCTAAATACAAGTCTTTCTTAGAGGTTTTAATACGGGCTACGTACGGATGTACGTATGTAGACATTTTTAAAGTATATATGTTCACTTATTTTTTGCTCCGTATGTAGACCATATTGGACTCTCTACAATGACTTGTATTCACGAACGGAGGGATTGCATTTTTTTTTACACGAGCCAGCTATTTCGGTGAAATTTTAACAAACCCACATAACCGAATACTCCCTCTGTTTCATAATATAAAAGCGTCTTCTTTTACATGAAATATAAGAGCGTTTTTGACACTATTGTACAAAAACTCTCATATATTATGGGACGGAGGGGTACTTCTTTGTACTACCTCCGTCAGGATTTATTAGTCCTTTTTGCATTTTGGGTCAAGCTTTGGCATTTGATTTCACTATCAAAAAGCAAATTATATACCACAAAAATAGAATCTTTAAAACCTGTTTAGAATATGAATCCAACTAAATAAGTTTTGTGACATACAACCTCCGTCCGGAATTACTTGTCATCAAAATGGATGAAAATGGATGCATCTAGAACTAAAATACATCTACATACATCCATTTCAATGACAAATATTTCCGGATGGAGGGAGCACAACTTATATTTTGCTAGTCAAATTTATACGAAGGAGACCAATAAACCCAAACATATGTACTATTTGTTTACAAGTCAATGGTTTCTGAAACAACCCCGCAAATAAAAATAATGTATACTCCCTTTATCAAAATCTAAGGCCTTTTTTGACAAAGTCATAGTGTCAAAAAACATCTTACATTTTGATACAAAGAGAGTATATTTCTATAGCATCTTGCTTAAAAAGAGTAGACTAGTTTGGGAACTGCCTTAAAAGGCCGCCGGAGAACGAAAGGGAACGGACCGACTGCGAGAAATCAAACCACAACGTGTTACATTACATTACATGACATCTCATGAAACTTGAAGCTACACATATATATTTGATAGTAACATAAGGGAAAGAGAAGACGGCGAAAATAGAAGGTGAAAGTTACTGGACAAACAACATCTCTTATTCATTCATCTCTTTCATCCTTGTTTCCGAACACAACTGTACTGAATTAGCTCGTATACAGACACCGACCTAAGGCCGCCACGATGATGATGACTGGTTGGAGCAAGAGCATCGATGAGCGCGGAGGATCTTGACAGAGATCAAAGTGGAAGAGCTCTGAGCGACGGGTGCTCAACGAGAGCTCACGAGGAAAGGGTGCTGGCACACGCCGCATTCTATCGTCTCCGAGCCAGAGGCTGGGACCTGCACCTGTAGGAAAGGGTCGATCGACTTGGGTCAGATGCCGTGTTTCGATGTTGATACCGGGCAAACGCAAGTCGTCCATCGTGAAAAGAGACGTGACGGTGATGAACCTGGAGGTGCACTGTGCAGATGGGGCATGCGACCTCCCGCATTCGCTTGCCAGAAGATCCGTCTGAAGACCTCGAACCTACAGAGGAAGGAACCAACACAATTATTTATAAGCAGAATAGTGAACAATGGAGAGGACGCATGTGAAATGGAACAAGTATATGAAGGCACAAACCTGAAGATGACTTCTTGTTTATATCCATCGCTTCCTGTACCATACCAGAGATCATGTTATGTCAGCATATGTATTTCAAATCTAGTCAAGTGACACAGTGTGTTGTATAAATAGTGTAAGCTATACTTGCTGGCTAAAGAACAAATAGAAAGCCGAAAGGCACACCTGAAGTTTTCTGGCGAGATCCTCATGGCTCTGAACAACAGGTCGATTTGCCGCTTCCTTTGCACTGCTCAGCCTTCGAGAAACTTCAGCCTATCGGAATGGAAGAAACATGACACCGGTATCATTCGTTGAGAGCTCACCAGAAATGGTATAACCTCCCACTAGTAGCACGACTGCAACACGAGCTACTTCACAGATAGAAAAAGGGACTGACACTAAACATTGGTGCTCACACCCTCATTCCCCCCAACATGCAGTAACAAGGAAGCTTGACTAATATACAATTCCAATTCATGTAAGTTTGATGTTGTCCAGGCCTCTTGTGCTCTCAATGAGTGATGAAGCCCCAAGTCAAACAACTAATAGTTACTCCCTCCGTCCCACAATATAAGTTATGTTATGGGACCGAGGGAGTATTTAATATTCAATATCTTAGCCTCAAAACTTATGAAGTGTAAGTACAGATTATACCAAAAGGTTCTTTTATTGTCCATACTCACTAAACACCATGGAACAGCAAAAGGTGTACACAACATAAATCATAGCTAAGACTGCAATATAAGAGGATGAAGCAAAAGAAAACTACCATGCATCTGTCGCAAACTCGGACTGGTGGAGAATCAGCATCTGAAGTTAGAGGAGTCCTTCCTTGGGTGCACTTATCGCAGAAAATATCACCACAGTTCCGACAGTGATGCTGAATGTATATGTCCACAGCATTAACGGATGGATTTTGAGTATACATCATCAACATGCCAATAGCAAGCTGTTCTTACCCTGCGGTTGAAGGCACTGAAATCTCCTGCACAGGCCGTGCACTTATTGACAGCTTCATCTGGGACCTGACAGTAAAATGCAAAAAACAAGATGACGCCACTAAAAAAAATGAATGAATAAGAATACGGAAAGAAGGGAAGTACACCCAAAAGCACTTAACCAATATACTGAGAGAGTAACTAAGGTTTTCATTTTCATCAGTGGGGAAGAAGAGACAAAAATATAGGCAGACAGCAATCCAGGTACAACATCCCATGGAAGTACCGCAAGTTAAATCAACAGTGCAGAGAACAAGCAACAAAGCAACTGAACAACAGCAGAAGCCTTATTGTGAGATGCACTAGTGGAAAATATGCGCAGACATGAACTATAGAACACAACCGGGAATCCATAAATCAGTCAGCAAACATGATATTGTTAAGACATACTCTGATTCAAAAATATAAGATGTTCTAACTACAATATTGGGTAAGCCAAGTAAATATAAATTAAACATTAACTCTCAACTTTCTCCTAAATAATTTCCGTGCATTTCTGATCACACTGCACTTTTTTACCTGCTGAATTAGTTTCTGCCATGATAAAATGCTTAAAAATGGAGCAGGGTAAAAGTTCAAACAGTTCATCAAGAGTTAAATACAGAAACTACATAATCTAGAGAAAAAACACTACAAGAGCTTGATGTGTACAAGCGAAGTAATTGACTGAAAGATAAACAATTTTCAATGAGTCTGCCTAAGCAACAAATATTCCAGACAAATAGGCAATAATTAAGTTAGACAAGGATATAATTGTTGGCTCTACAAAAATTAAAATTGGTAATAATAAGGGGTAATAACTCAATGTACACTTGGAAGCAAGCCTCATTTCAAACGTAAACAGAGAAAGAACTTACCCAGTGGTCTTTCTCCTCAGTCACGGGCTTCACCAAGTTCCTCCAATCAAGGAAATTCCTCCTCTTCTCATTTTGCTGTTCAGAAGGGCTGGCAGGATCAGCAGCTGCTTTACTTCTCGAAACGCTGCTTGCCATCTCCTTGAACTGTGGTTAAAAAAAAATCTAACTGTCAACATTTCTCCATAAACAATGGATGCTAACAGCTCAAAATTACAACAAACTAAAGGGTGAAATAAAAAGTATCATTAATTCAGATGCAAACCTGAACAGAGGCAGCTGTCACAGTGTCCAGAATGGTGTTGGTTGTATAGCTGCTTGACTTCAGCCGTATTCTTCTTGCTTCAAGATCAACCGAACTCTTCGACCAAAAGGCAAATACAGAAGAATCCAATACCTAGATACAGATGCTATAATATTTAGTAAAATAAATCACAAAGAAGGAAGAGAAGAAATAAAAGCTTTTTGACAAGAATTTGTGACTTACATCCCATCTAGTAACAGTTTCAAGGGGATATATCCTCAGTGTCCTACTAGTGTTGGGATCAAGCATCCGAATCCCATCCAAACCAACCTGCATGAGGTACAAAAAGATAAGCAGTGGTTCTCGCTTGATTACTCTAGGCAATGGTGCAACCAAGTACAACAGCATAACAACCCTGCTCTACTCCAGTGTGCAATGAAGTCAGATTTTTCAAGAAATTAAATGAATCCTGATTACTAATCAACAAAATATCCATCCCATGATTCTTGATATTACCTTTCACTTGATTAGCTAAGAATTAACCAATTCTACATGGCCTTTGTTCTGACCTAGACTTACATGCCACGATTGTTCATCTTTTCCATTCGAAAACTACCTAACAAATTACATGATCGCTTCAGTCTCTGCAGACATTTTTGCGAAAAACAGGTCCAAACAAAGCTCCTTGCATCAGTTTGGCAAAATTAAAACATTCCAACCTTTTTCTTCAAAGCATAAGTTTTGTTAGTTAGCACGTTTGTCCGCTGCTCGTTATTTACCCATGCTGCAAATTTTC
Source organism: Triticum dicoccoides (assembly GCF_002162155.2). Lineage (NCBI taxonomy): Eukaryota > Viridiplantae > Streptophyta > Magnoliopsida > Poales > Poaceae > Triticum > Triticum dicoccoides. Next base: position 738,613,916 of record NC_041393.1, on the reverse strand, counting down.
AGCTATGTTCTATGCAAGCTTTAAGCAAACGATGCTACGCAAAAGAGCATTCCTAGTGAAAGCATCTGAACTCCATGGACCATGGTCCAAACTCCGCACTATAGGATCATTTTTTGTCGAAACTAGCCACTGAGAAGCGAGAAGAGCTCTGCCTTGAGCCCTTGGCTACAGCCATTTTTGTTCATCATGCCAATGTCGCAACAAACTACTACCTGGCAGAGCACATCCATGGGGCTACCGGCGCCCTCGGGCAGCAGCTTGACCCGGAACTTCTGCACCCCGCCCCTCACGTCCTCCGACGTCTCCGCCTTGGGCACGGCCCTCACCACCTTGGGGCTCGCCGCGCCGCCGCCCCCACCCCCACCACCCCTGTCCTTCCCGGGACCAATCGACCTCCCGTAATCATCGAACAGCGCGGCGCTCCCGGAGCCCTGCCTCGGCGCGGTGCCCCTGGCGCCGTAGGGCTCCGGCGCGTCCCCGCCGCGGTACGCGTACGCGCCGTCGTCGGACCACCCGCCCCCGCCCGCCGCCGCCGCCGGGGGGTAGAGCTGGTCCTGCTGCCCGTAGGACCCGGATCCGTACCCGCCGCCGTAGCTCCCCGCCCGATCCAGCGAGGGGTAGGCCGAGGGGGCGTGGTGCTGCGGCGGGGACGGCGGCGGCGGGGGCTCGTAGGGGTAGTACGGCTGCGGCGGCGAGGGCGCCGCGGCGGAGGGGGGCGC
>NC_041393.1:738550931-738612925 GCF_002162155.2 Triticum dicoccoides | reverse complement strand
GGTAGTAGGAGGGGGCGGAGTAGTCCCCGGCGCCGGCGGGATGCATCTCCGGCGGGCGGGCGGGCGGCGGATCGGGGAGGGGGTGGGTGGGTGAGGTCGCCGGTGGGTGGGGGAGGGGGGGACGGACAGAGGAAGGAGACGACTGGTGAGAGCGTGGGCGCGTTTGCGATAAGGACCCTGGTGTGTGTGTGCTGTAAGAAAACTTGATTGCAGTTGGGAAACTGCTCATGTTTGGCCTGGAGCGAATATCGGTGTATAGTAAGGTGCAAAATGAAAAACTGTTCTTGTGTGCTAAGATAGACATGGAACAAGATTCCATCAAAGGATGGATTTTTCTGACCAAAAATGTCATCAAGGATTCTTTTCTCTTTTCAAGCTAAAGAAAAAGATCCTTTTCTTTCGGTGGTTTGCCGTCCATTAATAGCCTGTTTGGTAGCCTGCATCGACTTTTCTGGTGCCGCCTATCGGGGGAGCTATATCTCGCTTCACGCGAGGTAGAAGGTTCTCTTGGCTAAGGCTTTTCCGGCACATTTTTCGCGCGTTGATCTCTTTCGCTGTCGCTCTGTTCACGGTTCTTTTGTTTTATTTTCTTTTTAGGTTGTTTCTCTTTTTTTTTCTTCGGTTTTCTTGTTTCTTTGTTATACATTAATTTTCTTTGTTTTTTGATCGGGTTTTCCTTTTTTCTCCATTGTACTTCAATTTATTTGTTTCTTTACCGGTTTTCCTCATTTTTCTTTGGTTCTTTTTTCTTTTCTTTTTCTTTTTCTTAGGGTTTCTTTTCTATCTTTCTTGTTTTTCACAGTTTTCTTTGTGTCATTCTCGGTTTCACTATTCTCAATTCTTTTTGCGGTGGTTTTCTTTGGTTTTGTTCTTTTTCTTTATTCTTTTGATTTCATTTGTTTATTTTTCAGTTTTTGTTGTTTTTTTGTTTATATGAAGAATGTTGATCATGTATTTTCAAATTGTTAAATGTGTATAAAAATATTTTTGACGTATACAAAAAGTTTACAAAACACATTCAAGAAAAATAGACACCAATATTACTGATGTATATGGAACATATACATTGTGTGTAAAAATTGTTTATTGCCATTAATAAAATGTTAAACACATGATCAACATTTTTTACACATGTTTAACATTTCTAAAATACATGATCATTTTTCTTTTCATACACATTGTAAATATTTGGTATACATTTTTTGTATACATGGGAAGCATTTTTTCTATATACATTTAATATTTCCAAATACATGATTAAAACTTTTGAATGCAAAATCATCTTTTTGAAAGACATTGTATATTTTTTGTACATTTTTAGTGTACATTTGAAACATTTTTCTATACACATTTAACCTTTTTAAAGTGCTTAATTACTTGATTAACATATATGCTTGATAAGCATTTTTTTAAATACATGATCAATTTGTCATACACATTGTATTTTTTGTATATATTTTTCATATACATGAGAAACATTTTTCTATACACTTCTTTTCAAATGCTTGATTAATATTTTTCATTTTTCTGTAAATAAAAATATATATATATATATATATATTATTTGGAAAAATAAAAAATAAATATAAAAAGAAGGTTGTGGCCTATGGCGGCCGATTTTGGTGCTTTGACCATTTTGCCAAAGTTTAGCCGGATCTGACCCCCATTTGAAACTATTTCGGATCTGACTCTTTTGGTACCGCCACCAACCTAGGCGTAAGCCGTACACACCCTACTGCCGGGGACCCCGGCGGTAGGTGTAACGGCAGGCACCGCGGGTGTCACTGTGCGCTTACGTGGCAAAGGGACCTACCGCCGGGGTCCTTGGTGGTAGGTTGTGTTCTGCTACCGCCTAGATCCCTGGTGGTAGGGTGCTGCAGTGGATAAGATTTGTGTGGTGCGGGATGTGCCCCCTTGCTACTTTGTGAGCTATGTTGGGATATCCTCGAAGAGGAGAGGATGAAGTAGTACAGTAAAGATAAGTATTTCCCTCAGTTAAGAACCAAGGTTATCAATTCAGTAGGAGAACCACACAAAATCTCATTAGCAGCACCTGCACACACAAAAACAAAATACTTGCACCCAACGCGATCAAGGGGGTTGTCAATCCCCTTGGCGGTTATTTGCAATAATCAAATCTCGTAGTGGTAGATAGATAAAATAAATTGTAAAACAAAATAAAGGAAATAAAAATGCAGCGAGGTATTTTTGGATTCTGTATATGATAAAAGTAGACCCGAGGGCATAGTTTTCACTTGAGGCTTCTCTCTCGAACACAAAGCATATAGTAGGTACACAAATTACTGTTGGGCAATTGATAAAAAAGCGCATAGTTATGACGATATTCAAGGTAATGATCATGCATATAGGCATCACGTCCGTGACAAGTAATATGGTTGCGGTGGCGAGGGCGTTGTGGCGGAAGGGGGTGCAGGCAGGTAGTGGTGGGGGGTATGGTGGTCGGCGAGCGGCGGTGGCTAGACGGGGTACATGGCGGGCGTGAAGTCTTGTGTGGTCGGGTAGGGTTAGTACTGCGGCGCCGATGCCGAGTTGTAGGGTTGGTAGGCGAGGCGGGGTATGGGGTAGTACATGGGGGCGGAGTAGTACCTGGCGCCGGCGGGATGCATCTCCGGTGAGCGGGTGGGCGCGGATCGAGGAGGGAGGGGGCGGGTGAGGTCGCCGATGGGTGGGGAAGGGGACGAGACCGGGTGTGACGATTGGTGAGACAGTGGCGCAAGTTTGCGATATGGACCTCGTTTGTGGTGGTATTTCTGGATAAGGCCTTCTGCTGTAAGAAAACTTGATTGCACATATTTGGCCTGGAGCGAAATATCTTAGTATAGTAAGGTTCCAAATAAAAAATTATTACAGTGTGATAAGAATTAAGAAAGATGGACATTGAACAGATGGCATCAAGGATTTCTTTTCTTTCCCATCTAAAGAAAGATTCTTTTCTTTCAAGCTAAAAAACTTCTTTTCTTTTGATGGTTTTTCGAACCACCATGACCTGTATGGTAGCATGCACCGTTTTTTGTGCCGCCTGTCGTGTGAGTTATGGGCTAGTTTGGTTGGAATCCACGCCAACACACGCCTGCCCTAGACGCTACTTGGACTCTGAATGGTATGTGTTTTGTTTGTCCTGGAATAGGAAATGTCTGTCTGGCCTGGTTGGTGCTAAAGTGTGATTAGCCTGGCCCTAAAGTGTGATTAAGTTAGATGTTGGACGCACGATTAGACGAGCCAGACAGTGTGGTATTAGCCTGGCCCCGACGTCCGGTTCCTTGCGCCTGTACATGCTGCAACAACCACATACCGATTATGAGCATGACATGGACAACATTAATAACACACTGATTACGATTTAACAGAGCATGTATTACGCACATAGTAGAAACATCTACGCATATCGCTAGTACTGCTACAACAGAAAGAAACACGAGAGGGATAAACGATGTATACCCTCCAATCGGCCACGCGGCGGCGGTGACGGTGGCAGCAGCCGCGGTATCCTCGGCGACCTTCTTGTCGGCCTCGGCCTTCTCAGCGGCGGCACGGTCGGCGTCGGTCGACATGGTGATGACGAAGGTGATGCGGACGTAGATGAACAGAAGCGAGCAGTCGCGTAGTCGCTACCCAAAAACCTAATCGCCCCTCTCCCGTACAGGATCCGGAGAGGCGGGGTTTCGGAGGCCTGCTCTCCCGTTAACCGTGTACGCGGTGAACGGGATGGAGTCGCCGGCGGCAACAACAGCAGAGGAACGACGTGGGCGTGGAGGCGTAGATGCTTTCTGTTTCGCGGCGCCTAGGGTTGGCAGCGCCCCACATATATATGTGCGGCCGCGCGTGGAGAGACGTGGGCTGAACCCACGTCCAAGTCGGTAGCCCATGATCCGACGTCTCAGATCGTGGCCCTACCTGTCAAAGACTCTCCGTTCCTGACTGACAAAAAGAAGCGCCTAGGAGTGAGCTCGGCTCGGCTCAATCCCGCAACCCGCGACGACGAGGCGTGGCGAGGCGAGCGGAGGAGGAGGAGTGCGTGAGGGCTTCTTTTCTTCTCAATCTCCAATAGCATGAGGGAGAGAATCCCTTATAAACCACTCCAACTCTCCTTCCACTAGCATGGTGGGACTAAACTTCCCACCACCTTGTCATGCCACCTACATGGGCCCTTAGAGATTAAATCTGAAATTGTCATATGGGCTCTAGGCCCATCTCATATTTCAACAATCCTCCACCAGATCTCAGGGGCCCACTTTGTCCTTTGTTCCAAACGTTGTTTTGATATACCAGCATCTCAGTGGAGACCGATTAAGGTTGAGCTCCACCTAGACTAAGTAGTTACACTCCTTCACAACTGAACAATGGACTATGCCTTGAATTGTCAGTTTGGCGTCAAGAAGTTTCCCCACAAGTCTCACTGATACGAGGCTGCCGAAGGCCGACCCCTCGGGTGGAGCATATTAGTCACACTCCTGGCCTGTTCATGAGATTGCTAGAGATCACCCCAATCACATAGACTGTGACCAGCAGTCGGGCTCATATAGGTGTGTTCCTCCAAAGATCGCTCTGTAAGATAGCATCTTGCTTATAAATATAAGCCTTGGAACACATTAAGACAATAGTCATCCTTCCATACAGTTTCCGAGAGTATTGCATCTCCAACGGAGTGGGTTAGTAAGGTTAGTCTCCTCAGTTCACCACTGGCTTGTTTCCCCAGGTCCTACTTCACGGGATCTCCGATCACATAGGTTGGTTTACTACCATGAAACTCATGTGGGTCTCATATCCATCTCCCTTGATGCACTATCTATCACAACACGTGATAGCCCTTTAGTAAAGGGATCTGCCAGTTTCTCAATTTTTTGACAGCTTTCAATCTCATTCTTATGTGTTTGTTGGACTTCATGTTGTCCTTTGAACTCTTCACTTTGACAATAATTGTTTGATTGTCGCAGTTCATAAGGATGGCCGGAACCGGCTTCTGAACCACTTGCAAGTCCATCAAGAGATCTCGAAGCCATTCTGCTTCGCCACCCGATGTGTCTAATGTTGTTAGTTCTGCTTCCATTGTCGATCTTGTTAAGATCGTTTGCTTGCAAGACTTCCAGGAAACATCACCACCTCCAAGAGTAAACATATACCCTGTTGTGGCCTTCATCTCATCAGCATCAGAGATCCAATTCGCATCACTATACCCTTCAAGTACCGACGGGTACCCGGTATAGTGAAGTCCATAGTTCATAGTACCTTTCAGATAGCGCATAACTCTCTCAATAGCATTGCCAATGTACATCACCCGGATTGGAAACAAACCGGCTCAGTTTCCTCACAGCAAACGCGATGTCAGACCTAGTTGCACTTGCTAGGTACATGAATGAACCAATGATTTGAGAGTATCTCAGTTGATCCTTAGTTGTGCCTTCGAACTTTCGGACCAACACACTAGGATCATATGGTGTTTGAGATGGTTTGCAGTCTGAATATCCAAAGCGACTCAACACCTTCTCAACATAATGGGATTGCAGAAGTGTAATCCCACCCTCATCATCTCTCAATAGCTTGATGTTCAAGATAACATCAGCCACACCAAGGTCCTTCATCTCAAAGTTCTGAGATAGGAAAGACTTAACCTCCTCGATCAACTTGAGATTAGTTCCAAATATCAGTATGTCATCAACATACAAACACAGTATAACTCCTTCGCCCCCACCATAGCGATAGTATACACATTTGTCTGCCTCATTAACAGCAAAGCCAACAAATGTCAACGTTTCATTAAACTTGTCATGCCAATGCTTAGGCGCTTGTCTCAGGCCATATAAACATTTCACCAACTTACACACCTTTCCTTCCTGACCATCTATCACAAAGCCATCAGGCTGTTGCATATAGATTTCCTCCTTTAGCTCTCCGTTCAGGAAAGCCGTCTTAACATCCATATGATGAATGAGAAGACCATGAGCCGCCGCCAACGAGAGTAATACTCAAATGGTGGTCAGTCGGGCCATAGGTGAATAAGTGTCGAAGAAATCTTCTTCTTCTTTCTGGGCGTAGCCCTTGGCCACAAGCCTAGCCTTGTACTTTTCTATCGTACCATCGGGCCTAAGCTTCTTCTTGAACACCCACTTGCATCCCAATGGTTTGCAACCATAAGGACGTTCAGTAAGCTCCCAAGTACCGTTAGCCATGATGGAATCCATCTCGCTACGGACCGCATCCTTCCAGTAGTCAGGTTCTGGAGATGCATACGCTTTAGAAATAGAAGTGGGACTATCCTCCACGAGGTATATGAAGAAATCATCACCAAAGGTCTTTACAGTCCTTTGTCTCTTGCCCCTACCAAGGGCTTCCTCATTATCCTCCTCAGGATTTTCATCATGTGTTTCTTTATAATATTCCATCGGAATGGCAGGTTCAGGAGTCTCCTCAGATTCCTGTCTAGAAGTGCTTTGTACATCTCTCATGGGGAAAATGTCCTCAAAGAATGTAGCATCCTTAGACTCCATAATTGTACCGACCTTCATGTCATGTACCTCAGATTTCACTACTAGAAATCTATAGCCAACACTATTCATAGCATAGCCCAAATTAACATAGTCCCCAATCTTTGGTCCAAGCTTAAAATTTTTGGGGATCGACACATTTACTTTAGCCACGTAGCCCCAAGTTCGTAAGTACAAGAGTGTTGTCCTTCTCTTGGTCCACTTCTCATAAGGAGTGATCTCGTTATCCTTTGTCGGAACTTTATTCAGGACATGACATGATGTCATTATAGCCTCCACCCACCATGCCTTGGATAAACCCAATGTATCTAACATGGCGTTAACCAAATCAGTTAGAGTACGGTTTTTCCGCTCGGCAACCCCGTTTGACTGGGGTGAGTAGGGAGGCGTCCTCTCGTGAATAGTACCGTGTTACGCACAGAAGGCATCAAACTCTTTCGAGAAGTACTATCCACCACGATCTGACCGGACTCGTTTAATTTTCATTTCGAGTTGATTCTCAACTTCTGCCTTATAGATTTTAAAGTAGTGTAGAGCCTCATCTTTGGTATTTAACAGATACACATAGCAATATCTAGTGGAATCATCTATCAAAGTCATGAAATATTTCTTTCCACCTTTAGTCAACACACCATTCATCTCACAAAGATCAGAATGTATGAGTTCAAGTGGCGCCAAGTGTCTCTCCTCTGCTGCCTTGTGAGGCTTGCGAGGTTGCTTAGATTTCACACACGAATGGCACTTAGAACCTTTTGCTAAAGTGAAACTCGGGATTGAATACGATTTTGCTAGCCGCGTCATAACACCGAAACTAATGTGACAAAGACGTGAATGCCAAACTTCAGATTCATTAACACTCAAATGAATATTGTTCACGACTTAATTACATAGATCTACAAGAGAAAGGCGGAACATGCCTCCGCATTCATAACCCTTTCCAACAAATAGTCCATATTTCGTAACAACTAATTTATTAGACTCGAATACCAACTTAAACCCTTCTCTACATAGAAGGGAGCCACTAACGAGGTTCTTCTTGATGGCGGGGACATGCTGCATGTTCTTCAGGTGCACGATCCTTCCCGAAGTAAACTTCAGATCGACCGTGCCAACACCAAGAACAGAAGCACTCGCGCCATTCCCCATCAGTACGGACCCGTGACCTGTGGCCTGGTAAGAAGAAAACAATGAAATGTCAGCACACACATGAACACCTGCACCTGTGTCGACCCACCAATCGGTGGACAACCAAACTGAAAATACAGCAAATAAATTACCGTACCCAGATGCACCACTCTCATTGTTGCTCACAATCATATTGACAGACTTGGAGTCCTGTCCTTGCTTCTTGTACTTGTTTGGGCACTTGTTGGCCCAATGTTCAACCGAACCACAAGTAAAGCAGCCCTCATCCTTCTTGTTCTTCTCGAAGGTCTTCTTACCCTTCTTCTTAAAGTCAGCATTCTCTTGGACACCGTTCTTTCCCTTGGGCTTGTGGGAATTGGAGTTCTTCTAATGTACCATATTGGCCACAGAAGTTCCTTCGACCCCCTTTCCGTGCGAGTCCTTTGCCCTTGAATTCTGCTCAACACTCAGATGGCCAATGACATCCTCCACAGAGGATTCACGCCTCTGATGTTTTAGAGTGGTGGCAAAGTTCCTCCAGGAATTGGGGAGCTTAGAGATTATGCAGTCCGCGACAAACTTGCCCGGTAACTCGCACTTAAGAAGCTCAAGCTCCTTAGAATGCATATTATCTCATGAGCCTGCTCCAATACAGGACGGTTTTCAACCATCTTGTAATCGTGGAACTGCTCTATAATATACATCGCGCTCCCTGCATCGGCTGCCCCAAACTTAGATTCGAGCGCCTCCCACAAGTCCTTGGCAGACCGCATATGGAAATATGCGTCAACCAGCTTATCTCCAATCACGCTCAGAACAGCCCCGAGGAACACGACAGTGGCCTCCTTGAACACCTTCTCCTGTTCAGGAGCGATCGTTCCTGTGGGAGTCACACCGGCGACCCAGAACACGTTCATGGCCGTGAGCCATAAGGTGGCTTTAGTCTGCCAACGCTTAAAGTACGTCCCCATAAACGAGGACGGTTTCAGTGCAGCAGCAAAACCAGAATTTGAAAAACTCCTACACACATTAGGTTTTTGGATTGTTGAGTAAATAGGCAGTTTTTCGATTAAAATAGTCCATGAATAAATCATGAGCATGACATGGGCAACATTGATAACACACTGATTACGATTTAACAGAGCATGTACTACGCACATAGTAGAAACATCTACGCATATCGCTAGTACTGCTACAACAGAAAGAAACACGAGAGGGATAAGCAATGTATACCCTTCAATCGGCCATGCGGCAGCGGTGACGGTGGCAGCAGCCACGACATCCTCGGCGGCCTTCTTGTCGGCCTCGGCCTTCTCAGCGGCGGCACGGTCGGCGTTGGTCGACATGGTGATGCGGACGTAGATGAACAGAAGCGAGCAGTCGCATAGTCGCTGCCCAAAAACCTAATCGCTCCTCTCCTGTACAGAATCTGGAGAGGCGGGGTTTCGGAGGCCTACTCTCCCATTAACCGTGTACGCGGTGAACGGGATGGAGTCGCCGATGGCAGCAGCAGGAGAGGAGCGACGTGGGCGTGGAGGCATAGATGCATTCTGTTTTGCGGCGCCTAATGTTGGTAGTGCCCCACATATATATGTGTGGCCGCGCGTGGAGAGATGTGGGCTGAACCCACGTCCAAGTCGGTAGCCCATGATCCGATGTCTCAGATCGTGGCCCTACCTGTCAAAGACTCTTCATTCCTGACGGGCAAAAATAAGCGCATAGGAGTGAGCTCCGCTCGGCTCAATCCCGCAACCCGCGGCGTGTCATGACGAGGCGTGGCGTGGCATGGCGTGGCGAGGCGAGCGGAAGAGGAGGAGTGCGCGAGGGCTTCTTTTCTTCTCAATCTCCAATAGCATGAGGGAGAGAATCCCTTATAAACCACCCCAACTCTGCTTCCACTAGCATGGTGGGACTAAACTTCCCACCACCTTGTCATGCCACCTACATGGGCCCTAAGAGATTAAATCTGAAATTGTCATATGCGCTCTAGGCCCATCTCATATTTCAACAATCCCCCACCAGGTCTCAGGGGCCCACTTTGTCTTTCGTTCCAAACGCTATTTTGATATACCAGCATCTCAGTGGAGACCGATTAAGGTTGAGGTCCACCTAGACTAAGTAGTTACACTCCTTCACAACTGAACAATGGACTATGCCTTGAATTGTCAGTTTGGCGTCAAGAAGTTTCACCACAAGTCTCACTGATACGAGGCTGCCGAAGGCCGACCCCTCGGGTGGAGCATATTAGTCACACTCCTGGCTTGTTCATGAGCTTGCTAGAGATCACCCGAATCTCATAGACTGTGACCAGAAGTCGAGCTCATATAGGTGTGTTCCTCCAAAGATCGCTCTATAGGATAGCATCTTGCTTATACATATAAGCCTTGGAACACATTAAGACAATAGTCATCCTTCCATACAGTTTCCGAGAGTATTGCATCTCCAACGGAGTGGGTTAGTAAAGTTACTCTCCTCAGTTCACCACTGGCTTGTTTCCCCAGGTCCTACTTGACGGGATCTTCGATCATATAGGTTGGGTTACTACCATGGCAACTCATGTGGGTCTCATACCCATCTCCCTTGATGTGCTATCTATCACAACACGTGATAGCCCTTTAGTAAAGGGATCTGCCAGATTCTTAGCCGTTTGGATATAATCCAACGCTATCACTCTGGAGTTTCTCAACTTCCTGACAACTTTCAATCTCATTCTTATGTGTTTGTTGGACTTCATGTTGTCCTTTGAAATCTTCACTTTGACAATAAGTGTTTGATTGTCGCAGTTCATAAGGATGGCCGGAACCGGCTTCTCAACCACTGGCAAGTCCATCAACAGATCTCGAAGCCATTCTGCTTCGCCACCCGATGTGTCCAATGCTGTTAGTTCTGCTTCCGTTGTCGATCTTGTTAAGATCGTTTGCTTGCAAGACTTCCAGGAAACAACACTACCTCCAAGAGTAAACATATACCCTGTTGTGGCCTTCATCTCATCAGCATCAGAGATCCAATTCGCATCACTATACCCTTCAAGTACCGACGGGTATCCGGTATAGTGAAGTCCATAGTTCATAGAACCTTTCAGATAGCGCATAACTCTCTCAATAACATGCCTATGTACATCACCCGGATTGGAAACAAACCGGCTCAGTTTGCTCATAGCAAACGAGATGTCAGGCCTCGTTGCACTTGCTAGGTACATGAGTGAACCAATGATTTGAGAGTATCTCAGTTGATCCTTAGCTGTGCCTTCGAACTTTCGGACCAAGACACTAGGATCATATGGTGTTTGAGATGGTTTGTAGTCCGAATATCCAAAGCGACTCAACACCTTCTCAACATAATGGGATTGCAGAAGTGTAATCCCACCCTCATCATCTCTCAATAGCTTGATGTTCAAGATAACATCAGCCACACCAAGGTCCTTCATCTCAAAGTTCTGAGATAGGAAAGACTTAACCTACTCGATCAACTTGAGATTAGTTCCAAATATCAGTATGTCATCAACATACAAACAAAGTATAACTCCTTCGCCCCCACCATAGCGATAGTATACACATTTGTCGGCCTCATTAACAACAAAGCCAACAGATGTCAATGTTTCATTAAACTTGTCATGCCATTGCTTAGGCACTTGTCTCAGGCCATATAAAGATTTCACCAACTTACACACCTTTCCGTCCTGACCATCTATCACAAAGCCATCAGGCTGTTGCATATAGATTTCCTCCTTTACCTCTCCGTTCAGGAAAGCTGTCTTAACATCCATCTGATGAATGAGAAGACCATGCGAGGCCGCCAACTAGAGTAATACTCGAACGGTGGTCAGTCTGGCCACAGGTGAATAAGTGTCGAAGAAATCTTCTTCTTTCTGGGCATAGCCCTTGGCCACAAGCCTAGCCTTGTACTTTTCTATCGTACCATCGGGCCTAAGCTTCTTCTTGAACACCCACTTGCATCCCAATGGTTTGCAACCATAAGGACGTTCAGTAAGCTCCCAAGTCCCGTTAGCCATGATGGAATCCATCTCGCTACGGACCGCATCCTTCCAGTAGTCAGCTTCTGGAGATGCATATGCTTCTGAAATAGAAGTGGGACTATACTCCACGAGGTATATGAAGAAATCATCACCAAAGGTCTTTACAGTCCTTTGTCTCTTGCCCCTACCAAGGGTTTCCTCATTATCCTCCTCAGGATTTTCATCATGTGTTTCTTTATAATATTCCATCGGAATGGCAGGTTCAGGAGTCTCCTCAGATTCCTGTCTAGAAGTACTTTGTACATCTCTCATGGGGAAAATGTCCTCAAAGAATGTAGCATCCAGACTCCATAATTGTACCGACCTTCATGTCATGTACCTCAGATTTCACTACTAGAAATCTATAGCCAACACTATTCATAGCTAGCCCAAATTAACACAGTCCATAGTCTTTGGTCCAAGCTTACGCTTTTTGGGGATCGGCACATTTACTTTCACCAAGCAGCCCCAAGTTCATAAGTACGAGAGTGTAGTCCTTCTCTTGGTCCACTTCTCATGAGGAGTGATCTCGTTATCCTTTGTCGGAACTTTATTCAGGACATGACATGATGTCATTATAGCCTCCCCCCACCAAGCCTTGGATAAACCCGACGTATCTAACATGGCGTTAACCAAATCAGTTAGAGTATGGTTTTTCCACTCGCCAACCCCGTTTGACTGGGGTGAGTAGGGAGGCGTCCTCTCGTGAATAATACCGTGTTCCGCACAGAAGGCATCAAACTCTTTCGAGAAGTACTCTCCACCATGATCTGATCGGACTCGTTTAATTTTCTTTTCGAGTTGATTCTCAACTTCTGCCTTATAGATTTTAAAGTAGTGTAGAGCCTCATCTTTGGTATTTAACAGATACACATAGCAATATCTAGTGGAATCATCTATCAAAGTCATGAAATATTTCTTTCCACCTTTAGTCAACACACCATTCATCTCACAAAGATCAGAATGTATGAGTTCAAGTGGCGCCAAGTGTCTCTCCTCTGCTGCCTTGTGAGGCTTGCGAGGTTGCTTAGATTGCACACACGAATGGCACTTAGAACCTTTGGCTAAAGTGAAACTCGGGATTGAATTCAATTTTGCTAGCCGCGTCATAACACCGAAACTAATGTGACAAAGACGTGAATGCCAAACTTCAGATTCATTAACACTCAAATGAATATTGTTCACGACTTTATTACATAGATCTACAAGAGAAAGGCGGAACATGCCTCCGCATTCATAACCCTTTCCAACAAATAGTACATATTTCGTAACAACTAATTTATTAGACTCGAATACCAACTTAAACCCTTCTCTACATAGAAGGGAGCCACTAACGAGGTTCTTCTTGATGGCGGGGACATGCTGCACGTTCTTCAGCTGCACGATCCTTCCCGAAGTAAACTTTAGATCGACCGTGCCAACACCATGAATAGAAGCACTCGCGCCATTCCCCATCAGTACGGACCCGTGACCTGTGGCCTGGTAAGAAGAAAACAATGAAATGTTAGCACACACATGAACACCTGCACCTGTGTCGACCCACCAATCGGTGGACGACCAAACTGAAAATACAACAAATAATTTACCGTACACAGATGCACCACTCTCATTGTTGCTCACAATCATATTGACAGACTTGAAGTCTTGTCCATGCTTCTTGTACTTGTTTGGGCACTTGTTGGCCCAATGTTAAACCGAACCACAAGTAAAGCAGCCCTCATCCTTCTTGTTCTTCTTGAAGGTCTTCTTACCCTTCTTCTTAAAGTCGGCATTCTGTTGGACACCGTTCTTTCCCTTGGGCTTGTGGGAATTGGAGTTCTTGTGATGTACCATATTGGCCACAGAAGTTCCTTCGACCCCTTTTCCGTGCGAGTCCTTTGCCCTTGAATTCTGCTCAACACTCAGATGGCCAATGACATCCTCCACAGAGAATTCACGCCTCTGATGTTTCAGAGTGGTGGCAAAGTTCCTCCAGGAATTGGGGAGCTTAGCGATTATGCAGCCCGCGACAAACTTGCCCGGTAACTCGCACTTAAGAAGCTCAAGCTCCTTAACAATGCATATTATCTCATGAGCCTGCTCTGATACAGGACGGTTTTCAACCATCTTGTAATCGTGGAACTGCTCTATAATATACATCTCGCTCCCTGCATCGGCAGCCCCGAACTTAGATTCGAGCGCCTCCCACAAGTCCTTGGCAGACCGCATATGCAAATATGCGTCAACCAGCTTATCTCCAATCACGCTCAGAACAGCCCCGAGGAACACGACAGTGGCCTCCTTGAACGCCTTCTCCTGTTCAGGAGCGATCGTTCCTGTGGGAGTCAAACCAATGACACAGAACATGTTCATGGCCGTGAGCCATAAGGTGGTTTTAGTCTACCAACGCTTAAAGTATGTCCCCGTAAACGGGGACGGTTTCAGTGCAGCAGCAAAACCAGATTTCAAAAAACTCCTACACGCATTAGGTTTTTGGATTGTTGAGTAAATAGGCAGTTTTTCGATTAAATAAATCCATGAATAAATCATGAGCATGACATGGACAACATTGACAACACACTGATTATGATTTAACAGAGCATGTACTACGCACATAGTAGAAACATCTACGCATATCGCTAGTACTGCTACAACAGAAAGAAACACGAGAGGGATAAGCGATGTATACCCTCCAATCGGCCACGTGGCGGTGGTGACGGTGGCAGCAGCCGCGGCATCCTCGACGGCCTTCTTGTCGGCCTCAGCCTTCTCAGCGGCGGCATGGTCGGCGTCGGTCGACATGGTGATGACGAAGGTGATGCGGACGTAGATGAACAGAAGTGAGCAGTCGCGTAGTCGCTACCTGAAAACCTAATCACTCCTCTCCCGTACAGGATCCAGAGAGGCGGGGTTTCGGAGGCCTACTCTCCCATCAACCGTGTATGCGGTGAACGGGATGGAGTCGCCGGCGGCAGCAGCAACAGAGGAATGATGTGGGCGTGGGGGCATAGATGCATTCTATTTCGCGGCGCCTAGGGTTGGCAGCGGCCCACATATATATGTGTGACCGCGCGTGGAGAGACATGGGCTGAACCCACGCCCAAGTCGGTAGCCCATGATCCGACGTCTCAGATCGTGGCCCTACCTGTCAAAGACTCTCCGTTCCTAACCGGCAAAAAGAAGCGCATAGGAGTGAGCTCGGCTCGGCTCAATCCAGCAACCCGCGGCGACGAGGCGTGGCGAGGCGAGCGGAGGAGGAGGAGTGCGCGAGGGCTTCTTTTCTTCTCAATCTCCAATAGCATGAGGGAAAGAATCCCTTATAAACCACTCCAACTCTCCTTCCACTAGCATGGTGGGACTAAACTTCCCACCACCTTGTCATGCCACCTACATGGGCCCTTAGAGATAAAATCTGAAATTGTCATATGGGCTCTAGGCCCATCTCATATTTCAACAATCCCCAACCAGATCTCAGGGGCCCACTTTGTCTTTTGTTCCAAACGCTGTTTTGATATACCAGCATCTCAGTGGAGACCGATTAAGGTTGAGGTCCACATAGACTAAGTAGTTACACTCCTTCACAACTAAACAATGGACTATGCCTTGAATTGTCAGTTTGGCGTCAAGAAGTTTCACCACAAGTCTCACTGATACGAGGCTGCCGAAGGCCGACCCCTCGGGTGGAGCATATTAGTCACACTCCTGGCCTGTTCATGAGCTTGCTAGAGATCACCCCAATCTCATAGACTGTGACCAGCAGTCGGGCTCATATAGGTGTGTTCCTCCAAAGATTGCTCTGTAGGATAGCATCTTGCTTATACATATAAGCCTTGGAACACATTAAGACAGTAGTCATCCTTCCATACAATTTCCAAGAGTATTGCATCTCCAACGGAGTGGGTTAGTAAAGTTACTCTCCTCAATTCACCAGTGGCTTGTTTCCCCAGGTCCTACTTCACGATATCTTCGATCACATAGGTTGGGTTACTACCATGGCAACTCATGTGGGTCTCATACCCATCTCCCTTGATGCGCTATCTATCACAACACGTGATAGCCCTTTAGTAAAGGGATATGCCAGATTCTTAGCCGTTTGGATATAATCCAATGCTATCACTCCGGAGTTTCTCAATTTTCTGACAGCTTTCAATCTCATTCTTATGTGTTTGTTGGACTTCATGTTTTCCTTTGAACTCTTCACTTTGACAATAACTGTTTGATTGTCGCAGTTCATAAGGTTGGCCGGAACCGGCTTCAACCACTGGCAAGTACATCAACAGATCCCGAAGCCATTCTACTTCGCCGCCCGATGTGTCTAATGCTGTTAGTTCTGCTTCCATTGTCGATCTTGTTAAGATTGTTTGCTTGCAAGACTTCCAGGAAACACCACCACCTCCAAGAGTAAACATATACCCTGTTGTGGCCTTCATCTCATTAGCATCAGAGATCCAATTCGTATCACTATACCCTTCAAGTAGCGACGGGTATCCGGTATAGTGAAGTCCATAGTTCATAGTACCTTTTAGATAACGCATAACTCTCTCAATAGCATGCCAATGTACATCACCCGGATTGGAAACAAACCTGCTTTGTTTGCTCACAGCAAACGCGATGTCAGCCCTCGTTGCACTTGCTAGGTACATGAGTGAACCAATGATTTGAGAGTATCTTAGTTGATCCTTAGCTGTGCCTTCGAACTTTCGGACCAACACACTAGGATCATATGGTGTTTGAGATGGTTTGCAGTCCGAATATCCAAAGCGACTCAACACCTTCTCAACATAATGGGATTGCAGAAGTGTAATCCCACCCTCATCATCTCTCAATAGCTTGATGTTTAAGATAACATCAGCCACACCAAGGTCCTTCATCTCAAAGTTCTGAGATAGGAAAGACTTAACCTCCTCGATCAATTTGAGATTAGTTCCAAATATCAGTATGTCATCAACATACAAACACAGTATAACTCCTTCACTCCACCATAGCGATAGTATACACATTTGTCGGCCTCATTAACAACAAAGCCAACAGATGTCAAGGTTTCATTAAACTTGTCATGCCATTGCTTAGGCGCTTGTCTCAGGCCATATAAAGATTTCACCAACTTACACACCTTTCCTTCCTGACCATCTATCCCAAAGCCAAAAGGCTACTGCATATAGATTTCCTCCTTTAGCTCTCCATTCAGGAAAGTCGTCGTAACATCCATCTGATGAATGAGAAGACCATGCGAGGCCGCCAACGAGAGTAATACTCGACTGGTGGCCAGTCTGGCCACAGGTGAATAAGTGTCGAAGAAATATTCTTCTTCTTTCTGGGCGTAGCCCTTGGCCACAAGCCTAGCCTTGTACTTTTCTATCGTACCATCGGGCCTAAGCTTCTTCTTGAACACCCACTTGCATCCCAATGGTTTGCAACCATAAGGACGTTCAATAAGCTCCCAAGTCCCGTTAGCCATGATGGAATCCATCTCGCTACGGACCGCATCCTTCCAGTAGTCAGCTTCTGGAGATGCATACGCTTCTGAAATAGAAGTGGGACTATCCTCCACGAGGTATATGAAGAAATCATCACCAAAGGGCTTTATAGTCCTTTGTCTCTTGCCCTTACCAAGGGTTTCCTCATTATCCTCCTTAGGATTTTCATCATGTGTTTCTTTATAATATTCCATCGGAATGGCAGGTTCAGGAGTCTCCTCAGATGCCTGTCTAGAAGTGCTTTGTACATCTCTCATGGGGAAAATGTCCTCAAAGAATGTAGCATCCTTAGACTCCATAATTGTGCCGACCTTCATGTCATGTACCTCAGATTTCACTAGTAGAAATCTATAGCCAACATTATTCATAGCGTAGCCCAAATTAACACAGTCCACAGTCTTTGGTCCAAGCTTACGCTTTTTGGGGATCGACACATTTACTTTCGCCAAGCAGCCCCAAGTTCGTAAGTACGAGAGTGTTGTCCTTCTCTTGGTCCACTTCTCCTAAGGAGTGATCTCGTTATCCTTTGTTGGAACTTTATTCAGGACATGACATGATGTCATTATAGCCTCCCCCCACCATGCATTGGATAAACCCGACGTATCTAACACGGCGTTAACCAAATCAGTTAGAGTACGGTTTTTCGCTCGGCAACCCCGTTTGACTGGGGTGAGTAGGGAGGCGTCCTCTCGTGAATAATACCGTGTTCCGCACAGAAGGCATCAAACTCTTTCGAGAAGTACTCTCCACCACGATCTGACCGAACTCGTTTAATTTTCTTTTCGAGTTGATTCTCAACTTCTGCCTTATAGATTTTAAAGTAGTGTAGAGCCTCATCTTTGGTATTTAACAGATACACATAGCAATATCTAATGGAATCATCTATCAAAGTCATGAAATATTTCTTTCCACCTTTAGTCAACACACCATTCATCTCACAAAGATCAGAATTTATGAGTTCAAGTGGCGCCAAGTGTCTCTCCTCTGTTACCTTGTGAGGCTTGCGAGGTTGCGTAGATTGCACACACGAATGGCACTTAGAACCTTTGGCTAAAGTGAAACTCGGGATTGAATTCGATTTTGCTAGCCGCTCATAACACCGAAACTAATGTGACAAAGACGTGAATGCCAAACTTCAGATTCATTAACACTCAAATGAATATTGTTCACGACTTTATTACATAGATCTACAAGAGAAAGGCGGAACATGCCTCCGCATTCATAACCCTTTCCAACAAATAGTCCATATTTCGTAACAACTAATTTATTAGACTCGAATACCAACTTAAACCCTTCTCTACATAGAAGGGAGCCACTAACAAGGTTCTTCTTGATGGCAGGGATATGTTGCACGTTCTTCAACTGCACGATCCTTCCCGAAGTAAACTTTAGATCGATCGTGCCAACACCAAGAACAGAAGCACTCGCGCCATTACCCATCAGTACGGACCCGTGACCTATGGCCTGGTAAGAAGAAAACAATGAAATGTCAGCACACACATGAACACCTGCACCTGTGTCGACCCACCAATCGGTGGACGACCAAACTAAAAATATAGCAAATAAATTACCGTACCCAGATGCACCACTCTCATTGTTGCTCACAATCATATTGACAGACTTGGAGTCCCGTCCTTGCTTCTTGTACTTGTTTGGGCACTTGTTGGCCCAATGTTAAACCGAACCACAAGTAAAGCAGCCCTCATCCTTCTTGTTCTTCTTGAATGTCTTCTTACCCTTCTTCTTAAAGTCGGCATTCTATTCGACACCATTCTTTCCCTTGGGCTTGCGGGAATTGGAGTTCTTCTGATGTACCATATTGGCCACAGAAGTTCCTTCGACCCCTTTTCCGTGCGAGTCCTTTGCCCTTGAATTCTGCTCAACACTTAGATGGCCAATGGCATCCTCCACAGAGAATTCACGCCTCAGATGTTTCAGAGTGGTGGCAAAGTTCCTCTAGGAATTGGGGAGCTTAGCGATTATGCAGCCCGCGACAAACTTGCCCGGTTACTCGCACTTAAGAAGCTCAAGCTCCTTAACACTGCATATTATCTCATGAGCCAGCTCCAATACATGACGGTTTTCAACCATCTTGTAATCGTGGAACTGCTCTATAATATACATCTCGCTCCCTGCATCGGCAGCCTCAAACTTAGATTCGAGCGCCTCCCACAAGTCCTTGGCAGACCGCATATGCAAATATGCGTCAACCAGCTTATCTCCAATCACGCTCAGAACAGCCCCGAGGAACACGACAGTGGCCTCCTTGAACGCCTTCTCCTGTTCAGGAGCGATAATTCCTGTGGGAGTCACATCGGCGACCCAGAACACGTTCATGGCCGTGAGCCATAAGGTGGTTTTAGTCTGCCAACGCTTAAAGTACGTCCCCATAAACGGGGACGGTCTCAGTGCAGCAGCAAAACCAGAATTCGAAAAACTCCTACACACATTAGGTTTTTGGATTGTTGAGTAAATAGGCAATTTTTCGATTAAACTAATCCATGAATAAATCATGAGCATGACATGGACAGCATTGATAACACACTGATTATGATTTAACAGAGCATGTACTACGCACATAGTAGAAACATCTACGCATATCGCTAGTACTGCTACAACAGAAAGAAACACGAGAGGGATAAGCGATGTATACCCTCCAATCGGCCACGCGGCGGCGGTGACGGTGGCAGCAGCCGCGGCATCCTCGGCGGCCTTCTTGTCGTCCTTGGCCTTCTCAGCGGCGACACGATTGGCGTCGGTCGACATGGTGATGACGAAGGTTATGCGGACGTAGATGAACAGAAGCGAGCAGTCGCGTAGTCGCTACCCAACAACCTAATCGCCCCTCTCCCGTACAGGTTCCGGAGAGGCGGGGTTTCGGAGGCCTACTCTCCCATCAACCGTGTACGCGGTGAACGGGATGGAGTCGCCGGCTGCAGCAGCAGCAGAGGAACAACGTGGGCGTGGAGGCGTAGATGCGTTCTGTTTCGCGGCGCCTAGGGTTGGCAGCGCCCACATATATATGTGCAGCCGCGCGTGGAGAGATGTGGGCTGAACCCATGTCCAAGTCGGTAGCCCATGATCCGACGTCTCAGATCGTGGCCCTACCTGTCAAAGACTCTTCGTTCCTGACCAGCAAAAAGAAGCACATAGGAGTGAGCTTGGCTCGGCTCAATCCCGCAACCCGCGATGCTTCTTGACGAGGCGTGGTGAGGCGAGCGGAGGAGGAGGAGTGCGCGAGGGCTTCTTTTCTTCTCAATCTCCAATAGCATGAGGTAGAGAATCCCTTATAAACCACTCCAACTCTCCTTCCACTAGCATGGTGGGACTAAACTTCCCACCACCTTGTAATGCCACCTACATGGGCCCTTAGAGATTAAATCTGAAATTGTCATATGGGCTCTAGGCCCATCTCATATTTCAACAATCCCCCACCAGATCTCAGGGGCCCACTTTGTCCTTTGTTCCAAATGCTGTTTTGATATACCAGCATCTTAGTGGAGACCGATTAAGGTTGAGCTCCACCTAGACTAAGTAGTTACACTCCTTCACAATTGAACAATGGACTATGCCTTGAATTGTCAGTTTGGCGTCAAGAAGTTTCACCACAAGTCTCACTGATACGAGGCTGCCGAAGGCCGACCCCTCGGGTGGAGCATATTAGTCACACTCCTGGCCTGTTCATGAGCTTGCTAGAGATTGCCCCAATCTAACAGACTGTGACCAGCAGTCGGGCTCATATAGGTGTGTTCCTCCAAAGATCGCCCTATAGGATAGCATCTTGCTCATACATATAAGCCTTGGAACACATTAAGACAGTAGTCATCCTTCCATATAGTTTCCGAGAGTATTGCATCTCCAACGGAGTGGGTTAGTAAAGTTACTCTCCTCAGTTCACCACTGGCTTGTTTCCCCAGGTCCTACTTCACGGGATCTTCGATCACATAGGTTGGGTTACTACCATGGAAACTCATGTTGGTCTCATACCCATCTCCCTTGATGCACTATCTATCACAACACGTGATAGCCCTTTAGTAAAGGGATTTGCCAGATTCTTAGCCGTTTGGATATAATCCAACGCTATCACTCCGGAGTTTCTCAATTTTTTGACAGCTTTCAATCTCATTCTTATGTGTTTGTTGTACTTCATGTTGTCCTTTGAAATCTTCACTTTGACAATAATTGTTTGATTCTCGCAGTTCATAAGGATGGCCGGAACCGGCTTCTCAACCACTGGCAAGTCCATCAACAGATCTTGAAGCCATTCTGCTTCGCCACCCGATGTGTCTAATGCTGTTAGTTCTGCTTCCATTGTCGATCTTGTTAAGATCGTTTGCTTGCAAGACTTCCAGGAAACATCACCACCTCCAAGAGTAAACATATACCCTGTTGTGGCCTTCATCTCATCAGCATCAGAGATCCAATTCGCATCACTATACCCTTCAAGTACCGACGGGTATCCGGTATAGTGAAGTCCATAGTTCATAGTACCTTTCAGATAGCGCATAACTCTCTCAATGGCATGCCAATATACATCACCCGGATTGGAAACAAACCTGCTCAGTTTGCTCACAGCAAACGCGATGTCAGGCCTCGTTGCACTTGCTAGGTACATGAGTGAACCAATGATTTGAGAGTATCTCAGTTGATCCTTAGCTGTGCCTTCAAACTTTCGGACCAACACACTAGGATCATATGGTGTTTGAGATGGTTTGCAGTCCGAATATCCAAAGCGACTCAACACCTTCTCAACATAATGGGATTGCAGAAATGTAATCCCACCCTCATCATCTCTCAATAGCTTGATGTTCAAGATAACATCAACCACACCAAGGTCCTTCATCTCGAAGTTCTGAGATAGGAAAGACTTAACCTCCTCGATCAACTTGAGATTAGTTCCAAATATCAGTATGTCATCAACATACAAACACAGTATAACTCCTTCGCCCCCACCATAGCGATAGTATACACATTTGTCTACCTCATTAACAGCAAAGCCAACAGATGTCAACGTTTCATTAAACTTGTCATGCCAATGCTTAGGCGCTTGTCTCAGGCCATATAAAGATTTCACCAACTTACACACCTTTCCTTCCTGACCATCTATCACAAAGCTATCAGGCTGTTGCATATAGATTTCCTCCTTTAGCTCTCCGTTCAGGAAAGCCGTCTTAACATCCATCTGATGAATGAGAAGACCATGCGCCGCCGCCACCGAGAGTAATACTCAAATGGTGGTCAGTCTGGCCATATGTGAATAATTGTCGAAGAAATCTTCTTCTTCTTTCTGGGCGTAGCCCTTGGCCACAAGCCTAGCCTTGTACTTTTCTATCGTACCATCGGGCCTAAGCTTCTTCTTGAACACCCACTTGCATCCCAATGGTTTGCAACCATAAGGACGTTCTGTAAGCTCCCAAGTCCCGTTAGCCATGATGGAATCCATCTCGCTACGGACCGCATCCTTCCAGTAGTCCGCTTCTGGAGATGCATACGCTTTTGAAATAGAAGCGGGACTATCGTCCACGAGGTATATGAAGAAATCATCACCAAAGGTCTTTACAGTCCTTTGTCTCTTGCCCCTACCAAGGGTTTCCTCATTATCCTCCTCAGGATTTTCATCATGTGTTTCTTTATAATATTCCATCGGAATGGCAGGTTCAGGAGTCTCCTCAGATTCCTGTCTAGAAGTGCTTTGTACATCTCTCATGGGGAAAATGTCCTCAAAGAATGTAGCATCCTTAGACTCCATAATTGTACCGACCTTCATGTCATGTACCTTAGATTTCACTACTAGAAATCTATAGCCAACACTATTCATAGCGTAGCCCAAATTAACACAGTCCACAATTTTTGGTCCAAGCTTACACTTTTTGGGGATCGACACATTTACTTTAGCCACGCAGCCCCAAGTTTGTAAGTACGAGAGTGTTGTCCTTCTCTTGGTCCACTTCTCATAAGGAGTGATCTCGTTATCCTTTGTCGGTACTTTATTCAGGACATGACATGATGTCATTATAGCCTCCACCCACCATGCCTTGGATAAACCCAACGTATCTAACATGGCGTTAACTGAATCAGTTAGAGTACGGTTTTTCCGCTCGGCAACCCCGTTTGACTGGGGTGAGTAGGGAGGCGTCCTCTCGTGAATAGTATCGTGTTCCGCACAGAAGGCATCAAACTCTTTCGAGAAGTACTCTCCACCACGATCTGACCGGACTCGTTTAATTTTCTTTTCGAGTTGATTCTCAACTTCTGCCTTATAGATTTTAAAGTAGTGTAGAGCCTCATCTTTGGTATTTAACAGATACACATAGCAATATCTAGTGGAATCATCTATCAAAGTCATGAAATATTTCTTTCCACCTTTAGTCAACACACCATTCATCTCACAAAGATCAGAATGTACGAGTTCAAGTGGCGCCAAGTGTCTCTCCTCTGCTGCCTTGTGAGGCTCGCGAGGTTGCATAGATTGCACACACGAATGGCACTTAGAACCTTTGGCTAAAGTGAAACTCGGGATTGAATTCGATTTTGCTAGCCGCGTCATAACACCGAAACTAATGTGACAAAGACGTGAATGCCAAACTTCAGATTCATTAACACTCAAATGAATATTGTTCACGGCTTTATTACATAGATCTACAAGAGAAAGGCGGAACATGCCTCCACATTCATAACCCTTTCCAACAAATAGTCCATATTTCGTAACAACTAATTTATTAGACTCGAATACCAACTTAAACCCTTCTCTACATAGAAGGGAGCAACTAACGAGGTTCTTCTTGATGGCGGGGACATGCTGCACGTTCTTCAGCTGCATGATCCTTTCTGAAGTAAACTTCAAATCGACCGTGCCAACACCAAGAATAGAAACACTCGCGCCATTCCCCATCAGTACGGACCCGTGACCTGTGGCCTGGTAAGAAGAAAACAATGAATTGTTAGCACACACATGAACACCTGCACCTGTGTCGACCCACCAATCGGTGGACGACCAAACTGAAAATACAGCAAATAATTTACCGTACACAGATGCACCACTCTCATTGTTGCTCACAATCATATTGACAGACTTGAAGTCTTGTCCTCGCTTCTTGTACTTGTTTGGGAACTTGTTGGCCCAATGTTCAACCGAACCACAAGTAAAGCAACCCTCATCCTTCTGGTTCTTCTTGAAGGTCTTCTTACCCTTCTTCTTAAAGTCGGCATTCTATTGGACACCGTTCTTTCCCTTGGGCTTGTGGGAATTGGAGTTCTTCTGATGTACCATATTGGCCACAGAAGTTCCTTCGACCCCTTTTCCGTGCGAGTCCTTTGCCCTTGAATTCTGCTCAACACTCAGATGGCCAATGACATCCTCCACAGAGAATTCATGCCTCTGATGTTTCAGAGTGGTGGCAAAGTTCCTCCAGGAATTGGGGAGCTTAGCGATTATGCAGCCTGCGACAAACTTGCCCGGTAACTCGCACTTAAGAAGCTCAAGCTCCTAAACAATGCATATTATCTCATGAGCCTGCTCCAATACAGGACGGTTTTCAACCATCTTGTAATCGTGGAACTGCTCTATAATATACATCTCGCTCCCTGCATCGGCAGCCCTGAACTTAGATTCGAGCGCCTCCCACAAGTCCTTGGCAGACCGCATATGCAAATATGCGTCAACCGGCTTATCTCCAATCACGCTTAGAACAGCCCCGAGGAACACGACAGTGGCCTCCTTGAACGCCTTCTCCTGTTCAGGAGCGATCGTTCTTGTGGGAGTCACACCGGCGACCCAGAACAAGTTCATGGCCGTGAGCCATAAGGTGGTTTTAGTCTGCTACGCTTAAAGTATGTCCCCGTAAACGGGGACGGAATCAGTGCAGCAGCAAAACCAGAATTCGAAAAACTCCTACACGCATTAGGTTTTTGGATTGTTGAGTAAATAGGCAGTTTTTCGATTAAATTAATCCATGAATAAATCATGAGCATGACATGGACAGCATTGACAACACACTGATTACGATTTAACAGAGCATGTACTACGCACATAGTAGAAACATCTACGCATATCGCTAGTACTGCTACAACAGAAAGAAACACGAGAGGGATAAGCAATGTATACCCTCCAATCGGCCACGCGGCGGCGGTGACGGTGGCAGCAGCCGCGGCATGCTCGACGGCCTTCTTGTCGGCCTCGGCCTTCTCAGCGGCGGCACGGTCGGCGTCGATTGACATGGTGATGACGAAGGTGATGCGGATGTAGATGAACAGAAGCGAGCAGTCGCGTAGTCGCTACCCAAAAACCTAATCGCCCCTCTCCCGTACAGGATCCGGAGAGGCGGGGTTTCAGAGGCCTACTCTCCCATCAACCGTGTATGCGGTGAACGGGATGGAGTCGCTGGCGGCAGCAGCAGCAGAGGAACGACGTGGGCGTGGAGGCATATGTGCGTTCTGTTTCGGGGCGCCTAGGGTTGGTAGCGCCCCACATATATATGTGTGGCCGCACGTGGAGAGACGTGGGCTGAACCCATGTCCAAGTCGGTATCCCATGATCCGACGTCTCAGATCGTGGCCCTACCTGTCAAAGACTCTCCGTTCCTAACCGGCAAAAAGAAGCGCATAGGAGTGAGCTCGGCTCGGCTCAATCCAGCAACCCGCGGCGACGAGGCATGGCGTGGCGAGCGGAGGAGGAGGAGTGCGCGAGGGCTTCTTTTCTTCTCAATCTCCAATAGCATGAGGGAAAGAATCCCTTATAAACCACTCCAACTCTCCTTCCACTAGCATGGTGGGACTAAACTTCCCACCACCTTGTCATGCCACCTACATGGGCCCTTAGAGATTAAATCTGAAATTGTCATATGGGCTCTAGGCCCATCTCATATTTCAACAATCCCCCACCAGATCTCAGGGGCCCACTTTGTCTTTTGTTCCAAACGCTGTTTTGATATACCAGCATCTCAGTGGAGACCGATTAAGGTTGAGCTCCACCTAGACTAAGTAGTTACACTCCTTCACAACTGAACAATGGACTATGCCTTGAATTGTCAGTTTGGCATCAAGAAGTTTCACCACAAGTCTCACTGATACGAGGCTGCGGAAGGCCGACCCCTGGGGTGGAGCATATTAGTCACACTCCTGGCCTGTTCATGAGCTTGCTAGAGATCACCCCAATCTCATAGACTGTGACCAGCAGTCGGGCTCATATAGGTGTGTTCCTCCAAAGATCGCTCTGTAGGATAGCATCCTGCTTATACATATAAGCCTTGGAACACATTAAGACAGTAGTCATCCTTCCATACAGTTTCTGAGAGTATTGCATCTCCAACGAAGTGGGTTAGTAAAGTTACTCTCCTCAGTTCACCACTGGCTTGTTTCCCCAGGTCCTACTTCACGGGATCTTCGATCACATAGGTTGGGTTACTACCATGGAAACTCATGTTGGTCTTATACCCATCTCCCTTGATGCACTATCTATCACAACACGTGATAGCCCTTTAGTAAAGGGATCTGCCAGATTCTTAGCCGTTTGGATATAATCCAACGCTATCACTCCGGAGTTTCTCAATTTTCTGACAGCTTTCAATCTCATTCTTATGTGTTTGTTGGACTTCATGTTGTCCTTTGAACTCTTCACTTTGACAATAACTGTTTGATTGTCGCAGTTCATAAGGATGGCCGGAACCGGCTTCTCAACCACTAGCAAGTCCATCAACAAATCTTGAAGCCATTCTGCTTCGCCATCCGATGTGTCTAATGTTGCTAGTTCTGCTTCCATTGTCGATCTTGTTAAGATCGTTTGCTTGCAAGACTTCCAAGAAACAGCACCACCTCCAAGAGTAAACATATACCCTGTTGTGGCCTTGATCTCATCAACATCAGAGATCCAATTCGCATCACTATACTCTTCAAGTACCGACGGGTATCCGGTATAGTGAAGTCCATAGTTCATAGTACCTTTTAGATAGCGCATAACTCTCTCAATAGCATGCCAATGTACATCACCCGGATTGGAAACAAACCGGCTCAGTTTGCTCACAGCAAACAAGATGTCAGGCCTCGTTGCACTTGCTAGGTACATGAGTGAACCAATGATTTGAGAGTATCTCAGTTGATCCTTAGCTGTGCCTTCAAACTTTCGGACCAACACACTAGGATCATATGGTGTTTGAGATTGTTTGTAGTTCGAATATCCAAAGCGACTCAACACCTTCTCAACATAATGGGATTGCAGAAGTGTAATCCCACCCTCATCATCTCTCAATAGCTTGATGTTCAAGATAACATCAGCCACACCAAGGTCCTTCATCTCAAAGTTCTGAGATAGGAAAGACTTAACCTCCTCGATCAACTTGAGATTAGTTCCAAATATCAGTATGTCATCAACATACAAACGCAGTATAACTCCTTCGCCCCCACCATAGTGATAGTATACACATTTGTCGGCCTCATTAACAACAAAGCCAACAGATGTCAACATTTCATTAAACTTGTCATGCCATTGCTTAGGCGCTTGTCTCAAGCTATATAAAGATTTCACCAACTTACACACCTTTCCTTCCTGACCATCTATCACAAAGCCATCAGGCTGCTGCATATAGATTTCCTCCTTGAGAGAATCTTAACATCCTTATGATGAATGAGAAGACCATGCGAGGCCGCCAACGAGAGTAATACTCGAATGGTGGTCAGTCTGGCCACAGGTGAATAAGTGTCAAAGAAATCTTCTTCTTCTTTCTGGGTGTAGCCCTTGGCCACAAGCCTAGCCTTGTACTTTTCTATCATACCATCGGGCCTAAGCTTCTTCTTGAACACCCACTTGCATCCCAATGGTTTGCAACCATAAGGACGTTCAGTAAGCTCCCAAGTCCCGTTAGCCATGATGGAATCCATCTCGCTACGGACCGCATCCTTCCAGTAGTCATCTTCTGGAGATGCATACGTTCTGAAATAGAAGTGGGACTATCCTCCATGAGGTATATGAAGAAATCATCACCAAAGGGCTTTATAGTCCTTTGTCTCTTGCCCCTACCAAAGGTTTCCTCATTATCCTCCTCAGGATTTTCATCATGTGTTTCTTTATAATATTCCATCGGAATGGCAGGTTTAGGAGTCTCCTCAGATTCTTGTCTAGAAGTGCTTTGTACATCTCTCATGGGGAAAATGTCCTCAAAGAACGTAGCATCCTTAGACTCCATAATTGTACCGACCTTCATGTCATGTACCTCAAATTTCACTACTAGAAATCTATAGCCAACACTATTCATAGCGTAGCCCAAATTAACCATGTCCACAGTCTTTGGTCCAAGCTTACGCTTTTTGGGGATCGACACATTTACTTTCGCCAAGCAGCCCCAAGTTCGTAAGTACGAGAGTGTTGTCCTTCTCTTGGTCCACTTCTCATAAGGAGTGATCTCGTTATCCTTTGTCAGAACTTTATTTAGGACATGACATGACGTCATTATAGCCTCCCCCCACCATGCCTTAGATAAACCCGATGAGGGAGTCCCGGACTAGGGGGTGTCCGGATAGCCGAACTATCATTATCGGTCGGACTCCAAGACTATGAAGATACAAGATTGAAGACTTCATCCCGTGTCCGGATGGGACTTTCCTTGGCGTGGAAGGCAAGCTTGGCGATACGGATATGTAGATCTCCTACCATTTTAACCGACTCTGTGTAACCCTAGCCCTCTCCGGTGTCTATATAAACCGGATGGCTTTTGTCCGTAGAACGAAAAAACAATCATACCATAGGCTAGCTTCTAGGGTTTAGCCTCCTTGATCTCGTGGTAGATCTACTCTTGTAACACACATCATCAATATTAATCAAGCAGGACGTAGGGTTTTACCTCCATCAAGAGGGCCCGAACCTGGGTAAAACATCGTGTCCCTTGTCTCCTATTACCATCCACCTAGACGCACAGTTCGGGACCCCCTACCCGAGATCCGCCGGTTTTGACACCGACATTGGTGCTTTCATTGAGAGTTCCTCTTTGTCGCCACCGATAGGCTCGATGGCTTCTTAGATCATCATCAACGACGTAGTCCAGGGTGAGACCTTCCTCCCCGGACAGATCTTCGTATTCGGCGGCTTTGCACTGCAGGCCAATTCGCTTGGCCATCTATAGCAGATCGAAAGTTACGCCCCTGGCCGTCAGGTCAGATTTGGAAGTTTGAACTTCACGGCGGACATCCGCGGGGACTTGATCCTCGATGGATTCGAGCCACAGCCGAGCGTGCCGCACTATCACAACAAGCATGATTTCGCTCTGCAGCCGGACAGTACCCTAGACGCCGCACTCGAGCCCGCTCCGATCTTCAATATAGAGCCGGCTGCGCAGGTCGAGGTCGGATGGCTAGACACCGCCTCGGGGGCTGCAACCTCTATGGCGATAGAGCCGAACACTGACCTTGTCCCTCATGAAGCTCGTGACTTCGAGGAGCCAGACTCCTTGCCGGACTCCGAACCTCCCGCGCCCCCTCCGATCGAATCCGATTGGGCGCCGATCATGGAGTTCACCGCGGCGGACATCTTTCAATACTCACCTTTTGGCGACATCTTGAGTTCGCTAAAGTATCTCTCGTTATCAGGAGAGTCCTGGCCGGACTGCAGCCAGGACGGTTGGGATGCGGACGACGAACAAATTCAAAGCCCACCCACCACCCACTTGGTAGCCACTGTCGATGATCTCACCGACATGCTAGACTATGACTCCGAAGGCATCGACGGTATGGACGACGATGCCGGAGACGACCAAGAACCAGCGCCTACCGGGCACTGGAAAGCCACCTCATCATATGACATATACATGGTGGATATCCCAAAGGATGGGAATGGTGAAGGGGCAACGGAGGATGACCCCTCCAAGAAACAGCCCAAGCGCCGGTGTCAGCGGCGCCGCTCTAAATCCCGCCACAGCAAGAATGAAGATTCCGGCACCGGAGATAATAATACACCGGACAGTGCCGAAGACAACCCACTCCAGCAAGATCCAGCGCAGGAGGACGGAGACGCCAACCCTCATGAGAGAGCGGCAGAAGAAGAGGTAGAGGATTACATGCCTCCCTCCGGAGACGAGGCAAGCCTCGACGATGATGAATTCGTCGTGCCTGAGGATCCCGTCGAACAAGAGCATTTTAAACGCAGGCTTATGGACACGGCGAACAGCCTCAAGAAAAAGCAGCAACAGCTTAGAGCTGATCAAGATCTGCTAGCCGACAGATGGACTGAAGTCCTCGCGGCCGAAGAGCATGAGCTCGAATGCCCCTCCAAAAGCTACCCTAAATGCAAGCTGGTCCCCCGATTAGAGGAGGAGGCGTATGAACCCGCATCACCAGGAGACAATACGGCTGACCGACCACCCCGTGGTCGCGACAGAGAGGCCTCTAGGCCCTTCACTAAACCCGTACCCCGGTATCGCTCGAAAAGCACAAGGCCATAGGGGAATGCTCTGGACTTGCGAGATATATTGGAGGATAGGGCAAGACAATCAAGATCGATCTATGGATCGCGTGGGCGCCCCATGATACATGACGACAACCGTCGCGCCGGACACAGTAAGTCCGGCCGAGCCGAACAAAATAGACAAAGCCCTTTTGAGCTCCGTCGTGACATCGCCCAGTACAGAGGCGCCGCACAATAGACGAAGTAATGGATCATCAAATCCCTGAAGGGTTTAAACCCGTGAATATTGAATCTTACGATGGCACAATAGACCCCGTGGTTTGGATCGAAGACTATCTCCTTCACATCCACATGGCCCGCGGTGACGATCTTCACGCCATCAAATATCTCCCCCTCAAGCTCAAAGGACCAGCCCGGCATTGGCTTAACAACTTGCCAGCAGAGTCAATTGGGAGTTGGGAAGACCTGGAAGCCGCATTCCTCGATAACTTCCAAGGCACGTATGTGCGACCATCAGACGCTGATGACCTAAGCCACATAATTCAGCAGCCAGACGAATCAGCCAGACAATTCTGGACACGGTTCTTAACCAAGAAAAACCAAATCGTCGACTGTCCAGATGCGGAGGCCCTTGCAGCCTTCAAGCATAATATCCGCGACGAGTGGCTTGCCCGGCACCTGGGACAGGAAAAGCTGAAATCCATGGCAGCCCTCACATCACTCATGACCCGCTTCTGCGCGGGTGAGGACAGCTGGCTAGCACGCAGCAACAACCTCAGCAAAAATTCTGGCAGTCCGGATATCAAGGACCGTAATGGCAGGTCACGTCATAACAAAAACAAACGCCACATTAACGGCGACAATAGTGAGGATACGACAGTCAATGTCGGATTCAGAGGCTCTAAACCCGGTCAACGGAAAAAGCCATTCAAAAGAACTACCCCGGGTCCGTCCAATTTGGACCGAATACTCGACCGCTTGTGCCAGATACACGGCACCCCTGAAAAGCCAGCTAATCACACCAACAGGGACTGTTGGGTATTCAAACAGGCAGGCAAGCTAATTTCCGAAAACAATGACAAGGGGCTGCACAGCGATGACGAGGAAGAGACCCGACCGCCGAACAATAGAGGACAAAAGGGTTTCCCTCCACAGGTGCGAACGGTGAACATGATCTACGCAACGCACATACCCAAAAGGGAGCGGAAGCGTGCACTAAGGGACGTATACGCGATGGAGCCAGTTGCCCCGAAGTTCAATCCATGGTCCTCCTGCCGGATCACTTTTGACCGGAGGGACCACCCCACTAGCATCCTCCATGGCGGATTCGCCGCATTGGTTCTAGACCCAATCGTCGATGGATTTCACCTCACCAGAGTCCTGATGGACGGCGGCAGTAGCCTGAACCTGCTTTATCAGGACACAGTGCGCAAAATGGGCATAGACCCCTCAAGGATCAAACCCACCAAGACAACCTTCAAAGGCGTCATACCAGGTGTAGAAGCCAATTGTACAGGCTCAGTTACACTGGAAGTGGTCTTTGGATCCCCGGATAACTTCCGAAGCGAGGAGTTAATCTTCGACATAGTTTCGTTCCGCAGCGGCTATCATACTCTGCTTGGACGTACCACGTTCGCAAAGTTCAACGCGGTGCCGCACTACGCATACCTCAAGCTCAAGATGCCAGGCCCTCGAGGGGTCATCACGGTCAATTGGAAACACTAAACGATCTCTCCGAACGGAGGAACATACAGCGACTCTCGCGGCAGAAGTACAGTGCAACCTCTTAAGGCAATTCTCGAGTCTGGCCATTAAGAGACCGGACACGGCTAAACGCGCCCAGAGTAATATACAACAAGACCACCTGGCACGTTCCGAGCACGCGTAGCAGTGCGGCCCCAACCCCAGCCCCTATAAAACATCAAGACAGATCCTTCGCGTACACCATTACGCTCTGAAGATACCATGGGCATGGGGAGAGGGGCTCGACCACGATAGGCCCGGACTGTGGCTCAACCACACCAGGGGCTCTCAAGTGTGTCGTTCTTTTTTTTCTTTTTCTTTTTTTTACTCACAGGACTCCGTTTGTCAGAGGCCCTGTCCGGCAGCAGACCTGCCGAACTCACGATGCAACAACCAGGGAAGGATAAAGGCTACAACGAATATCCAGGTGGTCTCCATTATGAGCATTTAATCCGTTTTATGCACCATTCCGTAGCCTACCCCTGGAGGGGGACATGTTTAAGAGTCCCATCCCTTGCTTATCGCACCATTTGTATCGTTCTGCACTTACAGCAGTTTTTCTTGAATAAGTAATGCAACACCTTTTTGCTTCCAATTGCATTTCTCTTTTATACATATGTTCATTTGTGACATTACGCATCCGTACGTTTTTGGTACGGCTAAATACACCAGGGGCTTATGTTTCCCGCATCATGGTGTGATAAGTCCAAACACTTTCACAAGTGCGGCACCCCGAACTTATAGCATTATATGCATCAGCTCCGAATCATGTCTTGGGTCAATAGTTGGGTTTGCCCGGCTCCCATGTTTTGGTACCTTACGTTCCATTGTATCGGCTAAGGTAGCACTGGGAGAACCACTGCGATTGCGCCCCAGTTGAGATGGGTTAACGCCTCAGTGGAGAAAGCTAAAACTGACCGTCATGATGAGGCGAGAACTGGTCACTGTTTGAGAGGTTTTTTGCGAGTCCCTAAAGACTTATGCCGCTTAGAGCGAGGAGCCAGTTTTTGTCCGGCCCAGGCGTGGATAGCGCCCCAAATTTGGCCTTCCGAAGACTAGGGGCTTCGCCGAAATTTAAAATTATAGAATTCTATGGCTAAGTGAGAGTGTTCAAGCATTATAAGTCCGGTTGCCTTGTTCGTTGTGTTGAGCGCCTCCCTAGATGGACCCAAATATGGGAACAAGAGTGCTCAAATTTATCCTGAACACCCCAGCACTCGTGGCATGGGGGCTAAAGCCGACGACTTGCCATCTCTCAGATTTGATAAACAGCCGCACATAAGGTAATATTTTAAATTAAAATGCGTTGCTTCGCGCAAATGAACTAAGTTTCCAACGCACAGGATAACAAAATGCGAGTCTACTCAAATATTACATCTTTGGAGCACTCACCCGCAATAGTGCGGGCGCCCTTCAGCACACTCTTATAATACATCTCGGGCGTGCGATGCTCCTTGGCCTCCGGTGGTGGGTCCGTCACGAGCTTCTGGGCATCCATCTTGCCCCAGTGCACCTTTGCGCGGGCAAGTGCCCGACGGGCACCTTCAATACAGGCGGAGTGCTTGACGACTTCAACCCACGGGCACGCATCCACCAGCCGCCGCACCAGGCCGAAGTAGCTCCCAGGCATGGCCTCCTTAGGCCACAGCCGAACTATGAGGCCCTTCATGGCCAGTTCGGCCGCCTTGTGGAGCTCGACCAGCTGCTTCAGCTGGTCGCTAAGGGGCACCGGATGTCCGGCCTCAGCATACTGAGACCAGAAGACCTTCTCCGTCGAGCTCCCCTCCTCGGCCCGGTAGAACGCGGCAGCATCGGACATGCTGTGAGGAAGATCTGCGAACGCTCCTGGAGAGCTCCGAATTCGGGTAAGCAACAGGTAATTAACATTCACATGCTTACTTTGCATGGAAAATGCCTTACCCACTGCTATTTTCTTTAACGCCTCGATTTCCTGGAGGGCCATGTAGGCTTCGGCCTTAGCGGCTTTGGCACTCTCAAGAGCCGTTGCAAGCTCAGACTCTCGAGTCTTCGAGTCACGCTCCAGGCTCTCATGTTTCTGCACGAGATCCTGGAGCTCTTGCTGTACCTCCATCACCCGTGCCTCCTGCTTCTCTCGCTCGGTGCGCTCCGCGGCAGCATTGCGTTCGGCCGCGGCCACCGCCTCTTTCAGGGTCGCCACCTCATTAGTGGCCCCTGCAATACCCACGTTATCCTTGTCATTCTTTTTGCAACCAAAATCCTTTTCTGTAAGATACAATTTTAATAAGGTGTTACTCACCTTCCTTGTCCTCGAGCTGCTTCTTGGCACGGCCGAGCTCGTTCTCGGACTGCTCGAGGTTTCCCTTCAAAGTATTGACCTCCGCAGTCAGTGCGGCAGAGGTCAGCAGTGAAGCCTGCAATCCCATATCGACATATTTTTTATGACTCCTGCGTATATCTTCTTAGATCCTCAGTCCGGCTTTTCTTTCCGAACACCGAACCGAGCATCAGGGGCTACTGTCTATGCGGTACTATTTTACATATCTCAAAATTCTTACCTCAAAGCCTATTCGAAGGCTGCTGCAGGCTTCGGTTAGCCCGCTCTTGGTGAGCTGCACCTTCTGAATCACCGCACTCATAACAGTGCGGTGTTCCTCTTCAATGGAGGCGCCATTGAGTGCCTCCAGCAAGTTATCCGGCGCCTCTGGTTGGACAGAGGCTGCCGGTGTCACGGTCTTGCCCTTCTTACGAAGGGGACGCCCGCCGAACTCCGGAGCCACTATGGGATCCGGAGCCGAGTCCGGTGCAAAGTCCGGGAGGTTGTCCTGCGACACCTCTGGGGCCTCCTCCTCCTGGCGGGTCCCTTCCCGGGATCCCACCTCGGCATCGCCCGTGTCACGGGGGGTGGAGGCGGTCGGAAGAGAATCCATATCCGACGCACCTAAGGACCCGCTCGACGAAGCGGGAAGATCGTCCTTGGGCGGACTGCAGGGTTGTATGCGGCATTAGAAAGACAATGTGTGGCAAAAAAGAAAAACCATGAAGTTATTCGGGAGTCCGGATACTTACGATCTCGCCGGAGGCTGGGCCCTTGGAGGCCAGTCCTCGTCATCGTCACTGGCGTTGGCAGAGCAGTCCGGGGAAAGAGTTCTTCCCTTCTTGGACCCTTCGGCCTCCCCCATAGGGGAAGCCTTCCTTTTCTTCCCTCCCCCCGCCGGGGGAGAGTCTTTCTTCTTCTCCTTCTCACCCTTGTGGGAGGAGTCGGCCTCGGAGTCATCGTCCGATAACACCTGAAAGCGGGAACTCTTTCGAGTACCCGTGGCCTTCTTCTTCGGCACCACGTGGGGTGCCAGAGCCAGCAGCCCCGTCAAGCGGGCGTCCGCTGGGTCCTCTGGCAATGGGGCCGGACAGATAGTCTGTTCGGCCTTCTTCAGCCAGTCCTGTCAAAGGAAAGGGAGTTTAGATCCCGCATAGAGTCAAACTATGGAAAACAAGCGTCCCGTAAAGGACAAAATCACTTACCTCGTCAGCTGGACGCTGCAAGCTGAATCCGCGATCTTCGGTAGCGGATGCGGGAGCCTCGACGCCCTTGAACAGCACCTTCCAGACATCTTCGTACGTAGTGTCGAAGAGCCCGCTCAAAGTCTAGTGCTGCGCCGGATCGAACTCCCACATGTTGAAGCCCCGTCGTTGGCACGGGAGGATCTGGCGGATGAGCATGACCTGGACCACGTTGACAAGCTTGAGCTTCTTGTCCACCAGCTTTTGGACGCAGGCTTGGAGTCCGGTCAGCTCCTCCGAATCACCCCAAGTCCGGCCGCTCTCTTTCCAGGAGGTGAGCCGTGTGGGGATGCCAGATCTGAATTCGGGGGCCGCTGCCCATTCGGGGTCACGCGGCTCGGTGATGTAGAACCACCCCGATTGCCACCCCTTGATGGTTTCCACGAAAGTTCCCTCAAGCCAAGTAATGTGGGACATCCTGCCCACCATGGCGCCTCCGCACTCCGCTTGGTTGCCCTTCACAACCTTCGGCTTGACACTGAAGGTCTTGAGCCACAAGCCGAAGTGGGGCTGGATGCAGAGGAAGGCCTCACACACGACGATAAACGCCGAGATGTTGAGGATGAAATTCGGGGCCAGATCATGGAAATCCAGGCTGTAGTAGAACATGAGCCCCCGGACAAAGGGATGGAGTGGGAAGCCCAGTCCGCGGAGGAAATGGGGAAGGAATACTACCCTCTCATGGGGCCCGAGGGTGGGGATGAGCTCTCCCTCATAGGGGAGCCGGTGCGTGATGTCGCTGGACAAGTATCCGGCGCTGCACAGCTTCTGGATCTGCCCCTCCGTGACGGAGGAGGCCATCCACTTGCCTCCTGCTCCGGACATATTTGGAGAAGGTTGAGGTGAGATGTGCGTACTTGGGCGCTGGAGCTCGAGTTCGCGGAGATGGATAAGCCAAGGAGGAAGAAGGCGCAGGTAAAAGGGTTGGATCTTTATCCCCTTATATGGGCGGACGGAAACATGCGTCCCCACCGGCCTGATAAAACTCGCTTATCTCCCAAGCACCGCAATCAATGGCGCGGTTGGGTTACCCACGTCCGTATTGATGGGAATCTCGGAATAAGGGGAACACGATCTCTGCTTCGACAGGGCGTGCCAAGGAAACCGCTTCGCTGAACGCGCTGAGGTGGTACAGTAAAAACAATTCGAGTAAAGGCTTGGTAGTGGTGTGATGTCACGCCACCAAATACGTCAGCAGATTGAACTTGTGTAAATATTATTCCCTCTACAGTGGCACGTGGAATTTATTTTTGCAGAGCCGGACACTATCCAGGTGTTCACAATCTTCTATGAATTATTCGGAGGAAGAACCCGCCTTGCAATGCCGAAGACAATATGCGCGCCGGACTCGTCGTCATTGAAGCCTGCTTCAGGGGCTACCGAGGGAGTCCCGGACTAGGGGGTGTCCGGATAGCCGAACTATCATTATCGGCTGGACTCCAAGACTATGAAGATACAAGATTGAAGACTTCGTCCCGTGTCCGGATGGGACTTTCCTTGGTGTGGAAGGCAAGCTTGGCGATACGGATATGTAGATCTCCTACCATTGTAACTGACTCTGTGTAACCCTAGCCCTCTCCGGTGTCTATATAAACCGTATGGCTTTAGTCCACAAGACGAAAAAACAATCATACCATAGGCTAGCGTCTAGGGTTTAGCCTCCTTGATCTCGTGGTAGATCTACTCTTGTAACACACATCATCAATATTAATCAAGCAGGACGTAGGGTTTTACCTCCATCAAGAGGGCCAGAACCTGGGTAAAACATCGTGTCCCTTGTCTCCTGTTACCATCCGCCTAGACGCACAGTTCGGGACCCCCTACCCGAGATCTGCCGGTTTTGACACCGACACCCGACGTATCTAACATGGCGTTAACAAAATCAGTTAGAGTACGGTTTTTCCGCTCGGCAACCCCGTTTGACCGGGGTGAGTAGGGAGGCGTCCTCTCGTGAATAATACCGTGTTCCGCACAGAAGGCATCAAAATCTTTCGAGAAGTACTCTCCACGACGATCTGACCGGACTATTTTAATTTTATTTTCGAGTTGATTCTCAACTTCTGCCTTATAGATTTTAAAGTAGTGTAGAGCCTCATCTTTGGTATTTAACAGATACACATAGCAATATCTAGTGGAATCATCTACCAAAGTCATGAAATATTTCTTTCCACCTTTAGTCAACACACCATTCATCTCACAAAGAACAGAATGTATGAGTTCAAGTGGCGCCAAGTGTCTCTCCTCTGCTGCCTTGTGAGGCTTGCGAGGTTGCTTAGATTGCACACACGAATGGCACTTAGAACCTTTGGCTAAAGTGAAACTCGGGATTGAATTTGATTTTGCTAGCCGCGCCATAACACCGAAACTAATGTGACAAAGACGTGAATGCCAAACTTCAGATTCATTAACACTCAAATGAATATTGTTCACGACTTTATTACATAGATCTACAAGAGAAAGGTGGAACATGCCTCCACATTCATAACCCTTTCCAACAAATAGTCCATATTTCGTAACAACTAATTTAGTAGACTCGAATACCAACTTAAACCCTTCTCTACATAGAAGGGAGCCACTAACGAGGTTCTTCTTGATGGCGGGGACATGCTGCACGTTCTTCAGATGCACGATCCTTCCCGAAGTAAACTTCAGATCGACCATGCCAAAACCAAGAACAAAAGCACTCGCTCCATTCCCCATCAGTACGGACCCGTGACCTGTGGCTTGGTACGAAGAAAACAACGAAATGTCAGCACACACATGAACACCTGCACCTGTGTCGACCCACCAATCGATGGATGACCAAACTGAAAATACAGCAAATAAATTACCGTACCCAGATGCACCACTCTCATTGTTGCTCACAAACATATTGACAGACTTGGAGTCCTGTCCTTGCTTCTTGTACTTGTTTGGGCACTTGTTGGCCCAATGTTCAACCCAACCACAAGTAAAGCAGCCCTCATCCTTCTTGTCCTTCTTGAAGGTCTTCTTACCCTTCTTCTTAAAGTCAGCATTCTTTTGGACACCGTTCTTTCCCTTGGGCTTGTGGGAATTGGAGTTCTTCTGATGTACCATATTGGCCACAGAAGTTCCTTCGACCCCTTTTCCGTGCGAGTCCTTTGCCCTTGAATTCTGCTCAACACTCAGATGGCCAATGACATCCTCCACAGAGAATTCATGCCTCTGATGTTTCAGAGTGGTGGCGAAGTTCCTCCAGGAATTGGGGAGCTTAGCGATTATGCAGCCCGCGACAAACTTGCCCGGTAACTCGCACTTAAGAAGCTCAAGCTCCTTAACAATGCATATTATCTCATGAGCCTGCTCCAATACAGGACGGTTTTCAACCATCTTGTAATCGTGGAACTGCTCTAATATACATCTCGCTCCCTGCATCGGCAGCCCCGAACTTAGATTCGAGCGCCTCCCACAAGTCCTTGGTAGACCGCGTATGCAAATATGCGTCAACCAGCTTATCTCCAATTACGCTCAGAACATCCCTGAGGAACACGACAGTTGCCTCCTTGAACGCCTTCTCCTGTTCAGGAGCGATCGTTCCTGTCGGAGTCACACCGGCGACCCAGAACACGTTCATGGCCGTGAGCCATAAGGTGGTTTTAGTCTGCCAACGCTTAAAGTACGTCCCCGTAAACGGGGACGGTTTCAGTGCAACAGCAAAACCAGAATTCAAAAAACTCCTACACACATTAGGTTTTTGGATTGCTGAGTAAATAGGCAGTTTTTCGATTAAACTAATCCATGAATAAATCATGAGCATGACATGGACTTCATTGATAACACACTGATTACAATTTAACAGAGCGTGTACTATGCGCATAGTAGAAACATCTACGCATATCGCTAGTACTGCTACA
This sequence comes from Triticum dicoccoides, assembly GCF_002162155.2. Classification (NCBI taxonomy): domain Eukaryota; kingdom Viridiplantae; phylum Streptophyta; class Magnoliopsida; order Poales; family Poaceae; genus Triticum; species Triticum dicoccoides. The sequence continues at coordinate 738,573,281 of NC_041393.1, read as the reverse complement.
ATAGAAAGAAACACGAGAGGGATAAGCGATGTATACCCTCCAATCGGCCACGCGGCGGCAGTGACGGTGGCAGCAGCCGCGGCATCCTTGGCGGCCTTCTTGTCGGCCTCGGCCTTCTCAGCGGCGGCACGGTCGGCGTCGGTCGACATGGTGGTGCGGACCTAGATGAACAGAAAAGAGCAGTCGCGTAGTCGCTACCCAAAAACCTAATTGCCCCTCTCCTGTATAGGATCCGGAGAGGCGGGGTTTCGGAGGCCTACTCTCCCATCAACCCTGTACGCGGTGAATGGGATGGAGTCGCCGGCGGCAGCAGCAGCAGAGGAACAACGTGGGCGTGGAGGCGTAGATGCGTTTTGTTTCGAGGCGCCAAGGGTTGGCAATGCCCCACATATATATGGGCGGCCGCGCGTGGAGAGACGTGGGCTGAACCGACGTCCAAGTCGGTAGCCCATGATCCGATGTCTCAGATCGTGGCCCTACCTGTCAAAGACTCTCTGTTCCTGACCGACAAAAAGAAGCGCATAGGAGTGAGCTCGGCTCGGCTCAATCCCGCAACCCGCAGCGTGTCATGAGGAGGCGAGGCGAGGCATGGCGTGGCGTGGCGAGGCGAGCGGAGGAGGAGGAGTGCGCGAGGGCTTCTTTTCTTCTCAATCTCCAATAGCATGAGGGAGAGAATCCCTTATAAACCACTCCAACTCTCCTTCCACTAGCATGGTGGGACTAAACTTCCCACCACCTTGTCATGCCACCTACATGGGCCCTTAGAGATTAAATTTGAAATTGTCATATGGGCTCTAGGCCCATCTCATATTTCAACAATGCCCCACCAGATCTCAGGGGCCCACTTTGTCTTTTGTTCCAAATGCTGTTTTGATATACCAGCATCTCAGTGGAGACCGATTAAGGTTGAGCTCCACCTAGACTAAGTAGTTACACTCCTTCACAACTGAACAATGGACTATGCCTTGAATTGTCAGTTTGGCGTCAAGAAGTTTCACCACAAGTCTCACTGATACGAGGCTGCCGAAGGCTGACCCCTCGGGTGGAACATATTAGCCACACTCCTGGCCTATTCATGAGCTTGCTAGAGATCACCCCAATCTCATAGACTGTGACCAGCAGTCGGGCGCATATAGGTGTGTTCCTCCTAAGATCGCTCTGTAGGATAGCATCTTTCTTATACATATAAGCCTTGGAACACATTAAGACAGTAGTCATCCTTCCATACAATTTTCGAGAGTATTGCATCTCCAACGGAGTGGGTTAGTAAAGTTACTCTCCTCAGTTCACCACTGGCTTGTTTCCCCAGGCCCTATTTCACGGGATCTTCGATCACATAGGTTGGGTTACTACCATGGCAACTCATGTGGGTCTCATACCCATCTCCCTTGATGCGCTATCTATCACAAGACGTGATAGCCCTTTAGTAAAGGGGTCTGCCAGATACTTAGCCGTTTGGGTATAATCCAACGCTATCACTCCGGAGTTTCTCAATTTTCTGACAACTTTAAATCTCATTCTTATGTGTTTGTTGGACTTCATGTTGTCCTTTGAACTCTTCACTTTGACCATAACTGTTTGATTGTCGCAGTTCATAAGGATGGCCGGAACCGGCTTCTCAACCACTGGCAAGTCCATCAACAGATCTCGAAGCCATTCTGCTTCGCCACCCGATGTGTCTAATGCTGTTAGTTCTGCTTCCATTATCGATCTTGTTAAGATCGTTTGCTTGCAAGACTTCCAGGAAACAACACCACCTCCAAGAGTAAACATATACCCTGTTGTGGCCTTCATCTCATCAGCATCAGAGATCCAATTCGCATCACTATACCCTTCAAGTACTGATGGGTATCCGGTATAGTGAAGTCCATAGTTCATAGTACCTTTCAGATAGCGCATAACTCTCTCAGTAGCATGCCAATGTACATCACCCGGATTGGAAACAAACCGGCTCAATTTGTTCACAGCAAACGCGATGTCAGGCCTCGTTGCACTTGCTAGGTACATGAGTGAACCAATGATTTGAGAGTATCTCAGTTGATCCTTAGTTGTGCCTTCAAACTTTCGGACCAACACACTAGGATCATATGGTGTTTGAGATGGTTTGCAGTCCGAATATCCAAAGCGACTCAACACCTTCTCAACATAATGGGATTGCAGAAGTGTAATCCCACCCTCATCATCTCTCAATAGATTGATGTTCAAGATAACATCAGCCACACCAAGGTCCTTCATCTCAAAGTTCTAAGACAGGAAAGACTTAACCTCCTCGATCAAGTTGAGATTAGTTCCAAATATCAGTATGTCATCAGCATACAAACACAGTATAACTCCTTCGCCCCACCATAGTGATAGTATACACATTTGTCTGCCTCATTAACAAAAAAGCCAATAGATGTCAACGTTTCATTAAACTTGTCATGCCATTGCTTAGGCGCTTGTCTCAGGCCATATAAAGATTTCACCAACTTACACACCTTTCCTTCCTGACCATCTATCACAAAGCCATCAGGCTGTTGCATATAGATTTCCTCCTTTAGCTCTCCGTTCAGGAAAGCCTTCTTAACATCCATATGATGAATGAGAAGACCATGCGAGGCCGCCAACGAGAGTAATACTCGAATGGTGGTCAGACTGGCCACAGGTGAATAAGTGTTGAAGAAATCTTCTTCTTCTTTCTGGGCGTAGCCCTTGGCCACATGCCTAGCCTTGTACTTTTCTATCGTACCATCGGGCCTAAGCTTCTTCTTGAACACCCACTTGCATCCCAATGGTTTGCAACCATAAGGACTTTCTATAAGCTCCCAAGTCCCGTTAGCCATGATGGAATCCATCTCGCTATGGACCGCATCCTTCCAGTAGTCAGCTTCTGGAGATGCATACGCTTCTAAAATAGAAGTGGGACTATACTCCACGAGGTATATGAAGAAATCATCACCAAAGGTCTTTACAGTCCTTTGTCTCTTGCCCCTACCAAGAGTTTCCTCATTATCCTCCTCAGGATTTTCATCATGTGTTTCTTTATAATATTCCATCGGAATGGCAGGTTCAGGAGTCTCCTCAGATTCCTGTCTAGAAGTGCTTTGTACATCTCTCATGGGGAAAATGTCCTCAAAGAATGTAGCATCCAGACTCCATAATTATACCGACCTTCATGTCATGTACCTCAGATTTCACTACTAGAAATCTATAGCCAACACTATTCATAGCATAGCCCAAATTAACACAGTCCATAGTCTTTGGTCCAAGCTTACGCTTTTTGGGGATCGGCACATTTACTTTCGCCAAGCAGCCCCAAGTTCGTAAGTACAAGAGTGTTGTCCTTCCCTTGGTCCACTTCTCATAAGGAGTGATCTCGTTATCCTTTGTCGGAACTTTATTCAGGACATGCCATGATGTCATTATAGCCTCCCCCCACCATGCCTTGGATAAACCCGACGTATCTAACATGGCGTTAACCAAATCAGTTAGAGTACGGTTTTTCCACTCGGCAACCCCGTTTGACTGGGGTGAGTAGGGAGGCGTCCTCTCGTGAATAATACCGTGTTCCGCACAGAAGGCATCAAACTCTTTCGAGAAGTACTCTCCACCATGATCTGACCGGACTCGTTTAATTTTCTTTTCGAGTTGATTCTCAACTTCTGCCTTATAGATTTTAAAGTAGTGTAGAGCCTCATCTTTGGTATTTAACAGATACACATAGCAATATCTAGTGGAATCATCTATCAAAGTCATGAAGTATTTCTTTCCACCTTTAGTCAACACACCATTCATCTCATAAAGATCAGAATGTATGAGTTCAAGTGGCGCCAAGTGTCTCTCCTCTGCTGCCTTGTGAGGCTTGCGAGGTTGCTTAGATTGCACACACGAATGGCACTTAGAACCTTTGGCTAAAGTGAAACTCGGGATTGAATTCGATTTTGCTAGCCGCGTCATAACACCGAAACTAATGTGACAAAGACGTGAATGCCAAACTTCAGATTCATTAACACTCAAATGAATATTGTTCACGACTTTATTACATAGATCTACAAGAGAAAGGCGGAACATGCCTCCGCATTCATAACCCTTTCCAACAAATAGTCCATATTTTGTAACAACTAATATATTAGACTCTAATACCAACTTATACCCTTCTCTACATAGAAGGGAGCCACTAACGAGGTTCTTCTTGATGGCGGGGACATGCAACACGTTCTTCAACTGCATGATCCTTCCCGAAGTAAACTTCAGATCGACCGTGCCAACACCAAGAACAGAAGCACTCGCGCCATTCCCCATCAGTACGGACCCGTGACCTGTGGCCTGGTAAGAAGAAAACAATGAAATGTCAGCACACACATGAACACCTGCACCTGTGTCGAGCCACTAATCAGTGGACGACCAAACTGAAAATACAGCAAATAAATTACCGTACCCAGATGCACCACTCTCATTGTTGCTCACAATCATATTGACAGACTTGAATCTTGTCCTTGCTTGTTGTACTTGTTTGGGCACTTGTTGGCCCAATGTTCAACCGAACCACAAGTAAAGCAGCCCTCATCCTTCTTGTTCTTCTTGAAGGTCTTCTTACCCTTCTTCTTAAAGTCGGCATTCTGTTGGACACCGTTCTTTCCCTTGGGCTTGTGGGAATTGGAGTTCTTGTGATGTACCATATTGGCCACAGAAGTTCCTTCGACCCCTTTTCCGTGCGAGTCCTTTGCCCTTGAATTCTGCTCAACACTCAGATGGCCAATGACATCCTCCACAGAGAATTCACGCCTCTGATGTTACAGAGTGGTGGCAAAGTTCCTCTAGGAATTGGGGAGCTTAGCGATTATGCAGCCCGCGACAAACTTGCCCGGTAACTCGCACTTAAGAAGCTCAAGCTCCTTATCAATGCATATTATCTCATGAGCCTGCTCCAATACAGGACAGTTTTCAACCATCTTGTAATCGTGGAACTGCTCTATAATATACATCTCGCTCCCTGCATCGGCAGCCCCGAACTTAGATTCGAGCACCTCCCACAAGCCTTGGCAGACCGCATATGCAAATATGCGTCAACCAGCTTATCTCCAATCACGCTCAGAACACCCCCGAGGAACACGACAGTGGCCTCCTTGAACGCCTTCTCCTGTTCAGGAGCGATCGTTCCTGTGGGAGTCACACAGGCGACCTAGAACACGTTCATGGCCGTGAGCCATAAGGTGGTTTTAGTCTGCCAACGCTTAAAGTACGTCCCCGTAAACGGGGACGGTTTCAGTGCAGCAGCAAAACCAGAATTCGAAAAAATCCTACACACAGTAGGTTTTTGGATTGTTGAGTAAATAGGAAGTTTTTCGATTAAACTAATCCATGAATAAATCATGAGCATGACATGGACAGCATTGATAACACACTGATTACGATTTAACAGAGCATGTACTACGCACATAGTAGCAACATCTAAGCATATCACTAGTACTGCTACAACAGAAAGAAACACGAGAGGGATAAGCGATGTATACCCTCCAATCGGCCACGTGGCGGCGGTGACGGTGGCAGCAGCCGCGGCATCCTCGGCGGCCTTCTTGTCGGCCTCGGCCTTCTCAGCGGCGGCACGGTCGGCGTCGGTCGACATGGTGATGACGAAGGTGATGCGAACGTAGATGAACAGAAGCGAGCAGTCGCGTAGTTGCTACCCAAAAATCTAATCTCCCCTCTCCCGTACAGGATCCGGAGAGGCGGGGTTTCGGAGGCCTACTCTCCCATCAACTGTGTATGCGGTGAACGAGATGGAGTCGCCGGTGGCAGAAGCAGCAGAGGAACAACATGGGGGTGGAGGCATTGATGCGTTCTGTTTTGCGGCGCCTAGGGTTGGCAGCGCCCCACATATATATGTGCGGCCGCGCGTGGAGAGACGTGGGCTGAACCCACGTCTAAGTCGGTAGCCCATGATCCGACGTCTCAGATCGTGGCCCTACCTGTCGAAGACTCTCCGTTCCTGAGCGGCAAAAACAAGCGCATAGGAGTGAGCTCGGCTCGGTTCAATCCCGCAACCCGCGGCGAGGAGGCATGGCGAGGCGAGCGGAGGAGGAGGAGTGCGCGAGGGCTTCTTTTCTTCTCAATATCCAATAGCATGAGGGAGAGAATCCCTTATAAACCACTCCAACTCTCCTTCCACCAGCATGGTGAGACGAATTAAACTTCCCACCACCTTGTCATGCCACCTACATGGGCCCTTAGAGATTAAATCTGAAATTGTCATATGGGCTCTAGGCCCATCTCATATTTCAACAATCCCCCACCAGATCTCAGGGGCCCACTTTGTCTTTTGTTCCAAACGCTTTTTTGATATACCAGCATCTCAGTGGAGAGCGATTAAGGTTGAGGTCCACCTAGACTAAGTAGTTACACTCCTTCACAACTGAACAATGGACTATGCCTTGAATTGTCAGTATGGCGTCAAGAAGTTTCACCACAAGTCTCACTGATACGAGGCTGCCGAAGGCCGACCCCTGGGGTGGAGCATATTAGTCACACTTCTGGCCTGTTCATGAGCTTGCTAGAGATCACCCTAATCTCATAGACTGTGACCAGCAGTCGGGCTCATATAGGTCTGTTCCTCCAAAGATCGCTCTGTAGGATAGCATCTTGCTTATACATATAAGCCTTGGAACACATTAAGACAGTAGTCATCCTTCCATACAATTTCCGAGAGTATTGCATTTTCAATGGAGTGGGTTAGTAAAGTTACTCTCCTCAGTTCACCACTGGCTTGTTTCCCCAGGTCCTACTTCACGGGATCTTCGATCACATAGGTTGGGTTACTACCATGGCAACTCATGTGGGTCTCATACCCATCTCCCTTGAGGCGCTATCTATCACACCACATGATAGCCCTTTAGTAAAGGGATCTTCCAGATTCTTAGCCGTTTGGATATAATCCAACGCTATCACTCTGGAGTTTCTCAATTTTCTGATAGCTTTCAATCTCATTCTTATGTGTTTGTTGGACTTCATGTTGTCCTTTGAACTCTTCACTTTGACAATAACTGTTTGATTGTCGCAGTTCATAAGGATGGCCGGAACCGGCTTCAACCACTGGCAAGTCCATCAACAGATCTCGAAGCCATTCTGCTTCGCCACCCGATGTGTCTAATGCTGTTAGTTCTGCTTCCATTGTCGATCTTGTTAAGATCATTTGCTTGCAAGACTTCCAGGAAACAGCACCACCTCCAAGAGTAAACATATACCCTGTTGTGGCCTTCATCTCATCAGCATCAGAGATCCAATTCGCATCACTATACCCTTCAAGTACCGACGGGTATCCGGTATAGTGAAGTCCATAGTTCATAGTACCTTTCAGATAGCGCATAACTCTCTCAATAGCATGCCAATATACATCACCCGGATTGGAAACAAACCGGCTCAGTTTGCTCACAGCAAACGTGATGTCAGGCCTCGTTGCACTTGCTAGGTACATGAGTGAACCAATGATTTGAGAGTATCTCAGTTGATCCTTAGCTGTGCCATCAAACTTTCGGACCAACATAGTAGGATCATATGGTGTTTCAGATTGTTTGTAGTCCGAATATCCAAAGCGACTCAACACCTTCTCAACATAATGGGATTGCAGAAGTGTAATCCCACCCTCATCATCTCTCAATAGCTTGATGTTCAAGATAACATCAGCCACACCAAGGTCCTTCATCTCAAAGTTCTTAGATAGGAAAGACTTAACCTCCTCGATCAACTTGAGATTAGTTCCAAATATCAGTACATCATCAACATACAAACACATTATAACTCCTTTGCCCCCACCATAGCGATAGTATACACATTTGTCGGCCTCATTTATAACAAAGCCAACAGATGTCAGCGTTTCATTAAACTTGTCATGCCATTGCTTAGGCTCTTGTCTCAGACCATATAAAGATTTTACCAACTTACACACCTTTCCTTCTTGACCATCTATCACAAAGCCAAAAGGCTGCTGCATATAGATTTCCTCCTTTAGCTCTCCGTTCAGGAAAGCTGTCGTAACATCCATCTGATGAATGAGAAGACCATGCGAGGCCGCCAACGAGAGTAATACTTGAATGATGGTCAGTCTGGCCACAGGTGAATAAGTGTCGAAGAAATCTTCTTCTTCTTTCTGGGCGTAGCCCTTGGCCACAAGCCTAGCCTTGTACTTTTCTATCATACCATCGGGCCTAAGCTTCTTCTTGAACACCCACTTGCATCCCAATGGTTTGCAACCATAAGGACGTTCAGTAAGCTCTCAAGTCCCGTTAGCCATGATGGAATCCATCTCGCTACGGACCGCATCCTTCCAGTAGTCAGCTTCTGGAGATACATACGCTTCTGAAATAGAAGTGGGACTATCCTCCATGAGGTATATGAAGAAATCATTACCAAAGGGCTTTACAGTCCTTTGTCTCTTGCCCCTACCAAGGGTTTCCTCATTATTCTCCTCAGGATTTTCATCATGTGTTTCTTTATAATATTCCATCGGAATGGCAGGTTCAGGAGTCTCCTCAGATTCCTGTCTAGAAGTGCTTTGTACATCTCTCATGGGGAAAATGTCCTCAAAGAACGTAGCATCCTTAGACTCCATAATTGTACCAACCTTCATGTCATGTGCCTCAGATTTCACTACTAGAAATCTATAGCCAACACTATTCATAGCATAGCCCAAATTAACACAGTCCACAGTCTTTGGTCCAAGCATACGCTTTTTGGGGATCGACACATTTACTTTCGCCAAGCAGCCCCAAGTTCGTAAGTACGAGAGTGTTGTCCTTCTCTTGGTCCACTTCTCATAAGGAGTGATCTCGTTATCCTTTGTCGGAACTTTATTCAGGACATGACATGATGTCATTATAGCCTCCCCCCACCATGCATTGGATAAACCCGATGTATCTAACATGGCATTAACCATATCACTTAGAGTACGGTTTTTCCGCTTGGCAACCCCGTTTGACTGGGGTGAGTAGGGAGGCGTCCTCTCGTGAATAATACCGTGTTCCGCACAGAAGGCATCAAACTCTTTCGAGAAGTACTCTCCACCATGATCTGACCAGACTCGTTTAATTTTCTTTTCGAGTTGATTCTCAACTTCTGCCTTATAGATTTTAAAGTAGTGTAGAGCCTTATCTTTGGTATTTGACAGATACACATAGCAATATCTAATGGAATCATCTATCAAAGTCATGAAATATTTCTTTCCACCTTTAGTCAACACACCATTCATCTCACAAAGATCAGGATGTATGAGTTCAAGTGGCGCCAAGTGTCTCTCCTCTGCTGCCTTGTGAGGCTTGCAAGGTTGCTTAGATTGCACACACGAATGGCACTTAGAACCTTTGGCTAAAGTGAAACTCGGGATTGAATTCGATTTTGCTAGCCGCGTCATAACACCAAAACTAATGTGACAAAGACGTGAATGCCAAACTTCAGATTCATTAACACTCAAATGAATATTGTTCACGACTTTATTGCATAGATCTACAAGAGAAAGGCGGAACATGCCTCCGCATTCATAACCCTTTCCAACAAATGGTCCATATTTCGTAACAACTAATTTATTAGACTCGAATACCAACTTAAACCCATCTCTACATAGAAGGGAGCCACTAACGAGGTTTTTCTTGATGGAGGGGATATGCTGCACGTTCTTCAACTGCACGATCCTTCCCGAAGTAAACTTGAGATCGACCGTGCCAACACCAAGAACAGAAGCACTCGCGCCATTTCCCATTAGTACGGACCCGTGACCTGTGGCCTGGTAAGAAGAAAACAATGAAATGTCCGCACACACATGAACACCTACACCTGTGTCGACCCACCAATCGGTGGACGACCAAACTAAAAATACAGCAAATAAATTACCGTACCCAGATGCACCACTCTCATTGTTGCTCACAATCATATTGACAGACTTGGAGTCCCGTCCTTGCTTCTTGTACTTGTTTGGGCACTTGTTGGCCCAATGTTCAACCGAACCACAAGTAAATCAGCCCTCATCCTTCTTGTTCTTCTTGAAGGTCTTCTTACCCTTCTTCTTAAAGTCGAATTCTGTTGGACACCGTTCTTTCCCTTGGGCTTGTGGGAATTGGAGTTCTTCTGATGTACCGTATTGGCCACAGAAGTTCCTTCGACCCCTTTTCCGTGCGAGTCCTTTGCCCTTGAATTTTGCTCAACACTCAGATGTCCAATGACATCCTCCACAGAGAATTCACGCCTCTGATGTTTCAGAGTGGTGGAAAAGTTCCTCCAGGAATTGGGGAGCTTAGCGATTATGCAGCCCGTGACAAACTTGCCCGGTAACTCGCACTTAAGAAGCTCAAGCTCCTTAAAAATGCATATTATCTCATGAGCCTGCTCCAATACAGGACGGTTTTCAACCATCTTGTAATCGTGGAACTGCTCTATAATATACATCTCGCTCCGTGCATCGGCTGCCCCGAACTTAGATTCGAGCACCTCCCACAAGTCCTTGGCAGACCGCATATGCAAATATGCGTCAACCAGCTTATCTCCAATCACGCTTAGAACAACCCCGAGGAACAGGACAGTGGCCTCCTTGAACGCCTTCTCCTGTTCAGGAGCGATCGTTCCTGTGGGAGTCACACTGGCGACCCAGAACATGTTCATGGCCGTGAGCCATAAGGTGGTTTTAGTCTGCCAACGCTTAAAGTACGTCCCCGTAAACGGGGATGGTTTCAGTGCAGCAGCAAAACCAGAATTCGAAAAACTCCTACACACATTAGGTTTTTGGATAGTTGAGTAAATAGGCAGTTTTTTGATTAAATTAATCCATCAATAAATCATGAGCATGACATGGATAGCATTGATAACACACTGATTACGATTTAACAGAGCATGTACTATGCACATAGTAGTAACATCTACGCATATCGCTAGTACTGCTACAACAGAAAGAAACACAAGAGGGATAAGCGATGTATACCCTCCAATCGGCCACGCGGCGGCGGTGACGGTGGCAGTAGCCGCGGCATCCTCGGCGGCCTTCTTGTTGGCCTCGGCCTTCTCAGCGGTGGCACGGTCAGCGTCGGTCGAAATGGTGATGACGAAGGTGATGCGGACGTAGATGAACAGAAGCGAGCAGTCGCGTAGTCGCTACCCAAAAACCTAATCACCCCTCTCCCGTACAGGATCTGGAGAGGCGGGGTTTTGGAGGCCTGCTCTCCCGTCAACCGTGTACACGGTGAACGGGATGGAGTCGCCGGCGGCAGCAGCAGCAGAGGAACGACGTGGGCATGGAGGCGTAGATGCGTTATGTTTCGTGGCGCCTAGGGTTGGCAGCGCCCCACATATATATGTGCGGCCGTGCGTGGAGAGACGTGGGCTGAATCCACGTCCAAGTCGGTAGCCCATGATCCGACATCTCAGATCATGGCCCTACCTGTCAAAGACTCTCCGTTCCTGACCGGCAAAAAGAAGCGCATAGGAGTGAGCTCGGCTCAGCTCAATCCCGCAACCTGCGGCGCGTCGTGACGAGGCTTGGCGTGGCGAGCGAAGGAGGAGGAGTGCGCGAGGGCTTCTTTTCTTCTCAATCTCCAATAGCATGAGGTAGAGAATCCCTTATAAACCACTCCAACTCTCCTTCCACTAGCATGGTGGGACTAAACTTCCCACCACCTTGTAATGCCACCTACATGGGCCCTTAGAGATTAAATCTGAAATTGTCATATGGGCTCTAGGCCCATCTCATATTTCAACAATCCCCCACCAGATCTCAGAGGCCCACATTGTCCTTTGTTCCAAATGCTTTTTTGATATACCAGCATCTCAGTGGAGACCGATTAAGGTTGAGCTCCACCTAGACTAAGTAGTTACACTCCTTCACAACTGATCAATGGACTATGCCTTGAATTGTCAGTTTGGCGTCAAGAAGTTTCACCACAAGTCTCATTGATACGAGGCTGCCGAAGGCCGACCCCTCGGGTGGAGCATATTAGTCACACTCCTGGCCTGTTCACGAGTTTGCTAGAGATCACCCCAATCTCATAGACTGTGACCAGCAGTCGGGCTCATATAGGTGTGTTCCTCCAAAGATCGCTCTATAGGATAGCATCTTGCTTATACATATAAGCCTTGGAACACATTAAGACAGTAGTCATCCTTCCATACAATTTCCGAGAGTATTGTATCTCCAACGGAGTGGGTTAGTAAAGTTACTCTCCTCAGTTCACCACTGGCTTGTTTCCCCAGGTCCTACTTCACGAGATCTTATGTGTTTGTTGGACTTCATGTTGTCCTTTGAACTCTTGACTTTGACAATAACTGTTTGATTGTCGCAGTTCTTAAGGATGGCCGGAACCGGCTTCTCAACCACTGGCAAGTCCATCAATAGATCTCGAAGCCATTCTGCTTCGCCATCCAATGTGTCTAGTGCTGTCAGTTCTGCTTCCATTGTCGATCTTGTTAAGATCGTTTGCTTGCAAGACTTCCAGGAAACAGCACCACCTCCAAGAGTAAACATATACCCTGTTGTGGCCTTCATCTCATCAGCATCAGAGATCTAATTTGCATCACTATACCCTTCAAGTACCGACGGGTATCCGGTATAGTGAAGTCCATAGTTCATAGTACCTTTTAGATAGCGCAAAACTCTCTCAATAGCATGCCAATGTACATCACCCGGATTGGAACCAAACCGGCTCACTTTGCACACAGCAAACGCGATGTCAAGCCTCGTTGCACTTGCTAGGTACACGAGTGAACCAATGATTTGAGAGTATCTCAGTTTGATCCTTAGCTGTGCCTTCGAACTTTTGGACCAACACACTAGGATCATATGGTGTTTGAGATGGTTTGCAGTCCGAATATCCAAAGCGACTCAACACCTTCTCTACATAATGGGATTCAGAAGTGTAATCCCACCCTCATCATCTCTCAATAGCTTGATGTTCAAGATAACATCAGCCACACCAAGGTCCTTCATCTCAAAGTTCTGAGATAGGAAAGACTTAACCTGCTCGATCAACTTGAGATTAGTTCCAAATATCAGTATGTCATCAACATACAAACACAGTATAACTCCTTCGCCCCCACCATAGCGATAGTATACACATTTGTCGGCCTCATTAACAACAAAGCCAACAGATGTCAACGTTTCATTAAACTTGTCATGCCATTGCTTAGGCTCTTGTATCAAGCCATATAAAGATTTCACCAACTTACACACCTTTCCTTCCCGACCATCTATCACAAAGCCATCAGGCTGCTGCATATAGATTTCCTCCTTTAGCTCTTCGTTCAGGAAAGCCGTCTTAACATCCATCTGATGAATGAGAAGACCATGTGAGGCCGCCAACGAGAGTAATACTCGAATGGTGGTCAGTCTGGCCACAGGTGAATAAGTGTCGAAGAAATCTTATTCTTCTTTCTAGGCATAGCCCTTGGCCACAAGCCTAGCCTTGTACTTTTCTATCATACCATCGGGCCTAAGCTTCTTCTTGAACACCCACTTGCATCCCAATGGTTTGCAACCATAAGGACGTTTAGTAAGCTCCCAAGTCCTGTTAGCCATGATGGAATCCATCTCGCTACGGACCGCATCCTTCCAGTAGTTAGCTTCTGGAGATGCATACGCTTCTGAAATAGAAGTGGGACTATCCTCCACGAGGTATATGAAGAAATCATCTCCAAAGGGCATTATAGTCCTTTGTCTCATGCCCCTACCAAGGGTTTCCTCATTATCCTCCTCAGGATTTTCATCATGTGTTTCTTTATAATATTCCATCGGAATGGCAGGTTCAGGAGTCTCCTCAGATTCTTGTCTAGAAGTGCTTTGTACATCTCTCATGGGGAAAATGTCCTCAAAGAACGTAGCATCCTTAGACTCCATAATTGTACCAACCTTCATGTCATGTGCCTCAGATTTCACTACTAGAAATCTATAGCCAACACTATTCATAGCATAGCCCAAATTAACACAGTCCACAGTCTTTGGTCCAAGCATAAGCTTTTTGGGGATCGACACATTTACTTTCGCCAAGCAGCCCCAAGTTCGTAAGTACGAGAGTGTTGTCCATCTCTTGGTCCACTTCTCATAAGGAGTGATCTCGTTATCCTTTGTCGGAACTTTATTCAGGACATGACATGATGTCATTATAGCCTCCCCCACCATGCCTTGGATAAACCCGACGTATCTAACATGGCGTTAACCAAATCAGTTAGAGTACGGTTTTTCCGCTTCGCAACCCCGTTTGACTGGGGTGAGTAGGGAGGCGTCCTCTCGTGAATAATACTGTGTTCCGCACAGAAGGCATCAAACTCTTTCGAGAAGTACTCTCCACCATGATCTGACCGGACTCGTTTAATTTTCTTTTCGAGTTGATTCTCAACTTCTGCCTTATAGATTTTAAAGTAGTGTAGAGCCTTATCTTTGGTATTTAACAGATACACATAGCAATATCTAATGGAATCATCTATCAAAGTCATGAAATATTTCTTTCCACCTTTAGTCAACACACCATTCATCTCACAAAGATCAGAATGTATGAGTTCAAGTGGCGCCAAGTGTCTCTCCTCTGCTGCCTTGTGAGGCTTGTGAGGTTGCTTAGATTGCACACACGAATGGCACTTAGAACCTTTGGCTAAAGTGAAACTCAGGATTGAATTTGATTTTGCTAGCCGTGTCATAACACCGAAACTAATGTGACAAAGACATGAATGCCAAACTTCATATTCATTAACACTCAAATGAATATTGTTCACGACTTTATTACATAGATCTACAAGAGAAAGGCGGAACATGCCTCCGCATTCATAACCCTTTCCAAAAAATAGTCCATATTTCGTAACAACTAATTTATTAGACTCGAATACCAACTTAAACCCTTCTCTACATAGAAGGGAGCCACTAACGAAGTTCTTCTTGATGGCGGGGACATGCTGCACGTTCTTCAGCTGCACGATCCTTCCCGAAGTAAACTTCGGATCGACCGTGCCAACGCCAAGAACAGAAGCACTCGCGCCATTCCCCATCAGTACGGACCCATGACCCGTGGCCTGGTAAGAAGAAAACAATGAAATGTCAGCACACACATGAACACCTGCACCTGTGTCGACCGACCAATCGGTGGATGACCAAACTGAAAATACAGCAAATAAATTACCATACCCAGATGCACCACTCTCATTGTTGCTCACAATCATATTGACAGACTTGGAGTCAAGTCCTTGCTTCTTGTACTTGTTTGGGCACTTGTTGGCCCAATGTTCAACCGAACCACAAGTAAAGCAACCCTCATCCTTCTTGTTCTTTTTTAAGGTCTTCTTACCCTTCTTCTTAAAGTCTGCATTCTGTTGGACACCGTTCTTTCCCTTGGGCTTGTGGGAATTGGAGTTCTTCTGATGTACCATATTGGCCACAGAAGTTCCTTCGACCCCTTTTCCGTGCGAGTCCATTGCCCTTGAATTCTGCTCAACACTCAGATGGCCAATGACATCCTCCACAGAGAATTCACGCCTCTGATGTTTCAGAGTGGTGGCAAACTTCCTCCAGGAATTGGGGAGCTTAGTGATTATGCAGCCCGTGACAAACTTGCACGGTAACTCACACTTAAGAAGCTCAAGCTCCTTAACAATGCATATTATCTCATGAGCCTGCTCCAGTACAGGATGGTTTTCAACCATCTTGTAATCGTGGAACTGCTCTATAATATACATCTCGCTCCCCGCATCGGCAGCCCCGAACTTAGATTCGAGCGCCTCCCACTAGTCCTTGGCAGACCGCATATGCAAATATGCGTCAACCAACTTATCTCCAATCACGCTCAGAACAGCCCCGAGGAACACGATAGTGGCCTCCTTGAACGCCTTCTACTGTTCAGGATCGATCGTTCCTGTGGGAGTCACACCGGCGACCTAGAACACGTTCATGGCCATGAGCCATAAGGTGGTTTTAGTCTGCCAACGCTTAAAGTATGTCCCCGTAAACGGGGACGATTTTAGTGCAGCAGCAAAACCAGAATTCGAAAAACTCCTACACACATTAGGTTTTTGGATTGTTGTGTAAATAGGCAGTTTTTCGATTAAATTAATCCATGAATAAATCATGAGCATGACATGGACAACATTGATAACACACTAATTACGATTTAAAGAGCATGTACTACGCACATAGTAGAAACATCTACGCATATCGCTAGTACTGCTACAACAGAAAGAAACACGAGAGGGATAAGCGATGTATACCCTCCAATCGGCCACGCGGCGGCGGTGACGGTGGCAGCAGCCGCGACATCCTCAGCGGCCTTCTTGTCGGCCTCGGCCTTCTCAGCGGCGGCACAGTTGGCGTCGATCAACATGGTGATGATGAAGGTGATGCGGTCGTAGATGAACAGAAGCGAGCAGTCCCGTAGTCGCTACCCAAAAACCTAATCGCCCTCTCCCGTACAGGATCCGGAGAGGCGGGGTTTCGGAGGCCTGCTCTCCCGTCAACCGTGTACGCGGTGAACGGGATGGAGTCGCCGACGGCAGCAGCAGCAGAGGAATGACATGGAGGCGTAGATGCGTTCTGTTTCGCGGCGCCTAGGGTTGGCAGCGCCCCACATATATATGTGCGGCCGCTCGTGGAGAGACGTGGGCTGAACCCACGTCCAAGTCGGTAGCCCATGATCCGACGTCTCAGATCGTGGCCCTACCTGTCAAAGACTCTCCGTTCCTGACCGGCAAAAAGAAGCGCATAGGAGTGAGCTTGGCTCGGCTCAATCACGCAACCCACGGCGCGTCGTGACGAGGCGTGGCGTGGCATGGCGAGGCGAGCGGAGGAGGAGGAGGAGTGCGCGAGGGCTTCTTTTCTTCTCAACCTCCAATAGCATGAGGGAGAGAATCCCTTATAAACCACTCCAACTCTCCTTCCACTAGCATGGTGGGACTAAACTTCCCACCACCTTGTCATGCCACCTACATGGGCCCTTAGAGATTAAATCTGAAATTGTCATATGGGCTCTAGGCCCATCTCATATTTCAACAATCCCCCACCAGATCTCAGGGGCCCACTTTGTCCTTTGTTCCAAACGCTGTTTTGATATACCAGCATCTCAGTGGAGAGCAATTAAGGTTGAGCTCCACCTATACTAAGTATTTACACTCCTTCACAACTGAACAATGGACTATGCCTTGAATTGTCAATTTCGCGTCAAGAAGTTTCACCACAAGTCTCACTGATACGAGGCTGCCGAAGGCCGACCCCTCGGGTGGAGCATATTAGTCACACTCCTGGCCTGTTCATGAGCTTGCTAGAGATCACCCTTATCTCATAGACTGTGACCAGCAGTCGGGCTCATATAGGCGTGTTCCTCCAAAGATCGCTCTGTAGGATAGCATCTTGCTTATACATATAAGCCTTGGAACACATTAAGACAATAGTCATCCTTCCATATAGTTTCCGAGAGTACTGCATCTCCAACGGAGTGGGTTAGTAAGGTTACTCACCTCAGTTCACCACTGGCTTGTTTCCCCAGGTCCTACTTCACGGGACCTCCGATCACATAGGTTGGGTTACTACCATGGCAACTCATGTGGGTCTCATACCCATCTCCCTTGATGCGCTATCTATCACAACACTTGATAGCCCTTTAGTAAAGGGATCTGCCAGATTCTTAGCCGTTTGGATATAATCCAACGCTATCACTCCAGAGTTTCTCAATTTTCTGACAGCTTTCAATCTCATTCTTATGTGTTTGTTGGACTTCATGTTGTCCTTTGAACTCTTCATTTTGACAATAACTGTTTGATCGTCGCAGTTCATAAGGATGGCCGGAACCGGCTTCTCAACCACTGGCAAGTCCATCAACATATCTCGAAGCCATTCTGCTTCGCCACCCGATGTGTCTAATGTTGTTAGTTCTGCTTCCATTGTCGATCTTGTTAAGATCGTTTGCTTGCAAGACTTCCAGGAAACAGCACCACCTCCAAGAGTAAACATATACCCTGTTGTGGCCTTCATGTCATCAACATCAGAGATCCAATTCACATCACTATAGCATTCAAGTACCGACGGGTATCCGGTATAGTGAAGTCCATAGTTCATAGTACCTTTCAGATAGCGCATAACTCTCTCAATAGCATGCCTATGTACATCACCCGGATTGGAAACGAACCGGCTCAGTTTGCTCACAGCAAACGCGATGTCAGGCCTCATTGCACTTGCTAGGTACATGAGTGAACCAATGATTTGAGAGTATCTCAGTTGATCCTTAGCTGTGCCTTCAAACTTTCGGACCAACACACTAGGATCATATGGTGTTTTAGATGGTTTACAGTCCGAATATCCAAAGTGACTCAATACCTTCTCAACATAATGGGATTGCAGAAGTGTAATCCCACCCTCATCATCTCTCAATAGCTTGATATTCAAGATAACATCAGCCACACCAAGGTCTTTCATCTCAAAGTTCTGAGATAGGAAAGACTTAACCTCCTCGATCAACTTGAGATTAGTTCCAAATATCAGTATGTCATCAACATACAAACACAGTATAACTCCTTCGCCCCCACCATAGCGATAGTATACACATTTGTCTGCCTCATTAACAACAAAGCCAACAAATGTCAACGTATCATTAAACTTGTCATGCCATTGCTTAGGCGCTTGTCTCAGGCAATATAAAGATTTCACCAACTTACACACCTTTCCTTCCTGACCATCTATCACGAAGCCATCAGGCTGCTGCATATAGATTTCCTCCTTTAGCTCCCCGTTCAGGAAAGCCGTCTTAACATCCATCTGATGAATGAGAAGACCATGCGAGGCCGCCAACGAGAGTAATACTCGAATGGTGGTCATTCTGGCCACAGGTGAATAAGTGTCCGCAACCCGCGGCGCGGCGAGCGGAGGAGGAGGAGTGCGCGAGGGCTTCTTTTCTTCTCAAGCTCCAATAGCATGAGGGAGAGAATCCCTTATAAACCACTCCAACTCTCCTTCCACTAGCATGGTGGGACTAAACTTCCCACCACCTTGTCATGCCACCTACATGGGCCCTTAGAGATTAAATCTGAAATTGTCATATGGGCTCTAGGCCCATCTCATATTTCAACAAGAAGAATCCAAATGCTCTGCTCCCACGCTAGCCTATACATGCAGAAAAGCATCAACTTTTTAGGCCTGTGCTTTATTTTTGAGGGGTTTTCAGGCCTGTGCTAGGCACCAGATATTCCCAAGCATGGAGCCCGGGGTGCAAACCAAACTAGGCCTATGTTTCGCTTCACACGAGATAAAAGGTTCTCTCGCTTGCACCCGCAAAAAAAAGTTTCTCTCGCTTGAAGCTTTTCTTGTGTGTTGCAGTAACATGCCGGCCCATTTTTCGCCCGTTGATCACTCAATACCACTCAATTTGCTCGTTCGCTATAGTCTTTTCTATTTTCTTTTCTTTTTCGGTTTGTTTCTGTTTTATCTTTGGTTTCATTCGTTTCTTCACCAATTTTCTTTGTTCGTTCTGCTTCATTTTTATTTATTTCTTTGCTAGTTTTCTTCATTTTTCTTCGCATTTTTTCTTTGTTTTGTTCTTCTTTTTCTTCAAGTTACTTTTCGTGTCTTTTTTGTTTTTCAGCGCTTTTCTTCATTTTCTTTGTTTCTTTCTCTGTTTTCACTGTTTGCAATTCTTTTTGTGGTGGTTTTCTTTCTTTTAGTTTCCTTTGTTCTTTCCCGTTTTGTTGGGTTTCTACCTCTTTCTCTTTGTTTATGTGATTTCATGTTGACCATGTATTTTTGAAATGTTAAATACGCATAAAAAATGTTCTTGCTAAATTACAAAATGCATATAAAAATCTTTATAATATATATGAAACATGTAAATTATTTCTGAATTTTTTAGTTGCCATTAAAAAAATTAAATTCATTGTCAACATTTTTTCATACACGTTTAAGATTTTTGTAAACATATGATCATTGTTTTACACGTGTAACATTTTTTAAATACATGATCAATACTATTTTATTACACACTGTATATAATTTGTATACATTTTCATATACATGGGAAATATTTTTTTCTAAGCACATTTGAAAACTTTCAAATGCTTGATTGATAATTTTCAAATATACTTGATTAATACTTTTTATATACATGATCAACTTTTTCATAGACATTGTATATTTTTGTATAAATGAGAAACATATTTCCAATGATGGATTGAATTTTTTCAAATGTTTTATGTGAAGTACATCTTGTCATACATTCAGAATATTTGGAAAATAACCAATAGTAAAAATAGCGCAAAGCTAAAAACAAAAAAACAGAAAAACGAAGGTTGTGGCAGGTCCATCTCACAATCGTCTTCAGGCGAGGCTGCCCTACATCTTGCGTCAAGCGAGACATAGCCGTCCCCGCGGCTTATTGGCAGGCGGACGGCCGCCCCCCGCCTAAATGGCATCAATGGTGGCCTGGCCCGGATAAATGCGGCCTGCCATGCAGACTTCACTGAATTAGTTTTATTTTAAATTTATTAATATAGAAAAATAAATGTATATATTAAAAACCCAAATAATTATGAAATTTTATAAAAGGAAAAATGTTAACATAGTATAAAAAACATATTACTGCAGTATAATAATGTTGATTATTTTCAAAAGAAATGTTTGTGGAAATGAAAAAATGTTCCCATGTTTCTGAAAAACATATACGATTTTTTATAAAAAATGTATACAATGTCAAGAAATGTTTGCATAATAGAAAAAATGTTTTTATGCCATTAAAATAATATACATAACATTTGACCGAAATATTCCCACGTTCCAAAAAATATTGAAGACATTTTTAAAAAGTGATAAATACTAAAAAGTGTTCACATAAGCTTAAAACATGTTCATTCCATTAAAAAATTAAAGTGACATTTTAAAGTAATATTTGAAATTTCCGAAAACTGTTTGTGAAATTTTAGGAAAGGTTTATGCAATGTAAAAAATGTTCGTATATTTTTAGAAAAATCTTTATTGCCATTTCAAAAAGGTCCAATGTGTATTTAGAAAAAATGTTAGCCTGTACTTTAAAATTCAAAATATGTATTTAAAATTGTTCAAAATGTATCAAAAAATTGTTTTAGTGTGCACTAAAAATATACATTGTGTATTAACATAGAGTAGACATTTGTGAGAAAAAGGAAACCGATTAAAATTTACATAGAACAAAAAGAAAATCAAAGGGAAATGAGGAATATGAAGAAAACCAAGAAAGAAACAAAAATAACCAAAAGTATAAAGAAAAAAACCCCCGAAGAAAATCACTAAAAAAACAAGAAAACAAAGTATAATGAAGGAAAAAGGAAAAACCTAATATGAAAAAACAAAGAAAGCCCAAAAGAAAAATAAATGAAAAAGAAAAAGAAAAAAATGAAGAAAACCGGAGCTAGCGAGCGAACTTACAACGAAGTACGAGTGGCAAGGAGCGATTGCGCTGATGGGCCATACCTATGTAGGTTGGCTCGCTTGCACCATACCTATGTAGTTCACATTCACATTTTTTTTGTTAGAAATGATATTCTCTTAACTGCAATTAGTTTTTTTCCTCTTTGTATACCTTTTGTATTTCACTTCCATTTTAAGCTTACATTCGTTTCCCATTAGTTGTAGATGTTTTGTAGCAACTTTTATGCACTATTTTAGCAAATTTCCCGCAGCAATGCGCCGGGGCATCATCTAGTTAATTACATAGAGCTACTTAATTAAGCATGTAGGCATTTGACATCACAAGTAGTTAAGAATATCATCACTAAGTGTGTCTAGTCAATTATCTACCTCCAAAAGTCAAAACTATAACATCAACCTTTTGTCATCACATTTTTTTGAGATAGCAAAACTGAAACCAACTGAACTAACTATTATTAATTACATAGAGAGACCTAGCTAAGCATGTAGATATTAAACACCACAACTAATTAACAATCACATCACTAAGTGGGTAGTCAACTGCCCCTACCTCAAAAAATTGAAACTACGACATCCTTTTCTCATTACCAATTTTCAGAGATAACTAAAATGAAACCAACTGACCCTAACTATAAATTAATTACTCAGAGTGACGTAGCTAATCTTTAGGCATTTGACATCAATCTCACTAGGTGGGTCTAGCCAACTGTCTACCTACAAAAAATCTAACAACAACAAATTATCATCACATCAATTTCCTCATAGATATCGAGAAGGGAACCAATCGAACTGAATTTGTTATTAATTACATAGAGAACTTGCTAAGGATGTAGGGGCAATCGACAATACATCTAGCCAGCATGGTGATGGTTGTGAATGTGTGGTGGCGACGCTGGAGGAAGTGCTAGTGGCACATGGGACGGGGGGCACTCATAGTGAGGCAGCTGAGGAGAAGGTAGCATGAATTGCCACGGAGATAA
>NC_041393.1:738542479-738550720 GCF_002162155.2 Triticum dicoccoides | reverse complement strand
AGAGGTAAGTTAAGGTATGTTTATCGGCTATTGTGTTAAAATGTGGATGGGTTGGGTGAGTACTTCAGTGACAGGCCATTATGTCCTGTTAACAACATACACTCAGTGGTGGTGACAACATCATAGGTGATGGGTATGATTTTATGCCCGCCAATGATGAAATTTTCATCAAAACTTTACACTAACAACTTTATTTCGTCCAACCACTTTGACTGTGGCTCTTAGTTGAATCTGATTATAGATGACCGTTTTCTTTTGTAGTAGTGATTCTACGACCAAGCCAACGTTCGATCGGTAGCACTTGTCTGAAGTCCATCCAAGGAGTAGGATTTTCTACAATAGCTTGCCACAGAACTAGTTAAGGTTTTCGACGGTGTAAAAGTTCTCAAAAATCTTGAAAAAAATACCGAATCAAAACACACCTATAATATAACATGATCCAACGGATGGATTGAGAAAATATGACTGCATGTGTCCTGGACAAAAAGAACAAATGTTTCAATATATATTGATCCTGTAGTGAGCTGAAATGCTTGTTTTTTCGCTGAGGACACATAAATGCATATTTTCACAATCACACTGTTGGATCATCTTATTATATTAGAGTGAGGGTCCCCTAACTATTTTATATTTTTTACTTACTTTTAGACCGTTAAATGTTTAACATGCCTTAACTAGTTCTGTGGCAAGCTATAATAGACACAATTTTACCTATATATATAGGGTGTGCGTGCGTGCATTTCTATGGATGGGAGGTTAATTAAGAAGAGTTGTATAGAATTACACACCAACTCCCAAAAGAACCTACTCTCGTGACATGAATGAACTCAGATGTTTAGCACCCGCCGCAACCCACATATCTCTAATTTTACACGTAATTACATGTGGCAAGGAGTAAACATTCCTAAAGACTCTAGCATTATGCTCATTCCAAACACCCCACGAGGTGAGCATGAGCAAGCAAGCGGTTCCTCTTCTCACTTTACCAGTGTCACCGATGTTGGTCATTGCACACCACCAATCCATCACTGAGTTGAAATTGACCCAATCATCCAGGTTGATCTCAACGAGGCCAAGCCAAGCTTTAATATTGTACCAATCACGTACGGCGCGTGAATCCACATTTGAGAACAAGATGCGCGGCAGATTGCGGTTCCCTCTTGCAAAATTGACATAAAACCTCAGTTTGGCCAACCACGCCATCAAAGGTGATCGGCCGGTCCTGAAGAATAAGCCATATGCGAAGAAGTTGTGCTCCGGCGGTACCCAATTTGGCCATACCGCCGGTTTAAAGGTGGAAGCATTCGCATTACGGAGCTGCTCCGTGTATGCCGAGGACGCAGAGAAAATGCGTGAAGCTGCCGCATTCCAAACCATGGTGTCCCCTGCGTCCTCACCAAGATGGATGTCCTGAAGATGCATCCAAAGGCCTTAGAAATCCATGGTGTGCTGCAAAGTGAGACCCGGGCTGAAGAAGTTGATGTTGCTGTCTAGTATCAGTACGTGTGACCCTAAAATTTGTCAATGACGACGAGGTAGAAGAATCAGCACACACACGCAGATGCCGTTCGTTGCAAGCTCCACCTCCAAAAACTCGGGAATGTATCCCGTGCACCCGCACTTGTGGTACTACCGGTGCACCGAATGTCATAGAATATTTGAAAAAATCTGGAAAAAATCTAGCACATTAATGCAACATAAATGTGCGATGTCATAAAATTCGGTATAAAATTTTGAAATATTTTTTGAGATATGAAAATGACAAATTTGACATCAGTGTGATAATGGGCCAAATCTAAAGCCCAAATTAAGCCCAAATTATGTTTACATACTATTCAGTGTTGAATTTGTCATTTTTGTTTTTCAAGTTATGTTTCAAATTTTGACTTGAAATTTTGTGAGAGCATCTCCAACAGCCGCACAAAAAATTCGCGCCCAATAAACGTTATAGCGCGCCACCATAGCACTTTTAAAGCGCCGGGACCAACTTTGCTTTAGCAGGTGCCCAAAAACGCGCGCCCAAAAAACAGACAGTGCAAATTGTGAAGCGCGCGCAATCCGGCGCCCTAAATATGCTGCGCGCCATTGCGTTTTTCAGCGCGCGCCCAAAAACTTGCTAAAGCACAATATGACTGGAGCTTCTGCTGGAGCTGACCGGCGCCCAAAAAAACAAACTTTTAGCGCGCGGAGCTCTTTTTGGGCGCCTGTTGGAGATGCTCTGACAACCTACATTGATGTTGTGTGAGTGTGCTAATTGAACATTTTAAAAGCACAATATGACTTCGGAGCACCGGTAGCACCACAAGCTCCGGTGCAATATTTCCCCCCAAAAACTCTCTGCTTTCTTCCGTCTTGAAGGATGGTTACAAACTGCAGCTATCAACTACTCCACCTTGCTGGTTCAACTATGCAATAATACGCGATCCAAACCGACTACTAGCGGCCAGAAAATATGATCATTTGCTGATGTAGTCCTACCTAGGCTCATATATAGCGGCCGTCCTGGCAAATTGCAAACAGACAAAGCAAACAACCATATCAGAGATACTCCAGTTGCAGGTCAGACAGAGAACCCGAAGCTTCCGGCGAGCGCTCATAGCCGGTGAGCTAGATCTGAAAGCGACCGGTGTCCGGCCGGCCAAGTACATGGAACCTTCACCTGCTTCTTGCCCAAAGTGGCCAAGTTGCAGCACGAATGGAGTCAGACAGCACCCGGTCTAAAGCCTGAACCCCCAATTGGGTAAGCGATCAAGATTTTTAAACTACTATAGTCAGTATCTATCGCTGATGATGATGATGCCTTGTCGCTGTCCGTTTGGGTGGCTACCTAGTATGTACAGCTACTGCTTGCTTCTTTATGCTATGGTCGGCAAAAACAAGCATATCTCGCCGGCTCAGGGAACTCAGGCGGCCGGGGGAATCAGACACGCCGCGCCGGAGTCAGACAGTAGGTTTCTTAGCGCATCTTCAGCCGCGCCTCCAACAGGCCCCCCCCAGCCCACTTTTTCGGCGCCGGCGTCGAAAAAACGGCCCAGTCACGCCCCCAGGACGCCGAAAATCGCCGGTTCGGACCTTTTTTCCGACCAGCGGTAACAGGCCGAACCCGGCGCGCCGGGGAGCCGTTGGGGGCTCCGGCGCTAGGGAAAAGCATGCCTGGCCCACACCGACAGGGGAAAAGTCAAGGTTTTCTTCCCCCGGCTCGCCTCGCACCCCCTGCGCCCTCGGCCATCACTAGCTATATCCCGGCGACGGCCGCCGGCCTACTCCGCTAGATAGCCATTCCCTGCCGGAAAATAGCAGCGCTTTGCCGCGGCAGCCCCTCCCGCAGCAGCTGGGCGTTTCCGGCCGCCATTTCCGGCCGCGGAGGCGCGGTTTAACGGCGGGTACACGCCCACCGAGCGCAAGGTGTTCGGCGTTTTGACTGTCTCGGTGATGGACTCAGATGAGGAGGAAGAACTCGCCGCGCTGCTGGAGGAGGAAGCCGCGGCCGACGTCCAGGAAGAAGAGCATCTGATGGTGCTCGCCGCCCTCGCCCAGCTGCTGGTGAGCAATGAAAAGCCGTGTCGAGGTGGCTCGGCGCCGGGGCGGGTGAAAGCAAAGAACCGGCATCGTCTGCAAGGCTACTGCATGCTCTACTCCGACTACTTCGCCGATGCTCCACTTCATGGCGAGAGAACATTTCGGCGCCGTTATCGGATGAGCCGAAAGCTCTTCCTCAGGATTGTGAATTCCATCCAGGAGTTCGACAACTACTTCAAGTGCAAGATGAATTGCACTGGCGCTCTTGGATTCACCTCCATCCAGAAGTGCACGACAGCGATGAGGATGCTTGCATATGGAGCTCCCAGTGATTCACTCGACGACTATGGGCGCATGGCCGAGTCCACCAGCATAGAGTGTTTCTACAAGTTCTGTCGGGCAGTGGTGGCAGTGTTTGGGCCACAATATTTGAGAACACCCAATGCGGAAGACACTGCTCGGATCCTAGCCCAGAATGCAGGAGGCAAGAACGCCTGGTTTGCGAAGCTTCAGGAGGCTTGCAGGAAGGATGTCGAGCGGGCATTTGCTGTGCTCCAATCTCGATTTGCTGTTGTTCGGTACCCCGCTCAGACCTGGTCGAAAGATCAAATGTGGGAGATCATGACTTGCTGTGTCATCTTGCACAACATGATCATCGAGAGCGAGCAAGAAGACCCAGTGTTTGACACTGAACCATACTACAGGCAGGGTCCTCTAGCCGAAGTTGATCACCAGCTACCGGCAACTTGGACTGCCTATCTCAGTATGCGTCAGGAGATCCGAGACCCACAGGTGCATCATCAACTGCAGAAAGATCTGATTGAGCACATATGGAGGCTCAAGGGGGACGCCGCGTGATGAAATACGAGTTTTTATTTGTTGAACTATATAATTTGTATTGAACTATTTGTTGTTGTAGTATTTTGTTGAAGTATTTGATTTTTCTGTGATGAAATATGTGATAAGGAATAATTGTGTTGATAATTGAACGCCGAGACACGGCGAAACCACGCCGAATATGGACCTATTCTCGCCCATATGGGCCGTTTATTCGCCGAAATTGGGCTGCAAAGTGGGCCAATTTCGGCGCCTGGGGGCGACGACTGGGCGCAAAACCGCCCCCAGCACCGAGTGTATCGCCGGCTCGCCCCCAGGGGGCGATTTGTATGCGTCCTGGGGGGGCCAACAGCTGAAGATGCCCTTAACTCGGCAGGTGTCGACATTCGTATCTAATTAGGGTTTTGTTTTATGAAAATGACATCGACTTTGGAGGGTTGTTTCTTTTTTTGCCGAGAGAGTCAGCAGATCTATTGTGCAACACAGACAAATGTATGTATGTAACGACATGCGTGATGGCCCAGGATCTGAACAAACATTATGCTGGTCACATACAGCTATACGTGTGCGGACGACGACAGGAAATACTCTATCTAGTAGGTAGTGGTCACAAAAGGGACAGACACAGGAGAGCATAATCTGTTTTTCAGACAGGGCAGTTCTCCGCATGCAGTCTGTAACACCAACCTTTGGAGTGTAGGAAGATTCATATAAGAGCTTTTGCTTCAAATTGTTTTCGTCAGTTAGTCATCAACAACTCCTAGATTGCAGTGTAGGAGCTAGCTAGGGAGTACAAGAAATGGTCTATCAACTTCACAGCTAGTAGGTCGACCGATCACCGTCGATCGATGATGCGCACGTTCCATCGGGGCCGTCTGCATCAAGCAAAACGTTCGATGCGGGACACCTAGCGGCCGGAAGATAATTGACATGCCAAAATAGGGTAGTTGATTAATCAAGCTGAATAATTCTGGGGCCTAATGAGTGACAAACATGCACGCAAGAATGACTCTTCAAATGAGAGAAAGGACCAGATGTATAGTAGTATTAACTTAGAAGGGCCATGTACTGGCTTAATTAGAAGGACCATACACCTAAGGACAAGGCGCCCTACCTAGCTAGAAATTAAGTACAGTTCACCTGTAACATCGGTCTAACCCACATGTCATCTGAGATCAATAACACACTTTTGCTATTCCCGGGACAAAAAAAAAATTCAGTTCGGTCGATTTGTCTTGAGGAAACAAAAGCCCGAACCGGAGACGACACGGCCGGCTGTGATGCCCCCCGCAAGGGCAAGCATGGAACGAGTCGACTGGTGGAGGCAATGTCGAGATTGACGGGTTCCAGTGCAGGTGCGTGAGTTGGTCGCCAAAGTTGGAGAAGAATGGGGGTTTAGAGATACGGCCACGGAAGATGGGGGCTCGATGAAGGAGTCAGGCCCGGGATCATGGCAACACAGGTGGTTGTACAGGTGGTTAGGCCTGTGTGGGAGGGTCGACCAGGAGCAGAGTAAGAAGAAGGGAAATCGACCGATGGAGGAAAAAAAAACAGACGGTTGATTGTTAGGTGCTCCCTTAATCACAAGTTCACAACATACATGAATGTGATTCCAAGCAAGCAGATAATCTCAATCAATGATTCCCCTCAAATTTAAGGCAATAGTCTGTCTTTCTCAAGTGAGATTGATATTCGACAGCTTAAAATGTTTGTAAACATGCCATTTGTGTCTGCCTAGGTGCAAAGCTACCACACAGATTGTTGTCACCAGTTGCGCTGCCGACATCAACACCATTCTCGAATGATCGGATCTTTCTCAAAAAAAAAAAAAAGATAAAGAATGATCGGATCTCCGATCGCATCATCTCGTGTGCACCCATCCATCGTCTGTATGCCATCAATAATTAGTACATGTGTGGTAGAGTGGTTGTGTAGCAAGATAGATCATGCATGTTCCCGTCGGGACCGTACGTGCGTATGCATCAAGCTAGCAGACGGTAGGGTGGCACACCTCTTAGTTTGCCAATTAGGAAGATTAGCTACCCTCAATTGATTGTGCACCAACAGTGCCTGCCGCACCATCAGTGTTTGCATGTTGCAGCGCGACACCCGCCATTGCATGGCGCGTCGATCACAAATGTTGCAGGGCACTGATGTTGCATGTTGCACCACTCATAATGTCGCACTTGATCTAATGACATGGGCTGTGTATTTCCTTTTGCCATGATATGGCATCAATTTTGCTACATCTATTATTCTGAGGTTGACGACCGTTGAGCTGCATCTTTCATGCTCTTGAATTCTTGTTCAATAATTAGCCGGAAAGTTAAAGCCACTAGTTCTTGTTCAATAAAGTTATGTCACTCGACTATTATCAACCTAACTGCAATCTTTTTACCGAAAAAGGCTTTCGCCCCGCTTTGTATATAAAGCACCGACCGATCACAACTCAGTTACAAACGCACGCCAGCACAACACATGCACGCACTCAAGGCAGGATACAAAGGCGCTGAGCACAACATCACTACCCCTAGTACTACAAGAGCAACCGGAGTCCTCAACCGTGAGCATGCCACCGCGAAGAGATGAAGCTGCCTATGAAGAACCGTGTGCTCCAAGGCGGCACCTTCAGGAAGGTTACGACACCAGAGCGCCGCACCGCCCGACCCGACGATCAGAGTTTCCCCTGGAGCAACACGACGGGCAATGAGAGCCGCGACGACGCCTTCAAGAAGGGAACGAGCTTTGCCGCCGCCGGTCCATCCGCAGATAGATCAGGTTTTCACCCCGGCCAACACTCACCACCACCGGACGCCACACCCCAGCGACCACGCCGCCCACACGACCATGGCCACCGGGCAGCACCTAACCACGGGCTCTGCCCATGAGCACCGCAGAACCACCACCAGGGCCGCCACCCCGGCATCCCAGACCTTGACACCACCTCGCTCGAGAACCACCGCAACCCCAACTAAAGATATGGGCGGAAAGGGCCGCCTTTCGCACCCCTGAGCCGCCCCCAACGCAGAAACCCAATAGGTCGGCCAAAACTGGCCTCCATCGACCCGTCCGAGGCACCGGGCGCGAGACGAGGTCGGTCCTGCTGCCGGGCACGAGATGCACACGGTCTTGCTGCCGGGCACGAGACGAGGTCGGTCCTGCTGCCGGGCGCGAGATGGGCGATGGACCATTGTCAGAGGAGGGCTGAACCTTCGACGAAGGTAGCAACTGGACGACGAGGAGAGGACCGAAGGTCGAAACGGGCCGCCTACAGACGAGTCGACACCGGAAAGCCAGCCGCCGTCCCAGCCGGCCCGCTGAGCTGCCGTGATGCTGGCACGTCGAATGGAAGCCTCCACACCGAGAAATCCGACCCACCACGCCGCCGCCGCCCACAGCTAGAGCAACAACCACGCCGGGCCGCTGCCCCAACCCGCGCCGCCCGCCCACCAAACATCGGCAAAATAGATAGGCACCACCACCACCACAACACCAGCGCAACCGCGCCATGGCCAGGTCCAGCCGGAGCACCCCCACCCCACCGGAGTAGACGGACCCCAGCTGCAGAGCCAGCACCTAAACACGGTCGCCGGCCTCCACTGCCACCGCCAACCACCACACTGACCGGATCTGGGCCGAGGGCCAGATCCTCCACCAGCACGATCCAGGGGGCGGATCCCCACGGGCTGCGCCAGAGAGGAAGGAGGCGGCGCCGCCGGCCACCAGAACGCCAGGGGCAGGGGGGAGCTGAGGTAGGGCCGGCCTGACGTCCGCCACCACCGAGCAGAGGAGGGACGCCCCGCGACGGCCCCCATCTGCGCGCGGGAGGGAGCAGCCCCGCCGCCGCCAGCGCCACGAGGCCTTCGGCTGGCGACGCCCCCCGGC
>NC_041393.1:738502521-738542130 GCF_002162155.2 Triticum dicoccoides | reverse complement strand
CCATGGGCGCCCGCGGGAGCGCCTCGGGGAGGGAGTGGGCATAAAGATCACTGCAATCTTTTTCTGTTGGTAAGGATTGCACCAGAGCACCTTCTATTTTTAATAGGCCATGAACCATAGGTAGAGAAGAATCATTCGGAGGGAAACCCCTAAAGAAGCGCTTTATGAGGCTTCTCGTAATTGTAATTCTGAGGGAAACCCTAAGAAAACGCGTTAATTCTATGGCGTACATAGATATCATAGTACATCTAACGATGCCAGCGGCCGTTTTTTTTCTTTGGAAAAGGAGGCTTGCCCCCGGCCGTTGCCCTGCATCTTTCATTATGGATCGGGCGGTCACATGTTTCGCGCAAGACGCCACTGGTGCATGCGTCCGCGCGCGCTCGCGTATGCACAACGCTGCATGCCGCCGATGCAACCCTGTCCGCCGCCGGTCGCCGTCACAGAGATCGCCGGCTCTCCGGGCGAGAGTCGTCTCGGTCGCGTGCGTCCATCCATCCATCCACATCCTCGTACGCCAAGTTGGCGTATGCGTAGCTGCCTAATGATAAGATGCAAATCTATGGCTGTCCGTTGCCATCCCTGCATCTAATTCTACCCTATCCAAATCAATCATGTCCGATGATTCGCCGGCTGAAAGAAAGCAAATTACATCCACGGACGTAGTAGCTCTCACGCTCGATCGAGATCCGATCGGTGGGTTCGCTTGCTTGCTAATCTAGCTCTACCATTCCGCTCGTTTCAAATTAACATGCATGCCATATTGCCATGTACTGCGTCTGCAGGTATACCTGCAAATTTAGATGCCCCTGATCGACCCGCCTCGTCGCCGTCGCCGTGGCCGTCGCGCAATGGTGCGTCCGCATCAAGTAGATGGTACACCAGCATGGTGCGTCCGCATCAAGTAGATGGTACACCGATAAGATTTTCAATCTTTCATATCTTTGGAACTAAAAATCTAAATTAAGTTATGTTTTCATATTTGTGTTTCTCGTGACGAGGACTTTCAAATAAGATCCAATTTAAACATGTTTTGACGAGATTTTAAAGTTCTTTTAAGTTTTAACTTGGAAGCTTAGTACGAGTGAGTGAACGGCATCACAATTTTGGTACGTGCGACATGCACAAAAAGAAGTTAAAGTTTCAACTCTGAAACTTGATGCGGGCGACCGCGAAAATCGTAAATTTCAGATCCAAAATCTAAAATTTACTATGCCCTCGCGCGGGATCCAATTACCCTATGGATCGCGATGCAATCGGATGACCGAGCAGGGATGGGCAGCTGCCCCGCACCTGTGTGCCGATTTGGCGCAAGCTGCTGGATTCCAATCCAGCGGTTGCCGTTTGCTCTTCCTTTCATCCTTTTTCATATTCTTTCTCTAGCACAACAAGCGCTCCTCCCACGATGTTGTGGTGAGCCAT
The DNA here is from genome assembly GCF_002162155.2 of Triticum dicoccoides. Lineage (NCBI taxonomy): Eukaryota > Viridiplantae > Streptophyta > Magnoliopsida > Poales > Poaceae > Triticum > Triticum dicoccoides. Next base: position 738,540,708 of record NC_041393.1, on the reverse strand, counting down.
GTCATCCCCACATCTCGGCAAGATTCTAAGAAGACGAGCCCTCAAAGATGATGTGACGACCATCCCCGGCGTCACCGTCTCATGTGTGATCCTGGCGAGGCCTCACCAGAGACGCCAGAGCCAATTGCACCACCCCATCTTGGTCACAGCCCTCACGCATTGCTCTCCACCGACCATAAAACCGATCGATCCCAAGGTAAAATCGGTCTCGTGCTAAATAGCAATGTTAAAATAGTCAGTTTTCTCGAAACAAACTCAAGTGAAATTTTGTTTTGAGTCAATAACCGATAAGAATCCAGCAGTGAAATTTGATTGTAAACTGGGCAGATGGTTTGAGCCACGAGATATTACTTTCTTCTCAAAATCAGTTTTAATTCCTGCCGTGTCATCATGTTAACTTTCTCTTGTGTGCATCTTACCATGTCTTGTGGCAAATTCAGAACAAACCATATTCAAAGCATCACTCTCAAATCACACGCGCATGCAGCCGAGGAAGGCGTTGCTTGTTGGGGAACGTCAGCTTCAGTAGGTCTTCCAACAAGCAACGCTTGGTTCTCGGCAATAATTGCGAAATTTCAACCCTCGCTTGACACCGACACTGATAGTATCCTCTTGACATTAGATCATGTGTTTATTTCTCCTGTGAAACGTGGAGAAGTTGATGGTCGATGCAAGTTGCTTGCAAGATACTCTCATCGTATATGTTTCTAAAGATTGCAGATTATATAAGAAATGTCACTTAGTAGTAACCACCTTGTTGACTTACAATTATTGCATGCAAGGCGTGATCCAAGCCTGCTCATTTAAAGAAACAAATTACCATCGGTCTATGTATGCCAACTGCAAATAAACATCTTTTTTTAAAAGGTCATGGTGAAGCTAGCTAGAATTAACTACACATATTATTGTCCTTGCTTTGTTCAAATTTAAGTATTGGCCAGTTTGCAAGTCAAAACTCCAAGCTTTCCAAGAGGCCGGTGAACTCTGATGCCGACTAAGTCTGGTCAAGTAAATGCATATGCATGATTGGAACCTTCACCATATCGATCTTTTCATAGTGGACCAGTTGTATTGAGAGCAGCTAACTAGTTAACGTACATTCATAGATTTTAAACTATACTAAAGCAATAGCTATCAGCACCTACGCCGTGAACGTGGGAGTGGCCATGGCAGCGGCCACGGTCGTGGCGGTCGCTGTGGTCATCACCGAAACTATTAGCTACTCCCTCTGTATCAAAATATAAGGTGTTTTTTTTGTCTAAATTGAGACAAAAAAAAGTCTTATATTTGATACGTGTGAATACTTATTAGTGCATAGTTGAACAAAGTATGACCTATCAATGTAAGTCACACTGCACTGTGATCAATTTTTCATTCAACAAGATTAAGAATGAAATTGAAATGATGTCTGAATCAATTTTGTTCTGAATTGTGTTTTGGACGGTTTTCTTTCATGAATCCAAAATTCCTGTGCAGTTGCGGAATAAGCTGTCCGGTCCTATCCATGTCCCCGCAGCACTTCATTTTATCACCGTAGTAGAGGTTGGTCCGGGCTGTGAAGCCATCATGGTGCAGTCGGTCGACGCGGTGGATGTGGCTGTCGGTCACATGGACGCCGCATGTTCTTAGCCATCGTCGAAGTAGAAGACAACGCCTAACTAGCTCCATATAGTATTTTAGTTTTAAAATTTCACATTTTACCTATGTAAATGTAATTCCAACATTTTATCATATAATTATGGAAAGTCCGCCGTTGGAGTACTATATGTTCGAATTAGTCGACTGAACAACTCCACACACAACTAATTATGAAGAACTGTTGATGATGGTAGCAATCACAGAGCATGATTATGGAAACCAATTGTGTGCCTGTATCACACACGATGGGCACAAGAAATGTGTGCTGACGTGCCTCATCATCGCACTAGATTGGAGAATTGTGTGCTAAAAATCACACATGAGCTGTTGCTATGAATCATGTGTGATGATTCCTGTCGTTGCATACGCTTTATTCAGGGAAACTGTGTGTAAGGTATCACATACTATTCAGCTAAGCCAATCATGCACCATGTGTCAGGGATCGCACATGATATTTTCTTTTGCACACAGCTCAATATTTATAACGCGTGTGATGCAATTCATCCAACAAAGTTCAACGCTTGGGTGTGTGATAGATGGGGCTTAATAGCACCGATCTGCGCTAGTCTTCACACATTGTCCTTGCATAGATTTGTTTATTCTAATTTAGGCTCAGTTTGCAAGTCAAATTAAGCTCCAGACATTTCCAAGAGTCCGGTGAACTCTGACAGCGACCAAGTCCGGCCAAGTACATGCATGCATGAATGGAACTTTCACCGATCGTTTCCTAGTGGACAAGTTGCACTAAGAGCAGCTAGTTAACTAGTTTTTCCAGTGAGTAAAGCAACTAAGATTTTAAACTATACTATTAAGCTATAGCCATCAACACCTAACAACACATGGACTTTCTTCCTTTCCTTTAAAAATCCTTTCTAGAAAGATAAAAAATAATCAAAACTACATCTTGATTGAATCTAAAGCTGTGCTCACATTCACCACCCCTGATTATTTCCTGCAGGGATCGTATCCAACTGTGAACTGTCTTCAATTTGCAAGTGATGATGATGATGTAAGTGTCTTGTCATTTTCCATGGTGTGGGCTACGACTACGTACCCATTAATTAAATAACTAATTGTGTCGCAACCTGATTAAGGTCGGCAAATACATACATATCTTGCGGTTAAAAAACCCGCAATGCCATGCATGTAGACAGACTCAGAGCAGAAAGTCTCTTAATCCAGGTGACGACATTTTCGCATCCAATTGCTCTGAAAAATAATGACATGGATCGATCTTGCATCTAGCTAGAGATGATAGACGTAGTGTTCACACTTTGGTTAATTTTTTTGCTTATGATATTTGGCAATGGCACCAATTGCCATGCATGGGTGACCTTTTGCAAGCTACTAGCTAGAACATGATAAAAACCAAGCTAAATGTTAATTAGGTTTATCTCAAGAGTAAAGCGGCAATTTCCATGCATGAATGTGTATATGGCATCTTCTAGAAAGGAAATTCTTGTCAAATCGGTGACCCAGGCAATCCCTACTTAAGTTATGAGTGTTTCTAAGATGACATATTATGTTTGTGAATTCGAACCAGGATGATACAATATTATTGGTGGGGTGTTGAGAAAGGAAGAAGGAAAATGCCTTAGGTTGCTTGGGATAAAATAGTGCTGCCAAAACAAACAAAAAAGTGGTCTGGATTTTAGGGACATGAGTGCTTTCTACCAAACCTTGTTGGCCAAATAAACTTGGCAATTGTTGGCTCAACCTAGAGGTCTATCTTTACATCTGTTTTAAAAGCTATGTACTACCCTAATGGCAGTCTCATGGACATGGTATTTACCGCCAATGCCTCGGCGGTTTGGCGAGGTGTGGAACACGGTCTCGAGTTACTGAAGAAGGGATTAATCCCGCGTGTCGGTAATGGTACATCAATACAGGCTTGGTGTGACCCATGGATTCCTAGGGAACCGTCGTTCCATCCACTACACCAAACGTCAGTGTTTGCTGAACAAAGTGGCGATTTTTTTGGATAATGACGGAGTGTGGAAAAAATTGCTACAACAATATTTCCTTTCTACGGGTGTGCTGGCTATTCGGAAAATTCTCACCTCACCAAGGAAACAAAAGGACTTCCTCTGTTGGCAGCCAGACCCTAGAGGGACAATTTAGTGTTCGGAGTGCATACAAGCTAGCAATGGAAGCGCATGAGGCAGTGTTTTAGCTGGGAGTTTGATGCTCTAGTCCGGATGGGAACATGACACTTTGGAACCTGGTCTGGCACGTGGACGTCCTTAACAGGATGCGGGTCAATGCTTGGAATGTGGCCTCCGGAGCCTTAGCTACCATGCAAAACAAATGTCACCGGCACCCAGCTCAGTGAGCGACTTGCCCGGTATGTCGAAAGGCTAATGAGGATAGTTTCAATGCCCTTGTGAGATGTGATAAGGCAACAATACTTTGGAATGCAATGAACGAGGTTTGGCTGATACCCCAGAAGGAACTTATGAATTCGGGAGGCGAATGGTTCTTGCATCTATTGCACTTGCATTCAAGTGAAGTACATGATATGATCGTTATGCTAATTTGGAGATTTGGAATCTCCGAAGTGACTTAGTACACGGGGAAGAAATTCCTCCTATGCTAGTATTGATGAACTTCTTATGCATCTATTTGAGTTCTGTCCAAAACATGACACATCATTGTGTTGATGAAATTATCAAAGGCAAATTTCCATTTGACGAAATGCCAGAGGTGGAGGTCGTGACATCACCTATGAGTCGGCTGGCCTTTTCAGTAGACGCTTCCTTCTCCCCCGAGAATGGATCTGCAGGTGCGGGCATGATCCCCAGAAACATCAACGGAGAGGTGATTTTTGCCTCATGTCAATTGTTGTTCTTTTCAGTGATGCACTTGAGGCGGAGATTCATGCAATAATGGGATGGATATCACTAGCTCTCCACTGGTCTACCATCCATATACTGGTGCGATCGGACTCAAAGGGCGCATTATCCACTATGTCTAACGTTTCACTCATCAAGTGGTCATGTCATTTGGTTAGTTAAATCAATAGTTAGTTCCAGCCAGTGTTGTTGATACCACTGACGGGTTGTGTGTGGCCCGTCACTGATATGTGACCGTGGTCGACCTATCGTTACTGTAGCAGTGATCCTACGGCCTGATTGCAAGGATACTGCTTTTTTCTGTCATGGCATGGCATGGCATCAATTTACTCAATTTTTTGTCTATTAATATGAGGTTTTTTTTACGAGAATAACTTCTGATCTATTTATCAACTGTCAAGGTAGTACAAAGAATACCAGAAGTAAAAAATACATCTAGGTCCATGCCACCTAGCGACGACTACTAGCACTGAAATGAGCCGAAGGCGCGCCGCCATCTTCGCCCCTCCCTCATCGGAGCTGGGGAAATCTTGTTGTAGTAGACAGTCAGGAAGTCGTCGTGCTAAGGTCCCATAGGACCAGCGCACCAGAACAACATCCGCCGCCGATGAAGAGATGCGTAGATCAGAAGGATCCAACCTGTAGACACACGAACAACAGATGATCCACTGAAGACAAACGCCGACCGAATTATGTGAGATCCGTCTCTCTAAGCAGGACACAAACCCTAAAAACACTCAAAAGAGTATGAAAAACCGGAGGCCTCCCGCCGGCAGGGGGCCGGGATCCACCACGCCTCCATGGCCTAAGGCCACATAAGTAGACCAATGGCGGCACCGGCGGGAGACACGAGAAACCCTAGCCAAGGGTGTTCTTTCTTTCTACCAGTCCGAGGATAACAGTAAGATTGCACATATATCTCATACTCTCATGTCCATCTGTCGCTCTGCATCTCATGTGCATTGGGGACAGGTAAATGTGTGTGGCATTATAACCAAGGGCCGTGGTGTGTGGAATTAACTCTACATATATTTCGCAAAAATAAAAAAACTCTACATGCATATGTTCCCTCTGTCCAGAATTACTTGTCACAGAAGTGGATGTATCTAGATTTATTGCCCGATGTCTTATATTTAAGAATAGAGGTAGTAGATTCCAGCGGATGCATGTAGCCGCGCGGCTGTTGCCCTGCATCTTTTTTTTTAGAACGAAGGCTCAAGAAGAGCCCGGCTTTGAATTAGCAAAGCCATCAACTGACCAGGATTACAAACTCGAAACCAACACAAGAAAGCAGAAAAACGACAAGATACAAAGGTGCTGGACAGTAGCACACAAGCCTCACACACACCCAGCTAAATGATCGAACAAGGAGACACACAGCTCGGGGAAGTGGAGGTCCTCATTCGCATACAAATCACCAGGGAGTAGAAAAATGTCAGCATAGGAGCAGCATTTCTGACGGCGAGGAAGGGCATTGCCGTCGCCAAATCACTAGCGGCCCCGGCTTGCCATGTCCTCCCAGCTCCACTGTCAAAGAAGACCCCTATCTCCTCGCCTGGCTCGAAGGCGCTGAACCGTTGACAATGTAGCAGTTCACCCTAGAACCTGGGAGGAAAGACATCGGCAGGCTGCATCTGGAAAGGAACCTAGCTCACCCGACTAGCTACGGAATGATCTCTTGGAACAAAGCACCACCCAACACCCACGGACTGGACACGAATGAGAAAGAGCTGCCGGAACGGAACGGACGGAGGAGCAGTAGCATAGTGTGAACCACTGAAGATCTCGCCGCAGACAAAGAAGACCAGCTAGACAAAGAAGACCAGCCCTGCATCTTTCATGATCTATCGACCGGTCACAAGTTTCCCGCAAGACTCCACTGCTGCATGTGTCCACGCGCCCTCGCGTACGTGCAAAGCTGCGTGCCGCCGGTCCACTCCTGTCCGCCGGTCGCCGTCACAGAGATCATCGGATCTCCGAGCGCGCGTCGTCTCGCGCGTTGCATCCGTCCGTCCATCCATCCATCCATCCATTGTCCTGATCGTGCACCACTATCATGCTCTCATATGGCTATGACAGATGACATGGTACCCACTCATCGATCGGGAGTAACATGTCGGGGCTTTTCTTCTTGTCATGGCATGGCATCAAATTCATCTTGTATCCTATCAATGTGAGTGAGGTTACTGATCGACAAGATAGGGGGAGACACCAGACATGCATGCATGGCCGTCCGTTGCATGCCCTGCATCTAATTCCACATGTATTTATTCTCTCACGCACCTTAGCTAGCTATCCAAATCAATCCTCGTCCGATGGTTCGCCATCTTTTTGAAAGCCAAAGCAAAATATCCAATGGAGGCAGCTCTCACCCTCGATCGACTTTCCGATCCGTTTGAGCCCCACACGTTTCAAACATGCCACTAAGGGCCTGTTCGGATCTCCTCCAACTTCACAAATCTTCCCAAATCCAGCTTCTCTTCTCGGCTTCTCACTCCACACAGCGATCTCGTTCCGTTCGGCAACTAAATCAGCTTCCCATCGCGATTTTGGGCTGGGAGTAGTTGTTGGGCTGTCTAGGACCATATTGGGCCGGCTGGAACAAGCCCACTACGGCTGTCGAGGGGAGATATTCCAAGCGATGCGTGGCTATCGAGGGCTGAATCGTTTTCTTGTGCGTGGCTCACCGAACCGTTTTCTTTGGCGGTGGCATTTCAGCTGTAATATAGGGGAACTCTAGATTCTGGTTTCTGTGGAGCTGGGTCTTCCTCGCTCCAGATTTTTACACTACAATCGATCGCTACTTCTCGAAGCCAGCTTCTCGGGCATATTTCGTTCGGCTCCGCTCCGCTCCAGAATTTGGTGAAGCGTGGAGCCGGAGGAGATCCGAACACGCCCTGACTCTGTCCGCACGTATCGGCGCGGTATCTATCAGCAGATGGATTCGCGACCGGTCGCCGTCGCCGGTTGCGCCGGCAGCATCGTTCAAACGATGTTGTCGGACGGGCCTCCGGTCGCATCCATCCATCCACCGCCCGCCCGCCCGTACACCGGCAATAATTGGCGCATGTGTGGTCCATAAGAGCATCTCGATACATCAAATCCAACCTCTCAAACGCCCGTTGACAATCTCATCACTATGGGTATCTTCAAAGAGGTCCCTCAAACCTCCCGCAAGCGTTCGGACTTCGGACCGCGCTGTTCGGACGCAGTTTGCCATCCAATGCAGTCATGCATCAGTCCGTCGACGCGTCCGGATGTCCGTTTTTCCGCAAATCTGAGACAAACAAAGAGAGGCTTTGTGAGAGTCTGGACATCTGGCTGGCCAACAAAAAGCCACCACGTACCCTCTTCTCCATGTCCGGATGGCGGAAGGCCACGCTGCTATTTGGCTGATGCATGTTGCTTTGGCAGAAAGTGATCGAATAGCATATTGTTTGGCAGAAGGTTATAGCATGCATATATGTTGTTGGGCAGAAGGTGTAGCATGTAGTTGGCGGAAGGTTTAACATGCATGCATGTTGTTGGTGGAAGGTTAGCTTGCATTAAACCCGGGCATATGCCGGGCTGGGCCGGGTTTCAGTCCGGGCTTGTAAAAGTTCGACCTTCTTCTCTCAAGCCCGAGTCCGGCACGGAGCCCGAAATGCACTCTTTTCTCAAGCCCGAGAACGGTCCAAAATCAAGCCCTGAAGCCGAAAGCCCGCCACAAATGTTTTTTTCTAGTGTCCGCACGTGTAATCCCAGCCCGAAGCCTGAAAGCCCGGCCTGAAATTCTTGAAAAGAGAAGCCCGAGCCCGGCCCGAAGTACCTTCCAGGCTGCAAAATGAGGCCCAAGCCCAGCCCGAATGTCAAGCCTGAAGCCCTTTTTTCGGGTGGGGCTCGGGCTGGGTCGTCGGGTCGCGTTGTCCATGCCCGGTTTTAGCTTGCATGCGTGTGTTTACACTCTTTTTTTTTCAAGTGCTTTTATCCATGTAAAACGTGATTGCTGCTAATATATTTGGCGGATGATTATTGCTTTTTGGCGGAAGTGGTGGCGAATATTTACGGTACAGGGTTGAATGGATGGCATCCATATCCATGTCCAGACACCAATCCAGACTGATTTTTAGACAAATACCGTGTCCGTTTGCGGGTTGGTGATGGAGATGACCTAAGTGGGTCCAGTCAACCCACCTTCAAAAGAAAACTATAACATCATCCTTTTCTCATCACATTTTTGAAGATAGCAAATACAAAACCAACTGACCTAACTATTTATTAATTTCATAGACCTAGCTAAGCATGAGGCATTTGACATCACAACTAGTTAACAATATCGTCACTAAGTGGGTCTAGTCACTGTCTACCACCAAAAGTCAAAACTATGATATCATCCTTTTGTCAAACACATTTTTTTGAGATAGCAAAACAAAACCAACTGAACTAACTATTATTAATTACGTAAAAATACCTAGCTAAGCATGTAGGAATTAAGCAACTCAGGTAGTTACAACCACATCAGTAAGTGGGTCTACTCAACTGCCTACCTGATTTTTTTTGAAACTATAACATCCTTTTTCATCACAAATTGATGGAGATAACAAAAAAGAAACCAACTGACTCTACTATAAATTAATAACATAGAGTGACCTAGCTAAGCATGTAGGCACTTGACATTACAACAAGTTAACAATCTCGCTAAGTGGGTCTACTCAACCGTCTACCTAGAAAAATATATATAACAACAACCAATTATCATCACAACAATTTCCTTGGAGATGAAAAAAGGGAACCAATTGAGCTAATTATTAATTAATTACATAGAGGACTTGCTAAGAATGTAGGGGCATTCTAGCCATCGTGGTGGTGGATGCCAACGTGTGGTGGCAATGCTGGTGCCTGGTTGACACGCTAGTGGTACAGGAGACGGGGGCACTGGCAGTCAAGGGAACCGAGGAGAATGTAGTAGTGGCATCGAGGAGAAGACCCTCTACATGCACAATTTATGCCCGTAGTGATGAATTTTTCATAAAACTACACACTAACAACCTTATTTTGTTTAACCACTTTGATTGTGGCTCTTCGTTGAATCTGATCATAGATGACTGATTATAGATGACCGTTTTTTTGAGTAGTGATTCTATGGCCAAACCAACGTTCGATCAGTAGCACATTCTAAGTCCATCCAACGCCTATGGATGCCCGTTTAAATGGACACAAAAGCTTCGCCTCATCAGGTTAATGAAGAGGACTTCTGCAGAATTACACACTGACTTCCCAAAGAACTACTCTTGCAACATGAATGAACTCAAATGTTTAGCACCCACTACAACCCACAGATTTGCCTCATCTCTAATCTGACACGTAATTACATGTGGCATGGAGGAAACATTCCTAAAGAGAAACATTATGCTCATTCCAAACCTCCCACGAGGCGAGCATGAGAAAGGAAGCGGTCCCTCTTCTCACTTTACCAGTGCCATTCGTTATATTGTCATAGATCCTTCAACATGTGGTGCTTGCTCAATATCTTTGCTAGCGTTCCTCTTCTCACTTTACCAGTGTCATTGGTCACATGTTGGTCATTGCAAACTACCAATCCATCACTGAGTTGAAATTGACCCAATTATCTTGTTGGCCTCAGTGAGGCCAAACCAAGGTTTAATATCGTCCCAAACATGGCGAGTGAATCTACATTTGAAAGAAAATGCACAGCGGACTCCGGTTGCCTCTTGCAAAATTGACATAAGGCTGTTCGAACCCGATCATGAAGAATAAGCCGTATAACTTGTGCTTTGGCGGTGCCCAAGTGCTGCATATGTACTGCTGGTTTAAAGATGGAAGCATTCACATTATCGACTTGCTCCTTGTATGCCGAGGACGTGGAGTAGCCAAGTAGGTACAAGAACTGTCACATTCAAACTATGGTGTCCACTGCGGCCTGACTAAGATGGATGTCATGAAGATGCATACAAAGGCCATAGAAATCCATGATGTGCTGCAAAGTGAGACCCGGGCTGAAGAAGTTGATGTTGATGTCTAGTATCAGTAGATGTGACCTTAAAGTTTGTCAATGATGACGAGCTAGAAGAATGCGCACGCACACGCAGATGCCGTCCAATTTGAAGGTCGTCGTTGACAAATTTATCTTGAAGGATGGTTACAAACTGCAACTGTCAACTAGTAGTACATACACCACCTTGTTATTTTACCAATGCAATAATACTTGATCCAAACTGAGTAGCCAGAAAATATAATCATTTGCTGATGTACTCCTAGCTAGGCTTATGTATAGTGGTCGTTCTCGCAAATTGCAAACAGACAAAACAAACAGCTACTCCCTCCGTAGTTTAAACTAAAACCACGGCACTTACTTTAAAACGGAGGGAGTATACCGTAATACACCAGTTGCAGATCAGACAGACCACGAAAAGCTTCCGGCGAACTCTCATGAATCGCCGGTGAGCTAGCTCTGAAAGCGACCAGTGTCTGCCAAGTACACGGAACATTCACCTGCTTGCCCAAAGTGGCCAAGTTGCAACACCAATGGAGTCACGGAGCACCCGGTGTAAACTCCCAATTGAGTAAGGGACCAAGATTTTAATAACTAGTATGTACAAGTCAGTAGCTATCCTGTTTTGCACAGCTGATGAGATGATGCCTCGTCACCCTGCATTTTGTAAGCTATGGTCGGCAAATACAAGCATATCTCGCCGGCTCGGAGAGTTCGATCAGGCGGCCAGGGGAATCAAATGCTCTGCGCCGGAGTCAGAGGGCAGGTTTCTTAACTCTGAGGTGTCGATATTCGCATCTAATTAAGTTTGTTTCTGAAAATGACATTGACTTTCAAGGTTTTTTTTTGCCGAGAAAGTCAGGTGGTCTTTCGTGCAACACAGACAAATGTGTGTAATGTATGTATGTAACGACATGCGTGATAGTCCAGGAGTGGAACAAAAATTATGCTGGGTTAATCTGGGGCACATACAGCTATACGTGTGGCGATGACGATTGAAGTTAGAGTTTAGCCGGAAATACTCTATCTAGTAGGTAGTGGCCGCAAAAGGGACAGACACCGGAGAGCATAATCTTTTTTCAGACATGGCATTTCTCCAGTCTGTTACATCATCATTTGGTGTGTAGGAAGATTCATACAACAGCTTTTGCTTCAACTTTTTTTTCTTCAATTAGTCCTCAACAACTCCTAGATTGTAGTGTTGGAGTACAAGACAGAATGGTCGGTCAGTCGACAAAATGGTCTATCAACTTCACAGCTGATAGATCGACCGATCGAGAACAGTTGGCAAGGCGAGGGAGTTCGCAGCCAGCCCACCAGGGTTCAAGTCTCGGCTTGAGCGTTTGGTGCTCACAGAGTTTTCTTGTATAAAAAAATGCCAACAGTCTAGTCTAGCCCGGGTTGGTCTAAAAAACGTCTATATACATCCGCATGTGTAGTTCATATAGTAATCTCTAAAAATACTTATATTTAGGAACGGAGAGATAGTTGATTAATCACGCTGAATTAATTCTGGGGACTGATGAGTGATGAGCATGCATGCAAAACGCCTTCTGTAACTACCCCTCTGAGAAGATTAACAATCACTTCACGCTGAATTAAGTAACTGTTCAGCTATGTATGTAAATGGCGCCATCATCTTTTGGAGCAGCAAGATTCATACAACAACTTTTGCTTCAAATTGTTTTCTTCAGTTGGTGGTCAACAACTCCTAGATTGTATCTAGTGTAGGGACTAGCTAGGGAGTACAAGATGGTCCGTCGGTCGACAAGCATGCACGCAAGAACGACTCTTCGAAGGAGAGAAAGGACCAGATCTATTAACAATAGCTTAGAAGGACCATATACTACTAAGGACATGGCGCACTACCTAGCTACTACATCGTCCTGCTTTATAAGTCTTCTTTGTATTATGTGCCAAATTTTGACTTTGAATTTAACTATCAAAAGTTTAATGCATGTCATAAAAGATAATATAATTAAAAACTATGTTCAAATACGAATTCAACGATATAAATTTTGGTGACATGCATTAATATTTTGTTAGTTAAATCTCTAGTCAAAATATGGCGCAAAAGACAAAGAGATTTATAAACCAGGACGGAGGTAGTAGTAATTAACCACAATTCACCTGCGACATTGATCTAACCCACATTCACACACATATAATTTAAGCTTTTTTTTACAAGTACCTGCCCTGCGTTTTTCTTTTCTTTTTTCTTGATACACCATGTCAATGAAATTTAACTGAGATTAATGGCACACTTTCCTTTCCCGATAAAGATGAGGCACTTTTGCTATTCCTCGTACAACTAACAAAATAGTTCGGTTGATTTTGGCTTGAGGAAACACAATCCTGAGCAGGAGACGATGCAGCCGCATATGGACGCCAACAATTAGTCGGAGACGAGGACGGTGTGCCTGGCCACCATGTCATGGGTGGAGGCAATGCTGAGGTTGATGGGTTCGGGTGTGGGTGAGAATGCGAGAGTGGTTCGCCAATGCTGGAGAAGAAGGCGGTTTAGAGGGATGACCGCGCGAGACAACAACTCGATGGGGATTCTAGGGGGCGAGCGTTTTCTTGCTCAGGAATTTCAATTAATAACTAGCCTTAGAGTCAAGCCAATAGTCTCCCCCCCCCCCCAAATCTCTCCCTCTCGATTAGGTAGCTTAAAATGTTTGATACACATGCCATTTCTGTCTACAAAGCTGTCGCTGATCCGCCTTATCACCGCCACAGAGATCATCATTGTCGGTTGCACTGGCGACATCATCATCATTGGCTCTTCGGTCACATGGATCTTATCGTCTTGCGATTCAACCATCCACTGTCCGCATGCCACCTATAATTGGAACATATGTGGTATCGTGGTTGATCTTATATATGCAACAACAAGATCACACACGTTCCCGTCGGGACCGTACATATGTCTTCATCATGCAGACGGTAGTGTGGCACACCCCCTAGCTAGGTAGCGCCCATGGACATAATTGACATTCCAAATTAGGAACAGCATCCTTAATTGATTTCACACCAACATTGCATGCATGTTGCATCACCGATGTTGCATGTTGCAAGACCCATGTTGCATTGATGTACAACACTGCCTAGTGCGTGCATCGCCCTTGTCGCAATGATATTGCGTGCCCACCGCTCCTGTCACGTTCGATCTAACGATCACATGGGCCGTGCATTTCTTTTAGTCTTGATATGACACCAACATTTTGATGTCCATTATTGCGAGCTAGGTTGATGGCAAGCTAGTACCAAATATATATGCGGTATATATAGCTGTACAGATCAATCGATCATGCACACATTCCATCGGGAGAACGTGCGTCAGCATCAAGGAGAACGTGTGATTAGTGATGCCAAAATAGGATAGTTGATTAATCACACTCAACTAATTTTGGGCCTGGTTAGTGATGAGCCTTCTAACTAATCCCCAAAGGTAATTAAAAATCTCGTCACTAATTCGCAAAATAGTAAATCTCATCATTAAGGCCCTAACTGGGAGCATGGAATAACTTTACACCCATATTGCTTTTACGCTGGTAATATACCTACCCCAATCATAGCAACCGGATTTTAAGTGACAGCTCTTGAGGTGTGACGATTTTTCAAAAACCAGGCGGAATGAGAAAAAAAATGAGAAGCAAGCACTAATTACGGACTCGGCCATTTGTTTTGCCGGCTCCGACTTATACGGGAGTATTGCGCTCCGAAATGTCGACCGTCTCGGTTGGCGGCGAGGGAGGAGAGGGTTGGGGGTGGCACAAGAAACCGTAGACTCCCCTCTCATCGCCTACCAGATGCAAAATTGCAGTAATATATATCTGAGGCATGTAATATTGAGTGACATATAAGCAAGGGCGGGGTGTGGAATTAACTCTATATACATATATGTCACAGTATATTTTTTCAAACTTTATGTCATAATATATCTAGCTAGCAAGAGAACCAACTATTGGGTGGATGCTTTGGAGGCTAGTTGTACCCCAAGTCTACCAGGGATCAAATCCTAGTTTTGATGTTTTGTTGTATAAAAAAAGCGTAATATTCTACCAGTGGGAAACGACATTTCAATCAATAGTAAGGCGTGTGTGATGGCTTTGTCAATGTCAAGACCCGGCGCTTGCGTACTTGCAAAGCTGCATGCCGCGGATCCACTCCTGTCCCCCTGTCGCCCTCACAGAGATCATCGGATCTCCATTCGAGCGTCGTCTCGCGTGTATCTGCCCATCCGTTCGTCGTCCTCGATCATCCATCCGGTCCCATCTATACGGCCAGATAGATCTGTCACGCACGTTCCATCGTGAGTATTAACATGTCGAAGCTTTTCTTCTCCTCATGGTATGGTATCAGTTTTATTTGGCTAGACATGTATGGCCATCCGTTGCCCTGCGTCTAATTCCATATTCTTTCACGCCGGTTTGTAGAACGTCGTCGGACCTCCCGTCGCGTCCACGTCCGTTGTCTGTCCGTGCACCGGCAATAATTGGCGTATGTGTGGTTAGCAATCGATCTCATATAGCTGGATTGTAAACGTTCCACCAGCACCGTACGTCTGCATCAAGCAGATGGTTATGTGGTTTCTTGTTTTAAATAGCAAAGTAGAAAAAGGAAATATATTCTCTAAACATATTCAAAATAATTTTTGTTTTGAATGCCTCGCCGGTAAGGGTTCAACGGTGAAATCTGATTGGGAATCGGGCCATATGGTTTGACCCACGAGATATTATTTTCTTCAATAAATTAGTTTTAATTGCAGGCATGTCGTCATGTTGACTTTCTCTTGTGTCCAGCTTACAATTTTTCTTGTGTGTTCCAGATGTGCATGCTCACCTAGCATGTTAGTTTTTGTGTTGCCAATCCAGACCAACAAAAAATCGAAGCTCCACTGACCAATTACATGCGCATCGAGCTGAGGAAGGCAAACATCAGCGGTGTTGGGAACGTCAGCTCTTTGGTTTTCTACAAACAAATTAAAGTGAAATCTAGTTTTGAATCCCTCGGCGATAAGGATAAGGATCCAATGGTGAAATCTGATTGTAAATCGGGCAGATGGTTTGAGATATTATTTTCCTCTCAAAATTAGTTTCAATTGCAGCCATGTCGTCATGTTAACTTCCTTTTGTGTGCAGATTACAATTTCTTGTGTGTTCCAGATGCGCATGTTCACCTAGCATGTTATTTTTGCGTGGCAAATCCAAGCCAAGCGAAAGATCCACTTGCCAAGCACATGCGCAAGCAGCCAAGGACGGCAATGTCAGCAACGTCGAGCTCAATAGGTTTCCCAACAAGCAATGTCTTGTTGTCAGCAATAATAATGAAATTTCAACCCTCCCTTGACACCGATAGTGACATTGTGGTAGTGTGTGCCCCAGTGACATTAGATCATGCGTTTATTTCCATGAGAAACATCAACAATTTGATGGCCGATGCAACTTGCTTGCAAGATGCTCTCCTCATGTATGTTTCTAAAGATTGCACAAGAAATCTCAGTTAGTAGTACCCACCTTTGATGACTTACAATTATTGCATGCAATACGTGATCCAAGCCTAGGACACGAATTATGAAACACATAACCATCCATCTCTGATGATGTAACCCTAGTTAGCTAGACTAACCATATGTCTGTGCATGCAAACTGCAAACAAACATCTTTTAAAAGAAAATCATACTCATCTCAATCCTATAGGATTTTGATTTGTTTGATTAAATCATAGGAAAAACAAAAGATTCTCTTCAAAAGATTTGAGTGGATGGTAAAATTCATATGGAATGTAGTGCACAGGAGTCCCTAGGGAAAATTCCTATACTATTCAGTCGCATGAATCAAACAAACAAGATGGGAAAAAATTCCTAAGGACTATAATCCTTCAAAATTCATGTGAAAATCATTTGAATCAAAGAAACCCTAAGTTAGTTACAAAAATTTCAACATTCAGCCGGATGTGACTTGTCTGTTGGATTTATATCCAATGGATGCCCATTCGTTTTCCTCTCCAAACCATCATTGTTCATCTTCTACCTACAGCACATCACACGATTTGTTTTCATCTTCCTAATGACTTTCCTCCTTATGTGATGTTGTGGCAAGCTGCATTGTCCCCACCTCCAGCAAGGTTTTGGCGAGCCCCCAACGGTGATGCATCTTTCGGGAAAATTAAAGATTTCTCGGAACAAATGAAAGGGAAATTTTGTTTTGAATCCCTCGCCAATAAGGATAAGGATCCAATGGTGAAATTTGATCTTGAATCAGGCAGATGGTTTGAGATATTATTTCGCTCTCAGAATTAGTTCTAATTTCAGCCATGTCGTCCTGCTAACTTTCTCTTGTGTGCAGCTTACAATATCTTCTGTGTTGTGGATGGGCATGTTCAGCTAGCATCTTACTTTTTGGGTGGCAAATCCAAACCAAGCAAATTCTGCACTTGACAATCACATGCCCATGCAGCCAAGGAATGCAATGTCAGCATCATCGAGGTCAATAGATTTCCCAGCAAGCTACACCTGGTTCTCAACAATAATTGCGGAATTTCAACCCCTACTTGACACTGATACTGACATTGTGTTGTGTGTGCCCTACTTATGTTAGATGATGTGTTTATTTCTCTGGGAAACTTTGAGAAATTGATGGTCGATGCAACTTGCTTGCAAGATGCTCTCCTCATATATGTTTCTAAAGACTACACAGTATATAAGAAATCTCAGTTGGTAGTACCCAATTTGCTGACTTCCAATT
Source organism: Triticum dicoccoides (assembly GCF_002162155.2). Classification (NCBI taxonomy): domain Eukaryota; kingdom Viridiplantae; phylum Streptophyta; class Magnoliopsida; order Poales; family Poaceae; genus Triticum; species Triticum dicoccoides. The sequence continues at coordinate 738,523,477 of NC_041393.1, read as the reverse complement.
ATTGCATGCAAGATGTGACTCCTAGACTATGAACTAATTACGAAACACGTAACCATCCATCTCTGATGATGTAACCAAGCTATCTACAACAATATATGTCTATGTATGCGAACTGCAAACAATCCTACATGATTTCTGTATGTTTGATTCCATCATAAGAAAAACAAAAGATTATCTCAAAAATGTTTGAGTGGATGGTAAAATTCTTATGGAATGTATTCCACAGGAGTTCTTAGGGAATATTCCTATAGGATTCAATCATAGGAATCAAACAAGCAAGAATTAAAAAATTCCTAAGGATTATAATCCTTCAAAATTCATATGAAAGTCATTTGAATTAAAGAAGCCCTAAGTTAGTTACAAAATGTTTCAACTTTCTAATGATTTGATGTGAAACATCTGTTGGATTCCCAACGACTACCTTTTAATCTTCCACTCCCAACCGTCATTGTTCATCTTCTTACTCCAGTACAACACACGGTTTCTACCCGTTTCATCCTTCCTTTCAACCTTCTGTGATGTTGCGGCAAACCATGTTGTCCCCAACTTTGGCAAGGTTCTGGCAAGCTCCCAATGCCGATGCAACAGTCATCCCCTTCTCCCGGGAAAATTAAGTTTTTTTGAAACATATTCAAGTGAATTTTTTGTTGAATACCTCGCTGGTAAGGATAAGGATCCAACGGTGAAATCTCATTGTAAATCGGACAGATGGTTTGAGATATTATTTTTCTCTCAAGACTTGTTTTTATTGCACCCATGTGGGTGTGTTAACTTTCTCTTGTGTGCAGCTTACAATTTCTTGTGCGTTCTAGATGAGTGTGTTCACCTAGCATGTTATGTTTTGCATGGCAAATCCAAACCAAGCAAAAGCTCCACTAGCCAATCACACACGCATACAGCCGAGGAAGGTAATGTCAGCGGTGTCCAGCTCAATAGGTTTCTCAACAAGCAACGCCTGGCTCTCAACAATAATTGCAAAATTTCAACAATCACATGACACTGACACTGCCATTGTGGTGGTATGTGCCCTACTGGCGTTAAATCATGTGTTTATTTCTCTGAGAAACTTCGAGAAGTTGATGGTTGATGGAACTTGCTTGGAAGATGCTCTCCTCATATATGTTTCTAAAGACTGCAGATTATATAAGAAATGTAAGTTAGTAGTACCCACCTTGTTGACTTACAATTATTGCATGCAAGACGGTATCCAAGCCAACGACACAAATTTTAAGAAACACATAACCATCCTTCTCTGATGATGTACCCTAGCTAGCTAGACCGACTATAGGTCTATGTATGCCAACTGCAAACAAACATATTTTTTAAGCTCGTGGTTAAGATATAGCTAGCATTAACTACACACATTATTGTCCTTGCTTAGTTTTCTTTACTCAAATTTAAATATTAGTTCGTTTTAAGTCAAAACTCCAAGCTTTCCAAGAGGCAGGTGAACTCTGATGGCGACTAAGTCCGGCAAGTACATGCATATGCATGAACGGGGCCTTCACCATATCTACCCCTCCCTAGTAGTCGGGTACTTCACTGAGAGCAGCTAGCGAGTTAACTAATTTTTCCAGCGAGGAAAGCAACTAAGATTGTAAACTATACTACACCCTGATGGTGGCAGTGGCCGTAGCGGTGGCAGGGGTGGCGGTCCTCGTGATCGTGACAGAGACTATTAGCTAGTACTTATTAGTGTATAGTTTAACAAAGTATGATCTGCCAATGTAAGTTGCAATGCGATCAATTTACCGTCCATCAATATTAGCAATGAAATCGAACTGAAGTCTGAATCAATTTTGTTCTGAATTGTCTGGACTTTTCACACAGTTTTCTTTCCTGGACCGTGTGTGACATGGTGCTACTTCATTAGTAATCTAAGGGCATGCAGAAATTCGAACGTGAAGGATCACTCCTCACACACTTATTTCCGCCTACAGCCACCTCTCCTTTGGTAACTCATCATACATGATTTATTAAATAGTTTTGTATGCAATGTAACATTGACATTTGTTAGTTCTGGAACATTGACAATTTTTAATTTGGGAACTAAACTGTTCATTCACTGAGCACTGCCTACTAAGAACTATATATAGGCACCGTCTAATTTGGCAACTGAACATTACACAAACATGGCAACACAAGCTGAAATTCACTCAACATTTATTTCATTCATATCCATAAATGGTAGTTCTTTGTACAAATAGTTCGCATATAGATGAACTAAACAAAATAGACCCCAAATTTCAGTAACTACATACTGAACCAGCTAGTTCAACTAGATATAGCTAGTTTCAAGTATGAAGGGTTCAACTGTGCGGATGAACCACAACGTTGAACACGTAGAATGTGAAGCCGACATGGCACAAGCGATCGAAGCTATGGACCTGACTGTCGGCCGCATAGAGGACGCCCATGTGTTCTTAGCCAGCGTCGAAGCAGAAGACGACACCTAGCTAGCTAAAAATAGTTAGATATTTTAGTCTTAAACTTGCATATTTTAGCTTTGTAAATTAAGTAATTCTGTCGTCGGAGTACTGTATGTCTGAATTAATTGGTGGACAACTTCACACATAACTAACTCTGAAGAACCGTCGGGGAAGGTACAAATCATAGCACACAGTTATGGAAACCAATTGTGTGCGTGCATCACAAACGATGGACACAACTAAAATTGTGTGTGATATGTCTTATCATGGCACTCGATTGGATTACCAGAATCGCGTGCTAAAAGTCACACATGATTGATTCATGTCATGGCACACTTTGTTCAATGAAACCGTGTGTAAGGTACCACACTTGGTTCGACTATAAGGCAATCCTGTGCGATGGGCCCGGGATCACACACAGTAATATTTTTTGTACAATTTTTATAGAGACCTTTTACGGTACATCAGATAAATGTTGACCATTCATTTTTGCTGATCTAAAGGTTAATATTAATCTATACTACTGGACTTGACGTGTAGCATCTGCTTCGAAAAGGGCACAATCGGAAGAGTCTAATTTCATCGAGATGGGAACTAGCGCGATTATGCGGGGAACATGGGCAGGATTGGTGCCTCTCACCGTTCTGGTGACCAGCAGATTCGAGAGAAGGTTCGTGGCGAGCAGCCTAGCAGAGTTGGCCGGCAAGAGGGCAACAGATGGACAAGACAGAGGAATTTTCGAGGTTTGTACGCCTCCCGCGTTGGCCCGCCATGCCGCAGGCCACTACAACAAAATCTCCGACGAGGTTGAGCCTGCACAAGTATGAGCGCTCTGGTACATGGATCACCAACTCTCCCAGCTAACTGCCCGGCCTGCAAGTTACGTCGCCCTGCTCCCACGCAGAAGAAAAGATGGCGGGATTGGCTCGGCCTCACTGTCCCAAAAACTGAAGCACAGCCCACCAGGGAGGCATGGGCTAGCTCACGTGAGTGACTGGGGCACTCCGCTAGCTGTGGTACGATTTGTTCGGATTTCGTGTTTCTAAAATTGAAGGCCGTGAAAGCATGAACCAGCTCATGAGCATGGCCGGGCTAGCTGCAGGTAGGTGCTAGTTACCTAACCTAGCTCATGGCTATGATGAGGAGCAGCGCAGCGGGAGGCGAGGGGCATGGGCGCTGGTACGTCCGTGGTTGTACTGGGGCGAGTGACGGCGGCGGTGAACGGCAAGGGCAAGGAGAATATGAACAGAAACTTGTCCCGTGCGCGGTGACTTCAGGGGTGGAAAACGCTGATTGAAAAGAAATTCAGTTGACTAAAATGCCCTTTACATCTACCGTTGGATTAGATTAATAATACACACTAAAAGCAGTAGCATAATGTACCGTAAAATTTCTCTTTTTATATTTATAGTGTGTGCAATGCATTCATCGCACACAGTTCGACGTAGAGTATGTGATAGGTGGGGACAGTGGCTGAGCTAGAGGGCGACACCTGGGATTTTTCCAATAGCTTTATATCATAGCAATTTTATTATTCCCTCCGTTCCTTTATATAGAGTGTATTTATTTTTTTGAAAGTCAAACGAGTGCGTCTTTGACTGAGTTTTTAGGAAAATATATCAATATCCACAATATGAAACTTATATCATTTGATCTATCATGAAAAGTAGCTTCATATTATATCTATTAAGTATTGCATATATTGTTATTTTATTCTATAAATCTTGGTCAAACATTCAAATGGTTGACTGACACGAAAATCAATACACTTTATATTCTAGAAAGGGGGGAGTATTTTTATGAACAGTTCTACTATTAGCCAGCCCTGGAGTCCTGGAGCATTGGGCTGGATCCACTACTGGGTAGTGCTTAATGGCGCTGATCTGCACTAGTGTTCGCACTTTGTGCTTGCTTAGTTTTGTTATTCTAATATTGATCAGTTTGCAAGTCAAATTAAAATCTGAGGCATTTCAAAGAGAACGGTGAACTCTGACAGCGACCAAGCCCGGCCAAGTACATGCATTTCAAAGAGAACGGTGAACTCTGAGGCATTTCACCATACTGATCCTTTCATAGTGGACAAGTTGCACTAGAGCAGCTAGTTAACTACTCCCCCCGTCTCATAATATAAAAACGTTTTTTACACTGGTATAGTGTTGAAAACGTTCTTATATTTTGGGACAGAGGGAGTAGTTTTTTCCAGCGAGTAAAAAAATAACCAAAATTACATCTTGATCGAATCTAAAGCTCTGCCCACATTCACCATCCCTGATTATTTTCTGCAACAATCGTATCCAACTGTGAACTGTATTCAGTTTACAACTGATGTTGATGATGTAGCTTGTCTTGTCATTTTCCATGGTGCGGGCTACGACTACCCATTAATTAACTAACTAATTGTGTGGCAACCTGATTAAGGTCGGCAAATACAAACATATCTTGCCGGTTCAGAAAAACGCAGTGCCATGCATGTCGACAAACTCAGAGCAGGAAGTTCCTTAATCGAGAAGACGACATTTTCCTGCTCACAGCAAAAATCACTGCATCCCCTGTTCCGGCCGTAAGCTTATTAATTTTGGATGTGCATTACTTTTGCCTATCTCAAGAGGTTATCTGCCTAATTATTTAATTAGTTGCCAATTCCTAAGTGGTTCGGATGCATTTGGTCATCCAACACGGTACTCCATCTGTCTGTGGAACGGTCTAATCGTCCGTTTTTCGGCAAACCGAAAGCAAAATAGGAGGGCCTTTCGGTAGTCCGGACATCCGTCTGACCAAACAAAAACCATCATTCGGGATGGCTAGCATTTGGCGGAAGGCATTGTGCTAATTGCCACGGATAGCTAGCTTATACTAATTTGGCGGAAGACTGCCAAGTATTTTTGCATTTAGTGCTAATTTTGCAAATAGTTTTTTATTATGCAATTAAATTAGACAGTCATTTGGCGGAAGGTACCATATGCACTAGTTTTTTTTTTTTTGACAATCACTAGTTGGCGGAAGGTGTGGGAAGCAAATTTCATTTGGCGCCAAACGTTTAGCAACTTCATTTGGCGGAAGCCAAATGCTTAGCTTTCTGCTTCTTGGTGCTTAGTAGCCATGATTTAGCCGGCCAGATTAGGCGGAAACTATGATTAGAAGACTTCCGTCAAACTAAAAGTTACTAATCAATTTTTAGTTAATAAAAAATATAAAATCGGATGACCGGTTCCCGTATCAATGTCTACGCACTAGTCTCCATTGGTCCACAATGGATCGGTGTCCGATTTGACAGTCAGTGTTGGAGATGCCCTAACTAACTCTTGTTCACTTCTAACATCGGACGGTCTAGATCATCACAAACATATGATGACATGAGACACAAATAGAAAGAAGTGGATGATCGATATGGTTTTGGTAGTGTTCTTTTTACTAGCAGTTTGTATCTTGTTGTCTTTCTGTTACACCGGCTAACAATCAGTGTGTGATTTAATATGCTCTTTGGGTGTATTTAAAAAAAACAATATAGTACAGCACGGTGCTATAGATTTAGCCAGAGTGTCCAGCACATGCACATTTAATATGCTCTTGTTGTCTTTCTGTTACACCGGCTAACAATCAGTGTTAAATTTTGTTTTGAACCAAGCATTTGATGGCTGTCTTGTAGTATAACTTTGCTTCTTTACGATGATGATCCTTTACGTGTGCATTGGTGTGGGCTGGCCTGACCTTGCAGAGGCTGGGTGTGGTACTTGTAACCGCTTGATGCTTCATTATAGGTCAACCACAGTTGGGATGTAGGCATGATGACAGGCTAAATTTGTTTTTTTCTGTGTCTCTCCGATTTAGATTTTCCATGTAATTCACGCCAAATGACGATTTAGAGTGCCATCTGGACCCATTCATCGATTCGGTGCTTATTGTTGGACATGCAGTGGCATGCTAATTGATTTGCGTGTCAGGAAACATTAGATGTGTTACTTGCAAAAATGTGCACCCTATTGCTAGCACACGTGTCGGGCTACCTGTCGAAGCCAATGTTTTTTTTGCAGGGAAAACTTTAAATCTATTCATCTTCAATCATGGTAATACAACGGGCACTAGAAATAATAAAAATTACATCTAGATCCGTAGACCACCTAGCGACGACTACAAGCACTGAAGCGAGCCGAAGGCGCGCCGCTATCATCGCCCCTCCATCGCCGGAGCCGGGCAAACTTTGTTGTAGTAGACAGTCGGGAAGTCGTCGTGCTAAGGCCCCGTAGAACCAACACACCAGAACAGCAACCGCCGCTGATGAAGAGTGTAGATCAAAAGAATCCAACCTGAAAACACACGAACGAAGACGAACGACGAACAGATCCGAGCAAATCCACCAAAGACAGATCCGCCGGAGATACAACTCCACACGCCCACCGATGATGCAAGATGCATCACTGGAACGGGGGCTAGACGGGGAGACATTTATTCCATCTTCAGGGAGCCGCCACCGTCTCGCCTTCCTGAGCAGGACACAAACCCTAGCAAAGCTCGAAAAAAGATCTAAAAATGAAGCCCTCCCACCGACAAGGGCCGAGATCCACCCCGCCTCCATGACCATAGGGCCACCGGAGACGGGATGGACCGGCGCCGGCGCCGGTGAGAGGCAGAAAGCTAGGGTTTTTGGGAGGCGGCGGCTAAGTTTAGGTGTTCTGAAAGCAGATACGTCGAAGCCAATGTTGGTACCAAACACTGTTCAAAAATGAAATCATTTATGCAAATTCTAAATTAATTAAAGTGGAACAAAAATGAAACATGGTCTAACTTATCCCTACGTCACAAGTAACTAGTTCATATACTCCAAAAAAGTAAAACTATCTCGTAAGTAAGTGAGTTTCTAGTCATTAGTCAACTGTTTGCCTCAAAAAAATCAAAAGTATTAACATCGTTTTCTCATCATATCTTTTTCAAGACCAAGAGATGAAAAAAATAAAAACCAATCCGTCGAAATTCGCCTATGTGCACAGATTGAGCGTAGTTTAGATGGCTACGTTCCTTATGGTGGAACCAGTCCACCAACGTAGACATGGCAATGGTGCTTGCATCTTTCTGAATTTATTTCAGACTTTCCAACGATGTTCGTTTAGAGGGAGGAGACCTGCCTATCAACTACAAAGGTGCGTATTGTGACTTTGTCAATCTCAAGATGTTGTGTTGGCTCAGTATTTTGAATGGGCTTATAGAGATAGAGTGTGTGTGCATTCATAGAGGTGAATGTATATTTGTGTTTATGGGCATCTACGATTGTACTACATTCAATTTCCCCTTTTCCCCTCTGCTCAAGTCGCCATGGCGACCCGATTTTCCATCTGTTGGTGTTGTTGATCGAGCTTGATGACAGGTTGTGTCTAGTCTGACACTGATATGTCTGATACAACTGAAGGGTTGTGTGTAGCCTGACACTGATATGCGACCACAGACGACCGTTTTCGTAGCTGTAGCAGTGATCCTACGGCCTGATTGCAAGGATATCTCTTATTTGAGAAAAGTATGTTTTTGTCCCTCAAGTTCCCAAAAGTATAGACTTGATCCGTCAAGATTTTTAGGTACACATTTGATCCTTCAAGTCTCAAAACCGGGTAAGTTTAGTCTAAAACCAGATTTTAACCATTTTGACCGCCCAGATTTTGACTGAGTTTGATGGGATGAACAGTAAATTCGAAAAAAACTGAAGTTTTTTGCCATCTAATATGCTTACATGCGAAAGGTGCGTGCCAATTTTCATGGTCTTTTGATACTCGAGGAGCCCGTTGCTTTTAAAACACAAAACATCTACTATGGGAAAACAGTAAATTCAAAAAAAAAGCAAAAAGGATTAGAAAACTCTGAAATATTTTGGGATTCAATATGCTCCTGTGCGTAGGGTGATTGCAAATACTTTTCATCGTTGGACATTTGAGGAGTTCGCAGCAACAAGAACAAAATTTCTCTCACAAACCATAACCAAATTTATTTATTTTTTTGCTAGAGCTCATCACGTGTCATTTCACACAAAAATTGGACGCACGTAACACACCCAAGCTGCCAAAATTTCAGGATTTTTGAGTTTTCTGCTATTGTTTTCGAATTTACTATTCACCTAGAGTAGATTTTTTTTTGCCACGAGCTTATTGAGTGTCAAAAAACCATGAAAATTGGCGCGCATGTAAGCATATTGGGTGGCAAAAAAATTCAGATCTTTTTGATTTTTTTTTGAATTTACTGTTCATCCGGTCAGACCCGATCAAAATCTGGGCGGTCAAACCCGGTCAAAAATCTGGTTTTGGACAAAACTTACCCGGTTTCGATACTTGAAGGACCAAATTTGTACCAAAAAAATCTTGAGGGGCCAAGTCTATATGTTTTGGAAACTTGAGGGACCAAAAACATACATTTCTCTTGTTTTATCATGATACGTCATGACATCAATTTGCTGCCTATCTGTCCGAGGTTAACCACAAGATTGCACGTATATGTGGCTGTCCGTCGCTCATCCAATTCCAATTCCATTTCACACACGCTCTTGAAAAATCTCTTCAGCTTCCCACTTTTCGGACGTGCCAACTTACTGTGCCTGCGCGCAGAGCTGCGGCTAATCTGCGTCATCATCGCTGCGCACAGTGTGTAGATAGATCAGCCGATCACCGTGGATCGCCGGGCCGGCATCTTCCGCCGTCGGGACCTCCGGTCGCATCACGCCTCCAAGATGAAACCTCCAACTGCAATATACAATTACATAGATAATCGTCCATGATTAACCGGCACTGTCAGGAAAAATCTACACACGCAACTCTCTGTCGATCTCACAAAGCTCTCTTTTAAATGGATAACAGAGTAAAAAATGTATTATCCACTGTTAACGACACAGGGAGACCCGGCTAAGCACGTAGCCGTTCGACAGCATGGCTATCCTCTAACATCAAGAAGGGATGTCACGAAGCTACAGTGACAGTCCAGTGTAAAACTGTGAAGGGATGTGACGGGCACTGTAGCGACCGGTACTGTATGCAGTTACTGTTCATAAAAAATAAATCTGAAAATGATTTTATTGCACCATAATTTTGTTTGTACGTAACTTTTGTAGATGTATACAGTATATTTGTAATTTGTAAATTAATTCATGTCATTTTAGCCTTAATCATATGAATGCGAAGAAGGGATGTCACGGTTACTGTAGCTTACGTGACATCCCTTCACAATGTTAGAGGATCTTGTTCCCACCGAGATATGGTTGTTTCTTCATTGTCGTCGAGGTTGTTTGTGCTCCTATTCCTCTTTCGTACGGTGAGGGTGGAGGGTGGTCTGTTGTGCATGGGTAGATTCTTGGTTGATGTTCTTTCTCTTTGATCACGATCACACCCTCCGGGATGGTTCAAATCCAATGGTGGCCACTACCTGGGCAGGCTTGACGGATGATGATGAGTTTATGCCTTCCTTCTGCGGGTGTTGCTATGGAGATGGGAGGAGGGAGCGCGGTAGAAGGAGAAGACGGCGAGGTTGAGGAGGGTGCTTCGTGTGGAATTTTGTACAATTTTTTGTTTATGTAGGGGCTTGTTTATAATGTACAGAATAGTTGTCATATCCTAGCCCCAACCCGCTGCTTTGTATTCCTTATTACTTTTCTTAGATATACAATAAAATGACTGTCATCATCAGACAATAAAAACAACACAAAACTCTTTCTCACAAACTTCTTTTATTATAGGATATAACAAAAAAAAATACAACCAATCATGATTAACTACATACGCGGACCTGGCTAAGCATGTAACTACTCGACAGCACAACTAACCACCCAGTCGTCGGTCTTGTTGATACCACTGACGGGGTATGTGTGGCCCGTCAGTGATATGTGACCACGGACGACCATTTCCATAGCATTAGCAGTGATCCTACGGCCTGATTACAACTTTAAGCATATCTCTCTTTCTTGAGTAAATAGCATAAAACTACTACTTTACAGGCTAGGTTGTCAAAAAACTATCGATTTTTATTTTTCCTCAGATAACTACCAAATGGGTGGTCGGCTGTTTCAAAAAAAAATCCAAAATCTTCGTTGTTAAAAAACTAAACATGGTTTATGACAGGTCAGGCCCGCACCTAAACGATCCGTCTATTTGACCATTTGTTTCACCGTTAACTGACATGTGGGTCCCACATGTCAGTGTCTGCAAACTTTTCAAAAATGCCACGGCCCCTGTAAACTTCCAAAAATGCAACTGGGTCCATGCAAACTTTTGAAAAAAGCAATCGGATCCCTCCCGTGGCCGTGCGCCAGCAGCCGCCGTGAGGGTCGCCGGCCTGCAGCGCTCCACCATCGCCGGCGTGGTCGCCGTCGACCGCCGCACTCCACCCGCCGCGCGAAGGAGATCTCGACGACGTTGTCGAACGCCGCGAAGAACGCCTCATGCCTCCAGCTGCGGCAATCCCCTACCTCGAGCTCGAGCAGAGTGGAGCTCTCGACGCCGAATGTCACGCCATAGACTTTGTCAAAGAAAAAGCGCCCGAGCACGTCCTACAGGTCTACGGCCACGCCGGAGCTCGCGGCGGCATCGAGGAGCAGCTCGCCGGCGTCCAGGTCGCCGACCAAGCGAAAGGAGACGGCGTGGCCGCCGCATTCCTCGTCGCGAAGGCGGGGTTCTCTAGTCGGGCGCCGGGCTAGGTGGAGGAGCTCCTTGCCGACAGCTGCCGTTGCTCCTAGCCATGGCGCGCGGCTGGCGGCGGCCCGTGCCCCTCGATGCGGCTGCCCTCCGCGCGGCGTTCGTTCCTGCAGTCGAGCTTGTCTTAGCGCGCGATGGATGGTGGAGGTGGCCGTCGGTGGGTGGTGGTTGTCGGGAGGGGGAGAGGAAAAAGACAGAGACAGGAGGAGAGAAGAGAAAATAAGAGGAAGAAGAGGCAACTTACACGTGAGTCCCACATGTAAGTTAACGGTCAAACCAACAGATTGTTTATGAGTGGGCGCGCGACCTGCCATAAAACGATTTAAATCGCTAGCAACGAGTGTTTAGGGTTTTTGAAACATCCAACGCCTGACTTGGAAGTTATCTGAGAAAAAAAATAAAAACCGGTAGTTTTTTGGAACCATGGCCTGTAAAGTAGTAGTGTTATGCTATTTACTCCTCTTTCTTCTGTGTTGTCGTGGCATGGCATCAATCAATTTACTCAATTGGCTGTCTCTCAGTCCGAGGTTAAGGACAAGATTGCCCATATATCTCATGGCCATCCGTCGTAGCTGTGCATCTGATTTCATCTCCATTTCACACGTGCTCTCAAAAAATCTCTTCAGCTTCCCATTTTTCGGACGTGCCAACTTTACTGTCACCGTCGCGCACGTACGGTGTGTGTGGATAGATTGGGCGATCGCCGTCGATCGCCCATGTAGGCGGCATCATACGCCGGTCGCATCTAGCCTCCAAGATGAAACCTAGAACTGCAAGCAATATATAATTACGTAGATAATCGTCCATGATTAACTGGCACTGTCAGGAAAAATGTACACACGCAACTCTCTGTCGATCTCACAAACCTCTCTTTTAAATGGATAACAGAGTAAAAAATGCATTATCAACTGTTAACGACACAGGGGGACCCGGCTAAGCACGTAGCCGTTCGACAGCATGGCTACGCAGCCTCATCACCGAGTGTGTTTAGTCAACTGCCTGCCTCCCAAAAATCAAGACAACATCCCTGTCTTATCACATTTTTTGTGTGGAGATAATACCCAAAAAATAAAGAATGAAAACAACTACTCCCTCTGTAAAAAATAATATAAGAGAGTTGAGATCACTACAGTAGGAGTAATGATTAACAATTAATTAATCGCATGGAGTCCTAGTCTTAGAGAGTAGAGAGAGACCTAGCTAGCTAGCTAGCTAATTAATCAGGTAGGCATTCGACAGCTCGGCCAGGCAGCTGCATCAGCCAGCGAGTATATATTTGTAGTTCTACCCATCACCCTCCTCACAATCTTACAGCCCAGCTAGCTACGCTAGTGGAACATTGGTCCCTGACCCTGAGAGCCAGCACAGCCAGCACACCAGCAGCAGCAGCATGATATATATGGGAGCAAAAGCTGGATAGATAGATATGTGGATACGTGGATCGAACAAAGCAGCTTAGTTTAGCTTAACCCAGCACCCACCCAGCACAAAAAAGCAGCACCACTGGTAGTTGGTTCTTGGCATCGGTTGCTCGATCAGGTCGATCAATCGATCTAGGTGTCTTGAGTTCCGGCTCCCATGGCGAACTACCGGCTCGGCGGCGGCGGCAACGGGCACTACGAGATGGCGGCGGCAGCGGCCGCGGCGTGGAGGGGGCCGGAGAGCCCGCAGCTGAGCCTCATGAGCGGGTGTAGCTCCCTCTTCTCCATCTCCGGCCTGCGGGATGACGATGCCGACCTCCACCTCCTGGCCGGCGCGCGCTCGCTGCCGTCCACGCCTGTCTCGTTTGGTGGGTTCGCCGGCGGTGATGAGGTCGACATGGAGCTGCAGCAGCAGGGTGGCAGCAGTGGCGGCGACGACCGGAGGACGGTCCGGATGATGCGCAACAGGGAGTCTGCCCTGCGCTCCAGGGCCAGGAAGAGGGTACGTACACGAATACCCACATTCCTTCGTATATAAGTATAGAATTGCAGAAGGAATTCTATCATTTGCTCAAAATTTGATTCTTCTTTTGGTTTCAAAATTCGGATTCTTATTTACAAGTTCAAACCTTGGATCTTCTAGTTCAATAAACCTTTTAACTCCAGGTAAACCTGGGTGAAATTTTGACTATGTTACACCAAGAGATTCACTAGTCCCTTTTTTTTAAGAAAAAGAGGATTCACTAGCTATAAATGTTTGAATTCGCGTGGGAACTTATCAACTTCGTAGCAAAAGATAAGTGTCTCCGGACAAACTCTCAACTAGTGACTAAGTTTGGTCAATGTGTTGAAAGGCAGCCCGAAAGGCAAATGGAATGTGGCATCTCTTTCTGTCTCGCATCATGTTGCATTCACGCAAATATTTTTTGGTCAACATGGGCTAAAAATATATATCCCTTCTGTGATTAGTGCTCTGCTTTCACCTAATACAGAATCTTGATTTCAATATAAACCCCAGTAGGCCCTAGAAAATATAGCTTTAAGAAAACAAGCGAGTTCGTCGACCTAATCCAACTCTAGCAAAAGAACAACAGAAGGAACAATATACATCTCTTGGACGGCATATATATCCTTGCATCTTGGAAGTTTGTGATCAGCTGGATATAGACATCAATACATAAACATCCAGGCTGTTACAAGATAAAAGTAAGTAAACTCTGGGGATTTGTTGTGGTTTTTTTGACATTTCAAAAATCATTTTCTACAGGCTGGAGCATGCGCTCCCGGGAGCCAAATTGCATTTCCGGTTGAAAAGCAACATCTTGATTAAGATATATTAACAACACATATGTGCACTTTAAGTTATATTAAAAAGCCCAAAACCAAACTATATTCCACGGCTCTGTTCAGCAGCACATCACCGTAGACATCGATAGAGCGGTGTCAGTTCAGCTGCTGACATCCATCCAACTAACTGCTCCAAATTAACTTTGTCTTCATGTGCTCATGATTACGTTGACAAGACTTCGCAGAAGATAACAACTTCAAATGAACCAATAATTCTCTATGGCTTTCTCTCATGCATGTTCTTATCTAAAGTGCTAGCTAGTGCGGCACAAGTAGGCATACACCTGAAATCAAACCACAATTGCCCGCAGGAGCACTAGTATTCTGCAAGATTTGCAAGCTTTTAGCAGGAATTAACACTGATTAGTGAAGTAAATAATGCACTTGCAGGCATATGTGGAGGAACTCGAGAAGGAGGTTCGACGTCTGGTGGATGACAACCTCAAGCTGAAGAAACAGTGCAAAGAGGTACCCACGCAGCACTCAACCAATTATTACTCTCTCCGTCCCTTGTAAAACGTCTTACATTGTGGGACGGAGGAAGTAGTTAATTTCTGAACACCGCCAAATTGTACTTTATGAAACTGCAAAAAATTACCTCACCAGTGCAACTCAAAGTGATCTTCTCTTGCTTCTCATTTATCTGCTTAGAGACGCTTATCTTATAAGTTTTCCATAACCTCTGCAACATATTACATCCAAATGCTAAAATTATGTACTCTTACCTGTCATGCGAAAAGAAGGGATAACAAGGAGCATCTTAAAATTACTCTCTTCAATTAGCAACATATAATCCTTCGGTTCTGTAATCTGACCACACTTAATTGTCCTTTGATTCTGCAATCTGATCGGCAGCTGAAGCGGGAGGTGGCCGCCCTGATCCTGCCCACCAAGAGCTCTCTACGGCGAACCGCATCCACCCAGTTCTGAAAGGGGATCGGACAGCCCAAGACGCAGAGCAAAAGCGCATTTTGGCAGTACAAATTTAGGAGAAAATTAATCAAACCTCTGCACATTTCGTCTACTCTGTGTGTATGTGTATACCTAGCTATGTACATGATCGATCCAAACCTATAAATGCTCTTGGGCCTTTTTGTGTGTGTCTGTAAAAAGAAAGAAACGGAGTTTCGTCGGTGGAGAATTAACTTTTTGTGTTTTTGTTCAGACTAACCTATCTTGCCACTTTTCCCTAGTGCTTTGCTGGGATAAAGTGCCTTCTGTCAGCAAGACAGCAACCACCGTCTTGAACCGAGGTAATCCCTGATGGGTAGGACATGATGATAAGCCCTGATCCATGGAGTTTGAGCCTACGTGGTCGCAACATTCGGTCAACGCACCACTCTCCTTAGCTCTGAGACGAGAGGGGTTCTAGTTCTCCCCCCTTGTGTGCGTCCGAAGAATTTTTATTGCTCTTCTGGCCTCTTTATAATTATTTATTACCATTATGGTTTGCTTTATTTGTTATATTCCTACTGTTGTTTGTATTGTCACAGGACAACTGCAGTGAACTCGGATAACATTTTCTTTACTTGGACAATAAGTGTAGGTTGGTTCTGTTTAAAATTGAGCAAAAAAAGGTGGGTGCAAAGTGCTCATTCCATTTTGGAATGTAATGGAAGCAGTCTTTGGATGGCTATCATGTTATCCCGGCGCCCACCTTACCACATTTGTGCGCTCAGCACACTTTTAGTGATAGCAGATGGAAGAACTTTTGCCACGTGACAATTAACAAATAGAGCAAATTGTAATTTGCACCGCCTAATTCGGTATTGCTGTGCGGGCATTACATTCAAATTTATTATTGTTGATTTGCACATAACAATGGGTATTTCGGCCATGCTTCACACCTTGTACCGGTTTGCTATTATTATTAATTATTTATTTACTTTCTTGTTAAGCATCCCAAAAGGCTTTTTTTAGTCCAAACACACTCATTGTATTACTCAATAACGTTCATTGGGATACAATGTAAGTGGCTGGATTGAGCAGCCACAAATGGCGCCGCACATCAAGACCGAAAGCATGCTTGGCAAGGCTATGTGCCTCAAAGCGGCCTTCGAAGACGAAGGTGCATTGATGTAACTGCAGCCAAGTTGATCTGATCTCCTTCACAATACTAGCATAAGTTCCTCCTGATTCCTGCTTGATATCATTAACAACGCCCTTACATT
The DNA here is from genome assembly GCF_002162155.2 of Triticum dicoccoides. Taxonomy (NCBI): domain Eukaryota; kingdom Viridiplantae; phylum Streptophyta; class Magnoliopsida; order Poales; family Poaceae; genus Triticum; species Triticum dicoccoides. The sequence continues at coordinate 738,507,452 of NC_041393.1, read as the reverse complement.
TCGAAGAAATTATGAGTTTACGAGTTATGACATGAGATGACATCAGACCAGTGTCCAAAGCTAGGGCCTCGTGACAGGCTGAACTTTTTTTTTAAGAAGAGGCTGAACATATTTTTTTCCTGAAGAACATGACCTACTGCTTGTTGGGCTGAATAAAATGTTGCACCCATGGCTCGGCCCTTAAACAACATACTATTCCTTTACTTGTATAACTCTATTTGGGCCTTCTTTGAAAGAAAACAACTAGACTTGGGCCTTCACAGGGTAGGATGCAGCACTAACTGAAACGCCTGCACTAACGGCCCGGGCCAGCGCACAGGGGCAGAAGTCCTCGTTTGTTTCATTCCTTGTTTCGTATTTATTTTTCGTTTTTTCTTTCTATTTTCTCTTTTTTTATTTTTGAAACTATTAACCATACATTTGAAAAATGTTAACCATGTACAGAAAATGTTTTTAATGTATATCACAAAGGTACAATGTGTATGAAAAAAGTAGACATCAAAACATATAAATAAGGAAAGAAATGTTAATCACGTATTTTCAAAATGTTTAACATGTATTAGGAAATGTTCCTGATGTATAAAACAATGTGCAAGGTGTATACATAATGTACAATATGTATGAGAAAAATGAGATATCAAAACATAAAATGAAAAAAAATGTTTATCATGTATTAAAAACATGTTAAAACTGTATAAACAAACTTTCTAATGTATGGGGAAAATGTAAAACGTGTATGAAAAAAGTAGACATCAAAACATAAATATGGAAACATGTTAATCGCGTATTTAATAAATGTGAAGAAAATGGTAGAAGATGTATGTAAAATGTAAAACGTGTATGAAAAATGTAGGCAGCAAAACATGAATATAAGAAAATGTTATCATGTACTTAGAAAATGTGAAAAATTAATCATGTGCTTCAGAAATGTTAAATGTATACAAAATAATTTTAGATGTATACTAAAAAATGTACAAATTTATGAAAAAGAAAAATAGGCATAAGAACATATATTTTAAAAAAACCGTGTATTTGAAAAATCTTAAACATGTAAATCTGATATATATGAAAAGTATGTACTCGTGTTAAAAAACCCCGAAGAAAACTTATAAATAAACAAAAAACTGAAAAAGAAGAACAAAAGGCGTTGAAAACCCAAAGAAAAAAAGGAATATACATAAAAATTAAGAAATAAAAAATAAATGAAAACCTTAAATAGAGCACATAAAAACAACAAAACCAAAGAAATCACAGAAAAACAGAAGAAACCATATGTAAACAATTAAAAGGTAAAAGAAAACATGCTGCAGAACAGTGAAAAACTGCCAAAATTACAAAAACGATGTGAAACAAAGAAAAGCATAAAAAACAAAAAGAATAGGTGAAGGAATAAAGAAAATAGAAAGAAAAAAAATGAAAAGGGAAGAAAAACAAAAATCCCAGCGGAAATCCGTACCAACACTGGTACATTGACCGATCCCGAGCGAGCGAGCGAGGAGAAGAATGGGTCGTCCCATGACACCGCAAGTCAAAAAAAAACTTCCAGGCTACTGTATCTTCCGACTCGCCATAAGCAAGACATAGTCCCCCTCCCCACCGACCCACCTGAAAAAAGTATTCGGGAGAAAAGGTCCATGTCACCAAATGTTGTCAAAAATATATAAGTTAACATCTTGGTAGGAGCAACCAAATATAAGGTCACGTGTTCAAGTATCACTGACTTAAAACTTTTTTTCTTTAAATAATTTCATCCTTCGTCCAAATTATTCATTAAAATTTACTGTTTTATCAATATTTTGGCATGTCTCGAGCACGACCATTCTATGTTTTCATTTTCCAAGATAGTGAACTTTATGTTTCTATATTAAGTAATGTTTACAACATCGAAGACATTTTAACGTCCATTCTAAAAATCTTAGACTTAATACTGGTCTATTTAGCATAGTATCATAATATATTTTATATTGCTAGATTATTTCAAACCATGAGCCTCCGAAATGATTTGTTTAACAAGTGGTTGGACTGTCAGGGACTTCTCTGGCCCATGTTTTTTTTTGTTTGACCAGTTAGAAATTGAGCAATTTTGGCCTCAAGATGACATTAAATTGAAAAATGTTCAGCACGGAAGTTGTGATCTCGTCGACATGAACATTTTTTTTTCATCATCTCCCTTCGAGGTCATATGCAACATGTGAAGCCCAAAAACCGTGCTGTTGTAGGCGGACCAGGAGATGACCGGAGTACTGTCTGGCCATTATTCGTTAGAGACATATTGAGCACATCATTGATACTTTGTTGTTTGAGTCTGCAGTCTGCCCAGGCTTGGGCGAAGTGCTAGCTCTGCCATTAGTTGGGTCGATGCACCACTCCCCTTGACATTAAGACCTATGACGTAATTTTATTTAAAATGAAGAATATTATTGCTCTTCTGGCCTCTGTTTTTTTATTACCACGATGGTATTGTTTTCTCTGCTAGTTTAATAGTATTGTTTGTATTATCACCAAACACAACTCTAATTATATTTTATGTACTTGAAGAGTTGTCAAGTACTACAATAAGCACACGGTTGTTCTGTTTAACACCGAGCGTAATGAATGTAATGGAATTTAGCACTTTGAGAATGGTTATATATATATCATGTTATCCCCATGCCCACCTTTCCACATTTGTGTATTTCTCAACATCTTTTCATGACAATGGAAGGAAGAACTCTTGACACATGACAATTAACAAACATAGTAAATAGATAGTACTATTTTAACTTTCTTGTTGAGCGTCACAAATAGCAACAACATAACATTTATTGATTCACCAAATGTAAAAAGAAAGCGATACTATGGTGGGACCCATGATAGAAATATGTGTTTCTTATATATCCAAAAATACGACCGATAATACTTCATGCATGGGGTACATAATTAGTACCACATGGGCAACTGGAGAAAGAGAGAGGAAACCTTGGGAAATTCCTATTTTTATCTAGTGTGTGCACACGCACGCGTGAAGAAACACATTTTCATGGGTACACAATTAAGCTTTAGTTTGCTTTGCTAATGTTCTTTATCTTAGGGACAGGTAGGCTTGTCCGATGTCACTGTCAGCCACCACCGGTGGCTTATTGCTCCACCATCATCATCATTTTCTATGTTTCCCCAAAAAAATACATTATTTCTACCATCATAGTTTTGCTTCTCTGTTTTGTGGTAAGCAATTGGTTTGTTCTGTTTGAAACTAAGCAACAAAAGGAACTTTTGGAATGTAATTGAACGGCTATCATGTTATCCCGGCGTGCACCTTTCCACCTTTGTATAACAACTTCTCATCTCATTGATAGTGGGAAGACTTTTGCTGGCAAAACGAGTAATTGGAGTTTGCACTGGCTGGATTTGGCATCGTTTTGCATACGCCAAGACTTAAAATGACGAAGATTTGTTGTTGAACAGAGCTAGATAGATAGGGTGGAAAAACAAAAAAAACTTGCCGAATAAATTCAACTGAACATACAAATTTCATGGAAATGTTTGCGGCAAACAGCGGCTGCAATTGAATCGAATGTTGTATCTGTGAATCATGATTGATCCGCCAAAAATCATAAATTAAATACAAAAAATGGAAAAGGACAGAAGAATAAACAGCTAGTAGCATACAGGAGCCAATTTTGAACAGGTCAGACTAGCTAGCTCAGTTGACCAAGACGTGCACTGCGCCGAGCACCACCAAGCCGGCGGCCCAGGCCACCCAGCTGCTCCGGCAAGCGGCACCGGCTGACGGGGACGGCGGCGTGTCAGGCGCCGGTGCACCCCCTCCGGAAGAGCCCGCAGAGACGTTGACGGCGAGCTTCATACCGCCCATGCAGTGACCGGAGATCTCGCAGATGAACCAGTAGCTCTTGGCCTCCGGGAGAGGGACCTTGTCGAAGCCGGTGTCGTAGGTGGCGAGCACGGAGCCGGGGGCGGAGGGGTCGCACGTCCGGTACGCGGCCTCCGTCACCTGGTAGACGTTGTGCTGGCTCTTGACGTACTCGAACACTGCGTGCACCGGCCACCCCAGATTAATCGATCGAATCAAATCATGCGCGTGGTTAGTTAGCTAATCGGCTGTCTAGGTTGATGGAGATACTGACCTAGGACGTCGCCGGGGGCGAAGGAGCGGCTCTGCGCCCAGGAGGCGTAGTTGGTGCCGGTGTCCCAGCCGTTGATGCCGTCGCCGACCGGGTACTCGGCCGCGCCGGCCGGCCGCCACAGGAGCAGCACGGAGAGCAGGGCCACCGCCAGCAGCCGGCAGCGGTGAGACGGCGGCATATCGGATCGGAGCGACGGATGCTTGTTGAACGAGCTTATGTTTCTTGACAAAACCTGTTGATCGAGGTTGATGACAGGGTTAGGTAGGTAATGGAGATGGCGTTGACGTGCGGTGATGGACACCAGTCTCGTGGCTTTGTGGCCATATATGTATGCCCACTAGTCGACGTGACAAGGTGACCGGCCGGCGGCCGTGGACCCGTTCCTCTCGAGCGCATGACATGATCGATGATGATTATGTGATCCACTGATTGATCGGGTCCATTAACGGAGCAAGTAATAGCTGTTGTGTTTTAGAGATGATGTCAAAGGGTATGGTGTATGACCCACCAGCGGACAACTTGGTTTAGCTCCACGACATATGGAGCGGAACGAAGGACGCCGTACATGGACAAGGTTAATTTTTGCACATGTTGATCTGACCGTTTCTTCTTTGTGTTGTGTGTAGTTTGTGTCTTGTGCTTTATCATATTTGTTTTTCATTTGACTTGGATTGGAAAGCCTGTTGTGATTGGCAGACAGCAGGCCAAGATGAACTTCCTTTTTGCTACCAGGAATTGGTTGCGCTGAAAGAGCAGGTGAAGCTTTTGAGTGGAAATGGTATTGTGCTTCTCTTCTCTCAGACATTG
>NC_041393.1:738489825-738501953 GCF_002162155.2 Triticum dicoccoides | reverse complement strand
CGTGTAGCTTTAGGTTAGGCCCTAGTATCTTAGGTTTGGCTGTACATAGTCTTTGTTTCGGCGGCGGAGGTGGCGACGATGTATAATGAAGTTTCAGATACGTCCCCAACGAGGCAATTGGTCCTATGGTTGGGGACGAATATGGAAATCAGTTTGTTCAAGCAAGGATGGTGCGGCAGCGGCGTCATCCTCGTGATGGACCTGTATCCTCGGGCTCCGCAGTTGCGACGACGTTTGCTCCAATGCCGGTGCGGAGCTTGGGAGGTAGTCGAGTAGCGGATGCAGATTGTGGTCTACATCGACGACATCTGGAAGACAAAACATGTACTAGGCTTGTGGTTGATGGATGGCAGGTATTGTTTCCTCCTTCGGCGTCTTAGCCGTGGTGGGGTGCCAGATCTGGTGTGTCTGGGATGTTGCCCCAGTTTGATTCATTCAATGGCAATGGCTTCACTTTTGGTGAGCCACCTTGAAGGTCTGCAAAGGTGCATATCAATGATGAAGCCGCGTCGAGCTCAGATGAGGAGGTGATCCATTATTATTTTTCCTTTGGTGGCTGCTATGGTGGTGCTGGAGGCAGGTGAAGGGCGTTGGTTTCAAGCTCAGAGACGTTCTACTGTCTTTTCAATTTTGTCATGTCGGTCTTTACATGACTTGTACTTTATTTTTTATGATATGAACGAGACATGTATTACCATGTAAAAAAAAAGGAAAGGAACAATACTTTGCTTATTGGGAAATATTGTATTAAATTAAAAGTTTAACACGAAATAATATTGGAGAAAGTGTACCTACCCATAGTTTTGCACAGAGAAGGGGGCAACTTAGGTATGTAATGATGGAGAAAGGGTACCTCCCCCTTATATCTATTGAGCCCTATGAAGATGATTAACATACAAGGTCAATCAAGTATCAACTAGCTCCTAAGCATCATTGAAAAAGTTAATGATGAAGTGATTAACGAACTATTTGAATGGATAAACAATTTTTTTGAGTAACATTAACAATTAACTGAGGTATAGAATATCAGGGCATTATGGTGAGAAGAAACATATACAAACATAGCCCAGAGCAGGCCCGATAATGCACTATGTCGAGAGGGCACCTTATTAGGCCGCTGAGCAAATAATCGATGATGATTAGGTGATCCATATATAATTGATTGGGTCCATTAACTGAACAAGTAACACTCTAGCTGTTATGTATTAGAGATGATGTCAAAGTGTATGATACATGATCCACCAGCAGACAACTAGTTTTAGCTCCACGACATATGGAGCACAACGAAGGACGCCGTATGTGGACAAGGTTAATTTTTCCATGTGTTGATCTGGCCGTTTCTCCTTCGTGTTGTGTGTAGTTTTGTGTCTTGTGTTTTTTTTATTTCCTCTGACTAGGAAACCTTGTTGTGACTCGCAGACAAGAGGACAAGATGCATTTCCTTTTGCAACAAGGATGTAGTTGGGCTGAAAGAGCAGGTGAAGATTTTGAGTGGAAATGGTATTGTGCTTCTCTTCTCTCCGACATCTAAAACTCATATTAATCTTAGCATCAAGAAACAATACTTTGCTTATTCGTAAGTATTATATCCGCTCCTATCAATGTTAACTTTGCTAATTTAGTAAAACCTATACTAAATCAACGATAATTAACATGAACGGGAGGGAGTATTAAACAAAAAGTTTAACACGAAATAATGTTGGAGAAAGTGTACCTATCCACATTTGCATAAAAAGTCGACAACTTAGGTATATTGATGGAGAAAGTGTACCTCCCACATTTCTCTATTGAGGCCTATGAAAAGGATTAACGCGAATCAACCTGTGATTAGATGGTTAGGAGCAGTGGCGAAGCCACACTTGGGCTGGGTAGTCAAATGACTACACAACTTTTTGCAAAAACTACATGCATGAGGTAGAAATCATGCCAAAAAATCTTATAAATGCATATATCTGACTGCACAACATTCAACTAACTACACACGATTGGATTGCTGGCACCGCCACTCGTTAGGAGGACAGTGATATTTCTAGCCCACCAGGGTTCAAGTCCTAGACTTGATACTGGTGCTCACATTTTTCAAGATTTATTACAAGGCCTTCCAGCGATGTGCGATCAGTGGGAGGAGATGTTCCTGTTGTTTCGAAAAAAAGAGATTAACATACAAGTTCAATCAAGTACCAACTAGCTTCACTGCAAATTTTATTGATGAAGTGATTAACTAACTTTTTGAACATGTAATTCTTTAGTAAGATTAACACTTAATTGAGGCAAAAATAAGTCAACGCTTTATACTGAGAAGAAACATATATAAACCCAACCCAGAGTAGGACCGATAATGTACTATATTGGGAAACACTGTTGGGGAACGTAGTAATTTCAAAAAAAAAATCCTACGTACACGCAAGATCATGGTAATGATATAGTAACGAGAGGGGAGAGTGTTGTCTACGTACCCTCGTAGACCGAAGCGGAAGCGTTGACACAACGTAGAGGAAGTAGTCGTACGTCTTCCCGGTCCAACCGATCCAAGCACCGTTACTCCGGCACCTCCGAGTTCTTGACACACGTACAACTCGATGACGCACCCCTGGCTTCGATCCAGCAAAGCCTTGGGGAGGAGTTCCGTCAGCACGACGGCGTGGTGATGATCTTGATGTTCAACTGTCGCACGGCTTCGCCTAAGCACCGCTACAATATGACCGAGGTGTAATATCATGGAGGGGGGCGCCGCACACGGCTAAGGAACGATCACGAAGATCAATTTTGTGTGTCTATGGGGTGCCCCCCTCCCCCGTATATAAAGGGGGAGAGGAGGAGGGAGCCGGCCTAAGGGGAGGCGCGCCCTAGGAGGGGGAAACCTACTCCAAGTAGGTTTGCCCCCTCCCTTTCCTATTCCAAGAAGGAGGGGGAAGGAAGGAGTGGGACAGGGGGAAGGCAAGGGGGGCGCCCCCCCCCCCTTCCTTGTCCTATTCGGACTCAAGGGGAGGGGGCGCGCCTCTTGCCCTGGCCGGCCCCTCTCTCTCTCTACTAGGGCCCATCAAGGCCCATTACTTCCCGGGGGGTTCCGGTAACCCTCCGGTACTCCGGGTTTTCTCCGAAAACACCCGGAACACTTCCGGTGTCCGAATATAGTAATATCAATCTTTATGTCTCGACCATTTCGAGACTCCTCGTCATGTCCGTGATCACATCCGAGACTCCGAACAACCTTCGGTACATCAAAATACATAAACTCATAATATAACTGTCATCGAAACCTTAAGCGTGCGGACCCTACGGTTCGAGAACAATGTAGACATGACCGAGACACGTCTCCGGTCAATAACCAATAGCGGGACCTGGATGCCCATATTGGTTCCTACATATTCTACGAAGATCTTTATCGGTCAGACCGCATAACAACATACGTTGTTCCCTTTGTCATCGGTATGTTACTTGCTCGAGATTCGATCGTCGGTATCCAATACCTAGTTCAATCTTGTTACCGGCAAGTCTCTTTACTCGTTCCGTAATACATCATCTCGCAACTAACTCATTTAGTTGCAATGCTTGCAAGGCTTTAAGTGATGTGCATTACCGAGAGGGCCCAGAGATACCTCTCCGACATTCAGACTGACAAATCCTAATCTCGAAATACGCCAACCCAACAAGTACCTTCGGTGACACCTGTAGAGCACCTTTATAATCACCCAGTTACGTTGTGACGTTTGGTAGCACACAAAGTGTTCCTCCGGTAAACGGGAGTTGCATACTCTCATAGTCATAGGAACATGTATAAGTCATGAAGAAAGCAATAGCAACATACTAAACGATCGGGTGCTATGCTAACGGAATGGGTCATGTCAATCAGATCATTCAACTAATGATGTGACCTCGTTAATCAAATAACAACTCCTTGTTCATGGTTAGGAAACATAACCATCTTTGATTAACAAGCTAGTCAAGTAGAGGCATACTAGTGACACTCTGTTTGTCTATATATTCACACATGTATTATGTTTCCGGTTAATACAATTCTAGCATGAATAATAAACATTTATCATGATATAAGGAAATAAATAATAATTTTATTATTGCCTCTACGGCATATTTCCTTCAGTCTCCCACTTGCACTAGAGTCAATAATCTAGATTACACAGTAATGATTCTAACACCCATGGAGTCTTGGTGCTGATCACGTTTTGCTCGTGGAAGAGGCTTAGTCAACGGGTCTGCAACATTCAGATCCGTATGTATCTTGCAAATCTCTATCTCTCCCACCTGGACTAGATCCCGGATGGAATTGAAGCGTCTCTTGATGTGTTTGGTTCTCTTGTGAAATCTGGATTCCTTCGCTAAGGCAGTCGCTCCAGTATTGTCACAAAAGATTTTCATTGGACCTGATGCACTAGGTATGACACCTAAATCGGATATGAACTCCTTCATCCAGACTCCTTCATTGGCTGCTTCCGAAGCAGCTATGTATTCCGCTTCACATGTAGATCCCGCCACGATGCTTTGCTTTGAACTGCACCAACTGACAGCTCCACCGTTTAATGTAAACACGTATCCGGTTTGCGATTTAGAATCGTCCGGATCAGTGTCAAAGCTTGCATCAACGTAACCATTTACGATGAGCTCTCTGTCACCTCCATATATGAGAAACATATCCTTAGTCCTTTTCAGGTACTTCAGGATGTTCTTGACCGCTGTCCAGTGATCCACTCCTGGATTACTTTGGTACCTCCCTGCTAAACTTATAGCAAGGCACACATCAGGTCTGGTACACAGCATTGCATACATGATAGAGCCTATGGCTGAAGCATAGGGAACATCTTTCATTTTCTCTCTATCTTCTGCAGTGGTCGGACATTGAGTCTTACTCAACTTCACACCTTGCAATACAGGCAAGAACCCTTTCTTTGCTTGATCCATTTTGAACTTCTTCAAAACTTTGTCAAGGTATGTGCTTTGTGAAAGTCCAATTACGCGTTTTGATCTATCTCTATAGATCTTAATGCCCAATATGTAAGCAGCTTCACCGAGGTCTTTCATTGAAAAACTTTTATTCAAGTATCCCTTTATGCTATCCAGAAATTCTATATCATTTCCAATCAACAATATGTCATCCACATATAATATTAGAAATGCTACAGAGCTCCCACTCACTTTCTTGTAAATACAGGCTTCTCCAAAAGTCTGTATAAACCCAAATGCTTTGATCACACTATCAAAGCGTTTATTCCAACTCCGAGAGGCTTGCACCAGTCCATAAATGGATCGCTGGATCTTGCACACTTTGTTAGCTCCCTTTGGATCGATAAAACCTTCTGGTTGCATCATATACAACTCTTCCTCCAGAAACCCATTCAGGAACGCAGTTTTTACATCCATTTGCCAAATTTCATAATCATAAAATGCGGCAATTGCTAACATGATTCGGACAGACTTAAGCATCGCTACGGGTGAGAAGGTCTCATCGTAGTCAATCCCTTGAACTTGTCGAAAACCTTTTGCAACAAGTCGAGCTTTGTAGACAGTAACATTACCGTCAGCGTCAGTCTTCTTCTTGAAGATCCATTTATTCTCAATTGCTTGCCGATCATCGGGCAAGTCAACCAAAGTCTATACTTTGTTCTCATACATGGATCCCATCTCAGATTTCATGGCTTCAAGCCATTTTGCGGAATCTGGGCTCACCATCGCTTCTTCATAGTTCGTAGGTTCATCATGATCTAGTAGCATGACTTCCAGAATAGGATTACCGTACCACTCTGGTGCAGATCTTATTCTGTTTGACTTACGAGGTTCTGTAGTAACTTGATCTGAAGTTCTATGATCATCATCATCAACTTCCTCAATAGTTGGTTTTGACGTCACAGAAACTGGTTCCTGTGATGTATTAATTTCCAACAAAGGAGTAGGTACAGTTACCTCATCAAGTTCTACTTTCCTCCCACTCACTTCTTTCGAGAGAAACTCCTTCTCTAGAAAGGATCCATTCTTAGCAACGAATGTCTTGCCTTCGGATCTGTGATAGAAGGTGTACCCAACTGTCTCCTTTGGGTATCCTATGAAGACACATTTCTCCGATTTGGGTTCGAGCTTATCAGGTTGAAGTTTTTTCACATAAGCATCGCAGCCCCAAACTTTAAGAAACGACAACTTTGGTTTCTTGCCAAACCATAGTTCATAAGGTGTCGTCTCAACAGATTTTGATGGTGCCCTATTTAATGTGAATGTGGCCGTCTCTAAAGCATAACCCCAAAACGATAGCGGTAAATCAGTAAGAGACATCATAGATCGCACCACATCAAGTAAAGTACGATTACGACGTTCGGACACACCATTACGCTATGGTGTTCCGGGTGGCGTGAGTTGCGAAACTATTCCGCATTGTTTCAAGTGTAGACCAAACTCGTAACTCAAATATTCTCCTCCACGATCAGATCGTAGAAACTTTATTTTCTTGTTACGATGATTTTCAACTTCACTCTGAAATTCTTTGAACTTTTCAAATGTTTCAGACTTATGCTTCATTAAGTAGATATACCCATATCTGCTTAAATCATCTGTGAAGGTGAGAAAATAACGATATCCGCCACGAGCTTCAACATTCATCGGACCACATACATCTGTATGTATGATTTCCAACAAATCTGTTGCTCTCTCCATAGACCGGAGAACGGCGTTTTGGTCATCTTGCCCATGAGGCACGGTTCGCAAGTACCAAGTGATTCATAATCAAGTGGTTCTAAAAATCCATCAGTATGAAGTTTCTTCATGCGCTTTACACCGATATGACCTAAACGGCAGTGCCACAAATAAGTTGCACTATCATTATCAACTCTGCATCTTTTGGCTTCAATACTATGAATATGTGTATCACTACTATTGAGATTCATCAAAAATAGACCACTCTTCAAGGGTGCATGACCATAAAAGATATTACTCATATAAATAGAACAACCATTATTCTCTGATTTAAATGAATAACCGTCTCGCATCAAACAAGATCCAGAAATAATGTTCATGCTCAACGCTGGCACCAAATAACAATTATTTAGGTCTAATACTAATCCCGAAGGTAGATGTAGAGGTAGCGTGCCGACCGCGATCACATCAACTTTGGAACCATTTCCCACGCGCATCGTCACCTCGTCCTTTGCTAGTGTTCGCTTAATCCGTAGTCCCTATTTCGAGTTGCAAATATTAGCAACAGAACCAGTATCAAATACCCAGGTGCTACTGCGAGCTCTAGTAAGGTACACATCAATAACATGTATATCACATATACCTTTGTTCACCTTGCCATCCTTCTTATCCGCCAAATACTTGGGGCAGTTCCGCTTCCAGTGTCCAGTCTGCTTGCAGTAGAAGCACTCAGTTTCAGGCTTAGGTCCAGATTTGGGTTTCTTCTCTTGAGCAGCAACTTGCTTGCTGTTCTTCTTGAAGTTCCCCTTCTTCTTCCCTTTACCCTTTTTCTTGAAACTGGTGGTCTTGTTGACCATCAACACTTGATGCTCCTTCTTGATTTCTACTTCCGCAGCCTTTAGCATTGCGAAGAGCTCGGGAATCGTTTTATCCATCCCTTGCATATTATAGTTCATCACGAAGCTCTTATAGCTTGGTGGAAGTGATTGGAGAATTCTGTCAATGACGCTATCATCCGGAAGAGTAACTCCCAGTTGAATCAAGTGATTACAATACCCAGACATCTTGAGTATATGCTCACTGACAGAACTATTCTCCTCCATCTTGCAGCTATAGGACTTATTGGAGACTTCATATCTCTCAATTCGGGCATTCTTCTGGAATATTAACTTCAACTCCTGGAACATCTCATATGCTCCATGGCGTTCAAAACGTCGTTGAAATCCCGGTTCTAAGTCGTAAAGCATGGCACATTGAACTATCGAGTAGTCATCAGCTTTGCTCTGCCAGAAGTTCTTAACGTCGTCAGTTGCATCAGCAGCAGGCCTGGCACCCAGCGGTGCTTCCAGGACATAATTTTTCTGTGCAGCAATGAGGATAATCCTCAAGTTACGGACCCAGTCCGCATAGTTGCTACCATCATCTTTCAACTTTGCTTTCTCAAGGAACGCATTAAAATTCAACGGAACAACAACACGGCCCATCTATCTACAAACAACATAGACAAGCAAGATACTATCAGGTACTAAGTTCATGATAAATTTAAGTTCAATTAATCATATTACTTAAGAACTCCCACTTAGACAGACATCTCTCTAGTCATCTAAGTGATCACGTGATCCAAATCAACTAAACCATAACCGATCATCACGTGAGATGGAGTAGTTTTCAATGGTAAACATCTTATGTTGATCATATCTACTATATGATTCACGCTCGACCTTTCGGTCTCCGTGTTCCGAGGCCATATCTGCATATGCTAGGCTCGTCAAGTTTAACCTGAGTATTCTGCGTGTGCAAAACTGGCTTGCACCCGTTGTTGATGGACGTAGAGCTTATCACACCCGATCATCACGTGGTGTCTGGGCACGACGAACTTTGGCAATGGTGCATACTCAGGGAGAACACTTCTTGATAATTTTTAATGAGAGATCATCTTAAAATGCTACCGTCAATCAAAGCAAGATAAGATGCATAAAGGATAAACATCACATGCAATCAATATAAGTGATATGATATGGCCATCATCATCTTGTGCTTGTGATCTCCATCTCCGAAGCACCATCATGGTCACCATCGTCACCGGCGCGACACCTTGATCTCCATCGTAGCATCGTTTGTCATTTACGCCATCTATTGCTTCTACGGCTATCACTACCGCTTAGTGATAAAGTAAAGCAATTACAGGGCGTTTGCATTTCATACAATAAAGCGACAACCATATGGCTCCTGCCAGTTGCCGATAACTTCGGTTACAAAACATGATCATCTCATACAATAAAATATAGCATCATGTCTTGGCCATATCACATCACAACATGCCTTGCAAAAACAAGTTAGACGTCCTCTACTTTGTTGGTGCAAGTTTTACGTGGCTGCTACGGGCTTAAGAAAGAACCAATCTCACCTACGCATCAAAACCACAACGATAGTTTGTCAAGTTGATGCTGTTTTAACCTTCGCATGGACCGGGCGTAGCCACACTCGGTTCAACTAAAGTTGGAGAAACTGACACCCGCTAGTCACCTGTGTGCAAAGCACGGCGGTAAAACCAGTCTCGCGTAAACGTACGCGTAATGTCGGTCCGGGCCGCTTCATCCAACAATACCGCCGAACCAAAGTATGACATGCTGGTAAGCAGTATGACTTATATTGCCCACAACTTATTTGTGTTCTACTCGTGCATATAACATCAAAGCATAAAACCTAGGATCGGATGCCACTGTTGGGGAACGTAGTAATTTCAAAAAAAAATCCTACGTACACGCAAGATCATGGTGATGATATAGCAACGAGAGGAGAGAGTGTCGTCTACGTACCCTCGTAGGCCGAAGCGGAAGCGTTGACACAACGTATAGGAAGTAGTCGTATGTCTTCCTGGTCCAACCGATCCAAGCACCGTTACTCCGACACCTCCGAGTTCTTGACACACGTACAGCTCGATGACGCACCCCGGGCTTCGATCCAGCAAAGCCTTGGGGAGGAGTTCCGTCAGCACGATGGCGTGGTGACGATCTTGATGTTCAACTGTCGTAGGGCTTCGCCTAAGCACCGCTACAATATGACCGAGGTGTAATATCGTGGAGGGGGGCACCGCACATGGCTAAGGAACGATCATGAATATCAATTTTGTGTGTCTATGGGGTGCCCCCCTCCCCCGTATATAAAGGGGGAGAGGAGGAGGGGGCCGACCTAAGGGGAGGCGCGCCCTAGGAGGGGGAAACCTACTCCAAGTAGGTTTGACCCCTCCCTTTCCTATTCCAAGAAGGAGGGGGAAGGAAGGAGCGGGAGAGGGGGAAGGCAAGGGGGGCGCCGCCCCCCCTTCCTTGTCCTATTCGGACTCAAGGGGAGGGGGCACGCCTCTTGCCCTGGTCGGCCCCTCTCTCTCTCCACTAGGGCCCATCAAGGCCCATTACTTCCCGGGGGGGTTCCGGTAACCCTCCGGTACTCCGGGTTTTCTCCGAAAACACCCAGAACACTTCCGGTGTCCGAATATAGTCATCCAATATATCAATCTTTGTGTCTCGACCATTTCGAGACTCCTCGTCATGTCCGTGATCACATCCAGGACTCTGAACAACCTTCGGTACATCAAAATACATAAACTCATAATATAACTGTCATCGAAACCTTAAACGTGCGGACCCTACGGTTCGAGAACAATGTAGACATGACCGAGACACGTCTCCGGTCAATAACCAATAGCGGGACCTGGACGCCCATATTGGTTCCTACATATTCTACGAAGATCTTTATCGGTCAGACCGCATAACAACATACGTTGTTCCCTTTGTCATCGGTATGTTACTTGCTCGAGATTCGATCGTCGCTATCCAATACCTAGTTCAATCTCGTTACCGGCAAGTCTCTTTAATCGTTCAGTAATACATCATCTCGCAACTAACTCATTTAGTTGCAATGCTTGCAAGGCTTTAAGTGATGTGCATTACCGAGAGGGCCCAGAGATACCTCTCCGACATTCGGAGTGACAAATCATAATCTCGAAATACGCCAACCCAACAAGTACCTTCGGTGACACCTGTAGAGAATCTTTATAATCACCCAGTTACGTTGTGACGTTTGGTAGCACACAAAGTGTTCCTCCGGTAAACGGGAGTTGCATAATCTCATAGTCATAGGAACATGTGTAAGTCATGAAGAAAGCAATAGCAACATACTAAACGATCGGGTGCTAAGCTAACGGAATGGGTCATGTCAATCAGATCATTCAACTAATGAAGTGACCTCGTTAATCAAATAACAACTCCTTGTTCATGGTTAGGAAACATAACCATCTTTGATTAACAAGCTAGTCAAGTAGAGGCATACTAGTGACACTCTGTTTGTCTATATATTCACACATGTATTATGTTTCCGGTTAATACAATTGTAGCATGAATAATAAACATTTATCATGATATAAGGAAATAAATAATAATTTTATTATTGCCTCTAGGGCATATTTCCTTCAAACACCTTATACGGCTGATGAGCAAATGGTATGTATCCCTTGTTCCGACATATCTGACGAATCACCCACATAGAGCCTTTGGTGGCCCCATCCACAAATAGGAAGTGCTCCTGAGCGGTTTTGGGAAGATTCCACCGGTTTAGGAAGCTTCCGGGTGTTTTTTTCCTGTTTGCATAAGTCACTTTTTACGTGTTTTGATTTGTTTTTTATATTCTAGTTTCCCTTTTGTATTCATTTTTTCCTTTCTTATTTCTCCTTTTTTCAATTCATGAATATTTTTTAGATGTCGAGCACTTTAAATTCAAGAAGATTTTTTAATTAGTAAACATTTTTCGAAACTATGAATATTTTATAAATTGATTTACATTTTTTAGAATTTGGAAACATTTTTTCTAATATGTAAACATATTTAAAATTTATTAACTTTGTAAAACTTCAAGAACATTGTTTCAATCTTTGATATTTTTGTCTAATTCGTCAACTTGTTTTCAAATTGCAAACATGTTTATGAAATTGTAAGAAAATGTAAACAAGTATTTTTTTAAATAAGTCACTAGCATAGGAAATATTTCTGAACGTGATTTTTTTTAAGACATTGTTCTAATATGTGAGTTTTAAAAAATTCATGAATTGTCTTTTGAAATCATGAAAAAAAATTCCAAATTCACAAACTTTCATAAAATTCAAAAGTATTTTTCATATTCATGATTTTTCGAAAAATTGCAAATAATAAACATATTTTTTACCAAAACATTCGTATTTATAAAATAGTAAACATTTTTAAACGAAAACCAACCAAACAAAAAAGGTTGTCGACATAAAAAGAAATTGTGTGTGCTTTAGCTCACACTTTGAGAGGTACATGCTCGTAACCAAATTGTACCTTTTTTACTGGGCAGACTACACTATGTCAGTGAATGTGGGTGTATGGCGGTTTCATGGGTCGACAGCCGCCATGCGAGCGAGGCCAAGTTGGTCGAAGCTATGTCTTGCTTCTAGGGAGTTGTATTGGGGGGGGGGG
>NC_041393.1:738484223-738484707 GCF_002162155.2 Triticum dicoccoides | reverse complement strand
GTTTTAGCCCAAGTCTGCTCTACATTGGCTAGCCACAATTTTGGTCAAACTTTTTGTCCATGGTTTGGCCAATACTGGCATGCAAATGAAGTAGAGTTGCCATGGAGGCACTAGCAAGCCAAAGTATTGGTAACTCTCCAAACAAACACAAAAGTTTTGGTCATGCCCAAAAAATTGGTTGGATAGGTATTGGCCACCATCCAAATAGATGCGCAAGGAAATGACCAAGATTGCCTCTCTTCATCAAATTGATTATAACTTAAGTACTATCATGCTAAAAGTAAGCTAGAAAATTTGTTAATACATATAGTTTTAGTTAAATAAGAGTAGTTGTAACCCAGTTTAATAACTTAAAAGTTAAAACAAAAGTTTACA
This sequence comes from Triticum dicoccoides, assembly GCF_002162155.2. NCBI lineage: Eukaryota > Viridiplantae > Streptophyta > Magnoliopsida > Poales > Poaceae > Triticum > Triticum dicoccoides. Next base: position 738,484,332 of record NC_041393.1, on the reverse strand, counting down.
AAACATAAATTACACTTGTGCATAACATGAGTTGCCTAAAAAATTATACAACTCAGGTATATTGGTATGTGGAACTTTGGTCTACCAAACCCAATGAAAAGAATTAATA
>NC_041393.1:738483502-738484031 GCF_002162155.2 Triticum dicoccoides | reverse complement strand
CACATGCTAAAATTTCTTATAATTCTTATTTTATATATGTTTTGAAATATTCTGAAAAGATCACACACATAGGTATAGAGTAGAAACATACCCATGTAAAATTTCATCGAATGTTATGGCCATTTACGAACTAAGTGAAAATAAGAAAAATGAAATGCTACCATTTATGTTTCACAACTTGTACCATAGAATTTCCATTATGTATTTTTCACACATGTCATAAATGTTCATATTGTTTTCTAAATGTTTACATGTGTATGTGTAAGTTTCTACCCTATATTGATATGCATGTTTTCTCAAGACTTAGGAATTAGATTTTCAGTAAGTTTAAAAAATTGGGCGGATTGAGCGCCTCCAATTGTTGAAAGACGCTTGGAGAATCCGTTCTTCCAAAAATCAATATTACCGTAAAATTATTGACTTGACATGTAAGAGTACCTATTTATCCAGCAACAAAGTACACGACAAGATAACGAACATTAAAAGAAAACATGGGAATGCCAAAAAGGAACTAGAAAATAAAGCTTAC
>NC_041393.1:738445600-738482789 GCF_002162155.2 Triticum dicoccoides | reverse complement strand
GACAATACTTTAATCAAGTGTGTCATATATCGGTATATTGTGGAGAGTACCTACCACTTGTATTGATGCACATACTACACTTATAAATACACATTACATCCAACCTATACTTGCACTCCAAGATCGTACCAACGTTTAAAAGGAATGGTAATAATAGGAGGGTTAGTTAGCAAGGGAAGATCACGACGTGATTGCATGCTACTAACATTATCTATTCTTATAGATCTCAGTCTTGAAGGATGGCTCTTTCTCGGATAAAGATGGAAGTGCAGGCATGGGAACAATCGTTCGTGACCACATCGGCCACTCCATCGCAACATCTAGTGCGCCCTTGCTTTAGTGTAGTATGCTTTTGAGGCGGTGGTATTATCCGGAAGGAAGCCATTAAATTGATGCTCCAATCATAACCCATCATTGTGTAATTCAGTCTGACTGCGCCAAGTTGGTTGACTGCCTAAGAGAGAGAAGGCAGATCTAACCTACAACACATCATCCATGAGATAAACGTCATGTCGGGGACATCATCCATGAGATAAACGTCATGTCGGGGGAGGAGGCACTTAGACATGCAAAAGTTAAACGCTTGCATACAATGTTATAGATTTGTTAGCTAATATTGTAGATTGGAACAACTAATGGATGGTTGTAGGATGTGTTGGAAATATGAGCAATTTACCATATGATTTTATTAACAGAAATACTGAATAAAGCATGACTAAAATAGCAGAGATAAAGCAAGTCATGCGATCTGACAGAGAGAAGGTAAATGTCATCTTCACATATGAGCTGTAGGCAAACATATCTAGGGCAAGCAACATATATGAAGTAGAGCCTAACATATATAGGGCAAATAGTAGAACAAAGAACTATGACATGACCTCTAACAGAAAGAGTAAGAACACGTACGGGACAACAACAGTAGCGGTAGCACTGGACTTAGGGTCGGTGTCCTCGCCAGCCATGTCGTCGAGGAGGTTGTCGACGTTGGGGAAGAAGTCGTCGTCGGGGAAGTAGTTGTCGGAGTCCGTGACGAAGGAGTGGAGTCAGTAGTCACGCAGAGCACTCCCCAAAAACCTTATCACCCTTCTCCCGTACATGACTCAAAAGGTGCGGTTTCAGAGGCCTACTGTCCCGTCTTACGGTGCATGCCGCAAGCCGGGATGGGGAAGATCGTAGCAGCAACGCAGTGCTCAGGAACCGGTGGCGAGAGGAGGAAGTAGTTCTAGTGCGTCTCTCTGAGAAGAGCGACCTCCCTTTTATAGGCGCAAGAGAAGGAGGCGAGAGGCTACACCGGGAGCTGAAGGGAACACGGGCAGCAGCCGAAGAGGCGCGCCGTTCGGATTCAGTGTCCACTACAGAAAAACGTTTCAGCTTCCGAGTGACCTTTCGTATACCCATAGTGCGTGGCAAAAATTTAGACATCGGCTCGGCTCATTCGTGCAACCCGTGGCGCGTCGTGACGAGGCGAGGCGTGGCGAGGTGGGCGGCGGAGGAGGAGCGCGCGTGGATGTCCCTCTTGTTCTCTTGCTCATACAAGTGGGGAAAGAACCTCCCTTATAAAGAGGTCCAACTCCCTCTAAACTAGCAATGTGGGACTATACTTTAGTTCCACCACTTGCCTTGCATGAATGGGCTACGTGGGCCTCTAGGATTTATTAGGAATTTCTGGAACTGCTATTGGACTAGGCCCAAATAGACAAAAATTCCAGCAATCCCCCACGAGATCCCAGAGGCACACAAAATTTGCCTTTGGTTCCAAAACACTGTTTTATATACTGGTACTGCAGTGGAGACTGTTAAGTTGAACTTCCACCTAGAACTCTATGCTACACTGGTAAGAAACTTGAACAATGGACTGGGCCTTGACCTGCTAGTTTTCTGCGAATCTAGCTTCACACAAAGCCTTGACCGATACGTGGCTACCGTGGGTCTTCCCCGCGGGTGGAGCTTATGCGTCATACTCTGAGACCTTTCATGAGTTTACTAGAGAGAACCCTAATCTCATAGATTGCGACGTTTAACAATCAGACTCATATAGGTGCGTTCTTCAAAAGATGTTCTGCAGGACAACATCTCTGCTTCAAAGAGCCACTTAGATAATATTAAGATATAAATAAACCTGCCATGCAGATTAGGAGAGTATTGCATCTTCATGGAGTGGTATTTTTTAACACTAAGGGTACTCTCCTCCCAGTTGACCAACAACTTGTCTTCCACATCTAATTCACGGGATCTCCGATCACAAAGAATATGTTATCACTATGAACAACTCATATTATGGGTCTCATACCCATCTCCCTCGATGCATTATCTATCACATTACATGATAGACCCTTAGTAAAAGGATCTGCCAGATTTTTAGACGTTTGGATATAATCCAATGCAATAACTCCGGAGTTTCTCATTTTTCTGACAGACTTTAACCTTCTCTGAACGTGTCTTGATGACTTCATGTTATCCTTTGAGCTGTTCACTTTCGTGATCACAGTTTGATTGCCGCAATTCATAAGGATACCCGGTACATGTTTCTCAACAACGGGCAAGTCATTCAAGAGTCGGCGAAGCCAATCTGCTTCGACCGTAGCTGTATCTAGTGCTGTGAGTTTTGCTTCCATTGTTGACCTCGTTAAGATGGTCTGCTTGCAAGACTTCCAAGAAATAGCGCCACCTCCATGAGTGAATACATATCCGCTCGTTGCCTTTATCTCATCAGCATCTGAGATCCAGTTTGAGTCACTATACCCTTCAAGCACCTTTGGGTGCCCAGTGTAGTGAATTCCATAATTTGCAGTGCCTTTCAAATAACGCAAAACTCTCTCTAGAGCTTTCCAATGCACATCTCATGGTTTTGAGACAAACCGACTCAGTTTGCTAACAACAAAAGAGATGTCAGGTCTTGTAGCACTGGCTAAGTACATGAGCGAGCCAATAATCTGAGAATATTTCAATTGGTCTCTAGCAATTCTTGGATTCTTTCGAAGCAACACACTAGCATCATATGGTGTTCGAGAGGGATTGCAGTCATTGTAGCCAAAGCGACTCAAGATCTTTTCCACATAGTGAGATTGAAGCAATGTAATCCCACCATCATCGTCCCTCAACAACTTGATGTTCAGAATGACATCAGCCACTCCTAAATCCTTCATCTCAAAACAGTGAGATAGGAAATCCTTGACCTCCTTAATAACATTTAAATTTGTTCCGAAAATCAGTATGTCATCAACATACAAGCAAAGGATAACTCCCTCGCCCCACCATGGCGATAGTACACACATTTGTCAGCTTCGTTCACAACAAAGCCTGCAATTGTTAAAGTTCTTTCAAACTTCTCATGCCACTATTTGGGTGCTTGCTTGAGTCCATACAAAGACTTCAGCAACTTGCACACTTTCCCTTCCTGACCATCTATTACAATCCCATCTGGTTGTTCCATATAAATTTCCTCGTCCAACTCTCCATTTAGGAAAGCAGTCTTAACATCCATTTGATGAAAGAGAAGACCATGTGAGGCAGCTAGTGAAAGTAGAACTCGAATAGTGGTCAATCGAGCCACAAGTGAGTAAGTATCAAAGAAGTCTTCACCTTCCTTTGGGTATAACCCTTAGCCACGAGCCGAGCCTTGTACTTTTCAATAGTACCATCAGGCCTAAGCTTCTTCTTGAATACCCATTTGCATCCTATAGGTTTGCACCCATAAGGACGATCAATTATCTCCCAAGTTTCATTCGCCAAGATGGAATCCATCTCGCTACGAACTTCTTCCTTCCAGTAGTCAGCATCTTCAAATGTATAGGCATCTGAAATAGAATTGAGAGTGTCATCTACGAGATACACAAGAAAATCATCACCAAAGGACTTTGCAGTCCTCTGTCTCTTGCTCCTAGTAGGAACTTCATTGTTCTCCTCCACATGACTTTCAAAGCGTTCCATCAAAATGGCAGGTTCAGTAATTGTAACTGGTTCCTGATTTGATGAACTAGGCATCTTCTGATTAGATGAGGTAGCCATATCCTTCATGGGAAAGATATCTTCAAAGAAAGTCGCATCATTCAACTCCATGATCGTACCGACATGCATGTCAGGTACCTCAGATTTTACAACCAAGAATCTATAACCAATGCTATGAAAAGCATATCCCAAGAAAACACAATCCACAGTCTTTGGTCCAAGCTTCCGTTTCTTTGGAATTGGCACATTGACTTTCGCCAAACAACCCCATGTTCGTAGATAAGAGAGCTTTAACCTTTTCTTCTCCCATTCCTCGAATGGAGTTATCTCTTTGTTCTTTGTGGGAACTCGGTTTAGGACATGACATGCAGTCAATATCGCCTCCCCCCACCATGCCTTGGAGAGAACCGATGTGTCTAACATGGCATTAACCAAATTGGTTAGAGTACGGTTCTTTCTTTCGGCCACCCCATTTGACCGAGGTGAATAGGGAGGTGTCCTCTCATGGATTATACCATGTTCTGCACAAAAGGAATCAAATTCATTTGAGAAATACTCTCCACCACGATCGGACCTAAGCCTCTTGATCTTTCGATGAAGTTGGTTTTCTGCTTCAGCTTTATAGATCCTGAAATAGTTCAAAGCCTCATCCTTAGATTTCAGAAGATACACATGACAGTATCTAGTGGAGTCATCAATTAACGTCATAAAATACTTCTTTCCACCTTTTGTCAAAACACCATTCATTTCACATAGATCTGAATGTATGAGCTCTAATGGTGCAAGATTTCTCGTTTCCGCAGTCACATGAGACTTACAAGGTTGCTTAGCTTGCACACACACTTGACACTTAGATCCCTTGACAGTGGTGAAACTAGGGATTAAGTTCAACTTCGCTAGTCGCGAAATGCAACCAAAGTTAACATGACAAAGACGTGAATGCCACACATTTGATTCACTATTGTTGCAAACATGATTAACAACTTTATTGCAAATGTCTGATAAGGATAAACGAAACAGGCCTCCTGACTCATAGCCTTTACCAACAAAGGTTCCATACTTGGATATTACAAATTTATTCGACTCAAAGACAAGCTTGTAGCCATCTCTACATAGAAGAGATCCGCTAACAAGATTTTTATTGACAGAGGGGACATAATGCATGTTCTTCAGCCGCACGATCTTCCCCGAAGCAAACTTCAGATCGACCGTGCCAACAGCTCAAACAGAAGCACTTGAACTGTTGCCCATCAGCACGGTGGAAGTCCCTGCGGTCTGATAAGAGGAAAACATGGAAATATCGCCGCATACATGCACATTAGCACCCGTGTCAATCAACCAATCAGGAGAATGGCATACTGAAAGAATAGTGGGAAATATACCATACCCAACATCCTTCATGTCAGTGTCTCCAATGACAATATTAGCGGTCTTGCCGCCTTTCCCAGGATGACGCTTGTCATAGCGATTAGGGCAACTAGGATCCCAATGATCAGGATCCCCACACACATGACAAACACCTTTCTTCTTGTCATTCTTCTTCTTGAAGTTCGTGTGTTGTACGGCCTTGTTCTTCCCATCAAACTTTGCTTTACCATCAAACTTGCCCTTGTTCTTGAACTTGTGGGGCTGGAAATTCTTCTTCTGTACCAGATTGGAACTAGAACCTCCCTCAATACCTCGACCATGGTTGTCCTTTGCTCTCATCTTTTCTTCCACATCAAGAGTACCAATGAGATCCGGAACGGAAAAATCCTGCCTTTTATGCTTCAGTAAGGTAGCAAAGTTCCTCCACGTGGGAGGAAACTTAGTGATGATACCTTTGGCAATAAACTTGTCTGGTAGGATACAATTGAAGTTCTCAAGTTCTCTAGCAAATGACTGTATCTCATGAGCTTGCTCAACCACGGGGCGCTCTTCAGTCATCCTGTAGTCATAGAATTGCTCCATGATGTACAGCTCAGTGCCAGCATCCGAGACCCCAAACTTGGCCTCGAGTGCATCCCACATATCTTTTCCATTATCAATTGACGCATAAGCATCAACTATGTTCTCACCAAGAACACTCAAGACAGCAGCCTTAAACAAGGTATCCATTTTCTGAAAAGTTTGTGCATGTTGTGCATCTTGCTCTCCTTCAGGTTTGCCAAGAGTGGCGTCATAGCAACTCATGGTTTGAAATCATAAGACTGCTCTCACGCGCCACCTCTTATAGTGGATACCCTGAAACATAGGAGGTCTCATGGAAGCAGCAAAACCACTTGGGGTAAATTGCCTATCATAAGGTTTTTGGATTGTTGGAAATATGAGCAATTTACCATATGATTTTATTAACGGAAATACTGAATAAAGCATGACTAAAATAGCAAAGATAAAGCAAGTCATGCGATCTGACAAAGAGAAGATAAATATCATCTTCACATATGAACTGTAGGCAAACATAACTAGGGCAAGCAACATATATGAAGTAGAGCCTAACATATGTAGGGCAAACAGTAGAACAAGGAACTGTGACATGACCTCTAACAGAAAGAGTAAGAACACGTACGGGACGGCAGCAGTAGCGGTAGCACTGGACATGGGGTCGGTGTCCTCGCCAGCGATGTCGTCGAGGAGGTTGTCGATGTCGGGGAAGAAGTTGTCGTCAGGGAAGTAGTCATCGGAGTCCATGACGAAGGAGTGGAGTCAGTAGTCGTGTAGAGCGCTCCCCAAAAACCTTATCACCCTTCTCCCGTACAGGATTCAAAAGGTGCGGTTTCGTAGGCCTACTGTCCCAACCTGCGGTGCACGCCGCAAGCCGGGATGGGGAAGATCGTAGCAGCAGCGCAGTGCTCAAGACCCGGTGGCAAGAGGAGGAAGTAGTTCTGGTGCGTCTCTCTGAGAGGAGCGACCTCCCTTTTATAGGCGCAAGAGAAGGAGGCGCCCGTAGTGCGTGGCAAAAATTTAGACATCAGCTCATTCCCGCAACCAGCGGCGCGTCGTGCCGAGGCGGGAGACGGAGGAGGAGCGCGCGTAGATGTCCCTCTTGTTCTCATGCTCATACAAGTGGGGAAAGAACCTCCCTTATAAAGAGGTCCAACTCCCTCTAAACTAGCAATGTGGGACTAAACTTTAGTTCCACCTCTTGCCTTGCATGAATGGGTTGTGTGCGCCTATAGGATTTATTAGGAATTTCTGAAACTGCTATTGGGCTAGGCCCAAATAGATAAAAATTCCAGCAAGCTGCTCCTAGTCATGTAGCGAACCTTTATGACCGTAGATTATAACTACATTCCCCATTAATAAAGTTCCCCTCTTTGTCGCCATTTTTTTGGAAATAAAAACAAGCATTTAAATTGCGAGCTCCAATTGGGCGCTTCAGGCGCCAGGGCAGCTCCCTGGCGCCCACACGTCGGCACTGGTGGGCTGGCCCACGTACACATTGACATTTGAGAAAAAAAGAGAGAGGGTAAAAACACAAAAAGCAAAAAAAATCTAGAATTCAAAAAAATTCAAGGATCTTGAAAAAGTTTATGAACTTGAAAAAAGTTCATCACTTTGAAGAAAAGTAAATCGATTTTGAAAAAGAATTTATAAAAAAAGTTCATCGGTTTTGAAAAAAAGTTCATCGGATTGTTTTTTTATCAATTTTGAAAAAAGTTCATTGATTTTGAAAGCAAGTTCATCAAATTTGGAAAACGTTCATCGCATTTGAAAAAAGTTCATGCATTTTGAAATAAGGTCATTGAAAATGAAAAAAACTCATAGACTTTCAGAAATGTGCACAAATTTCAAAAAAAGGTTCATCAGTTTTAAAAAAGTTCCTCGAATTTAACAAAAAATCATCGATTTGAAGAAAAATTTCACGTATTTGTAAACAATTCATCAAACCAAGAAGAAAGAAAAACAAAGAAGTAAGAAAGGAAAACAAGAAAAGAAAAAAGAAAAAAAAAAGAAAGAATAAAAGAACAAAAGATGTGGGAGTAACTACTTGGAGGTTGCCAAACGGTAACATCCTGTAGGGTTACACATGTGATCAATGTTGGCCTTTCACGTGGCGATCAGTAGGAGGGTGCACACATCGCGAGGAAGGGGGCCAATTCAATCAAGAGGATGCTGTGGCATTCAGTGGGATTTTCTCCTTGTTATCTTTCCCTTCTTCTTTCTTTATTTTTTTGGGGGTTTACTGAGTTCTCTTGCGTGCAAGTTGCAATGGGAGTACGGGTTGCACTGCAAGCTGAGCATGTGTTGCACTATCTAAAAAGCACATGTTACACCACACGCAAAATGCAAATTGGTGTTTGGAGTACAGGTTGATCCATGCATGGAGTAGAAGTTGCTGTAGGGGAGACCATGTTGCACCATGTCGGGGGTACATGTTACACAGAGGAGTACAAGTTGTAAAATGATGGAAGGACACGTTGCATTGCACACAAAGTATAAGTTATATTGCATGGATAACACATGTTGTACTGCACGAGGACAAATTTCACTAAATGGAAGTATACTACCCACGAGGCAATACAAATATGTTATCTCAGGGAGTACATGTATGTCATTTCAGGGAGCAAAAAGTTGGGTCCCAAAAAAGTATGTCGAAACCTATCGCCATGGAATCGAAGATATCGTTCCGAGGAACAATGGAATGAAAACGGTTAAATTTTTTAACACTTGGTTAAGAGTTGTTTCATTTTGAAAATCGGATCCAAAAAAATTTCTCGTACGCCCAACCCTCCTATCCCCATCCATGGGAAAGCCCACCAAAACTCGTTGGTGGTGACAAGGGGCACACGTGCGTTGCGCCAGTTGTTGCCACCAGAGGAGTTCGGAAGTAACCTTTGCAAGGGGTGTCCCTTAACTAGTGATTTCACAAACTTGTTAATTCACATCATAACAAAAATAAAGCTTCGATAAACACACAAGATAAATAGGGCAAGCACGGCTGAGGCCCAGCTAACACGGAGAGGACTTAATCTACCTATACTCTAATATGCATGTTGTTTCCATAATTTTCTAAAACATAGGAAAATAGTTTTGAGTTTATAAAGTGGGTTCAGAAGAACTAGAAAAAATTCTAGACCAAGTTCCTCCGACTGTCGGTAGAGAATTAGCAAACATGTTTTCCCATAAGGTAGTTGTTACATAACAAACATCAAATTAGGAAGTAAGATCCCGACTTTACAAAAGAATAGAGTGCACACAAATATTAAGAACGCTGAAAGAAAAGAAAGGAATGCCCACAATCCAAACAAAGGATGAAGCCTATCTCATATCCCTATCCACGAGTAATCGTGTGCTAATGAACAAAGGAAAAATATCAAGAATATAAAAATAATAGAAAGAAATGGCAAAAAGCAACAAAGATTGAAGATATCACATGCGTTATCGCTATCCACTAAAGATCCACAAGCTATTACCAGCAATGGAGAGATGGAAACGTTGCTTCACTTTTGGTAACACATATAGGAAAAAAAGTTATGGCCACACGACACGATGATCGCATACGTCTGAAAGTTTTAAGATAAGTAGGAGGTAGAACATGACGCCACATTCTTCCCTTGAAAATGTCATTAATTTTAGAAAAAAGGCCTTCACTCACCTTGTTTTCTTTTAGCCCGAACTTTCGCTCCCAAATATTGACATGCTAAATGTTTACTTAGCTCTTTACTTACCAATGAGTTGGCAAAATTTGTACTAGAATGGCCATTAAGTAATTGACATGACAAAAAAATGACAACCAACCAAACATAGACCTTGTTTTTGATCACGACCAAAAAAATGGTATGGTAAATATTGGCTACCATTGAAATAGAATAAAGCCCTTTTATGGAATGTTGAGTCCATGTGGACCAACAATCAAACACAACAAAAAAGGTGAAGCCAACTGCTTGTTGCTAGCCGCGCCATCTGGGCGCCCAGGGCATACAACCCCTCGCCTCTTTACTGTTTTTGTGAAGTATGCTAATTAGAGGTCGTGTAAGCCTTTTAGACATTCTACTGTGACAAGGCATGATAATCAGTGGCGAAGCCAACAATCTGGAAAGGTTTGGCTGCCGCCATACATAACATCTTCCATGTGTACTAAATCTATGCAAGACTTCGTTGTAGGTTTGAGCAGAGCCGCATATATTAGTAATCTCAGACACACCTGGAAATTGTTTCTGCGCGTCCGCCATGAGTAACATTCCATAGAGACAACATCCAACACAACATAATAGGCTTGCATCGTTTACTTTTTCGTACACGACCACATGTAGAATATCATACGCAAAGAGAACCAAATTTTGCACCGTCTTTTCACACCATGTGCAAAGAGGCCAACATTGCACATATTTGAGCATAAAAAGTGCATGTGCGGTTATGGGAAACACCAAGAATAATACACCCATCCTTACATACTATTGTAGAACCGTGTAGTGTGCTTGAGACCAATAATGCCCGTCCCTACATACTATTGAGTCCCCTTCTAGCGTGCCTATTCCACCCAGTCTCCCCTCATACCGCGATTGAGGGAGACCTATCTTCTTAAGGTCAGGAATGAAGTCAACACAAAACCCAATTACATCCTCTATTTGATGACCCATGGAGATACTTCCTTCTGGCCTAGCGCGGTTACGGACATATTTTTTTAGGACTCCCATGAACCTCTGAAAGGGGAACATATTGTGTAGAAATACAGGGCCCGGAACGACAATCTCGTCGACTAGATAAACTAGGATGTGCGTCATGATATTGAAGAAGGATGGTGGGAACACCAGCTCGAAACTGACAAGATATTGCGCCACATCACTCCTTAACCTTGGTAGGATTTCTGGATCGATCACCTTCTGAGAGATTGCATTGAGGAATGAACATAGCTTCACAATGGCTAATCGAATGTTTTTCGGTAGAAGCCCCCTCAATACAACCGGAAGCAGTTGCGTCACAATCACGTGGCAGTCATGAGACTTTAGGTTCTGGAACTTTTTCTCTGCCATATTTATTATTCCCTTTATATTTGACGAGTAGCCAGACGGGACCTTCATACTGAGCAGACATCCAAAGAAGATTTCCTTCTCTTCTTTGGTAAGAGCGTAGCTGGCAGGACCTTCATACTGCTTTGGAGGCATGCTGTCTTTTTCGTGCAAACATTGCAGGTCCTTCCGTGCCTCCGCTGTATCTTTTGTCTTCCCATACACCCCCAAGAAGCCTAGCAGGTTCATGCAAAGGGTCTTAGTCATGTGCATCACATCCATTGAAGAGCGGACCTCTAGGTCTTTCCACTAGGGTAGGTCCCAAAATATAGATTTCTTATTCCACATGGGTGCGTGTGCCTCAGCGTTTTTCGGAACAGATAGTCCACCGGGACCCTTTCCGAAGATTTCTTTTTAAATCATTGACCATGGCAAGTACATGATCACCGGTACGCATGGCGGGCTTCTTCCGATGATCTGCCTCGCCTTTGAAGTGCTTGACTTTCTTTCGACATTGATGGTTAGTCGGAAGGAATCGACAATGCCCCAGGTAAACATTCTTCCTGCTTTTGTCCAGGTATATACTTTCGGTGTCATCTAAACAGTGCTTGCATGCGTGGTATCCCTTGTTTGTCTGTCCTGAAAGGTTACTGAGAGCAGACCAATCATTGATGGTGACAAACATCAACGCATGCAGGACAAATTCCTCCTGTTTGTGCTCATCCCACGCACATACACCGTTTCCAATCCACAACTGTAAAAGTTCTTCAACTAATGGCCTTAGGTACACATTAATGTCGTTGCCGGGTTGCTTAGGGCCTAGGATGAGAACTGGCATCATAATGAACTTCCGCTTCATGCATAACCAAGGAGGAAGGTTATAGATACATAGAGTCACGGGCAAGGTGCTGTGATTGCTACTCTGCTCCCCAAAAGGATTAATGCCATCCACGCTTAAACCCAACCATACGTTCCTTGCATCACCTGCAAACTCCTGCCAGTACTTTCTCTCTATTTTTCTCCACTGCGACCCGTCAGCGGGTGCTCTCAACTTCCCGTCTTTCTTACGGTCATCTCCGTGCCATCGCATCACATTGGCATGCTCTTTATTTCTGAACAGGCGTTTCAACCGTGGTATTATAGGAGTATACCACATCACCTTGGCAGGAACCCTCTTCCGGGGGCGCTCGCCGTCAACATCACCAGGGTCATCTCATCTGATTTTTATACCGGAATGCACCGCATACCGGGCATGCGTTCAAATCCTCGTACGCACCACAGTAAAGGATGCAGTCATTAGAGCATGCATGTATCTTCTGCACCTCCAATCCTAGAGGGCAAACAACCTTCTTTGTTGCATACATACTGTCGGGCAATTCGTTATCCTTTGGAAGCTTCTTCTTTAATATTTTCAGTAGCTTCTCAAATCCTTTGTCAGACACACCATTCTTTGCCTTCCACTGTAGTAATTCCAGTACGGTACCAAGCTTTGTGTTGCCATCTTCGCAATTGGGGTACAAACCTTTTTTGTGATCCTCTAGCATGCGATCGAACTTCACCTTCTCCTTTTCACTTTCGCACTGACTCCTTGCGTCAACAATGACCCGGCGGAGATCATCATCGGGCACATCGTCTGGTTCCTCTTGATCTTCAACAGCTTCCTCCGTTGCAGCATCACCGTATTCAGGGGGCACATAGTTATCATCGTCCTCTTCTTCTTTGCTGTCTTCCATCATAACCCCTATTTCTCCGTGCTTGGTCCAAACATTATAGTGTGGCATGAAACCCTTCTCAAGAAGGTGGATGTGAAGGATTTTCCGATTAGAGTAAGACTTCGTATTCTCACAGATAGGGCATGGACAACACATAAAACCATTCTGCTTGTTTGCCTCAGCCACTTCAAGAAAATCATGCATGCCCTTAATGTATTCGGAGGTGTGTCTGTCACCGTACATCCATTGCCGGTTCATCTGTGTGCATTATATATAATTAAGTGTGTCAAAAACCATTATAGAACATCATGAATAGATAATTAAGTGACCAAATTAATATAAGTTCACATCACATTAAAACCAAAGCACATACATAGTTCTCGTTGAACAACATATAGCTCTCCAGAGCATCTAATTAATTAAACCATACATTGAAACTATGTAAAACATTTCAATGCGAAAACAAATGCAATCATAATAGCAACCAAGGTAACAATTGATCCGACGGCATAATGATACCAAGCCTCGGTATGAATGGCATATTTTCTAATCTTCCTAATCTTCAAGCACATTGCACCCATCTTCATCTTGTGATCATCGACCACATCCACAACATGCAAGTCCAATATCATCTTCTCCTCCTCAATTTTTTTTATTTTTTTCTTCAAGAAATTATTTTCTTCTTCAACTAAATTTAACCTCTCGACAATAGGGTCAGTTGGAATTTCCGGTTTACATACCTCCTAGATAAATAAAATCTATGTCACATTAGTCGGCATAATTGTCATAAACAATAAATGAACCAAATAGTTTTAAAGATAGTATATACCACATCCGAATCATAGACTGGACGAGGGCCGACAGGGGCGGATAGCAAAACCATCGCACTAAATAATAATAAGCAATAATAAAAGTAAGAAAATTATATAAGTATCTATATAAACATACAAATAAGAATTTTTTCCCTTTCAGAAAGAAGATAAGAACAAGAGGCTCACCATGGTGGTGCCGGCGACGAGATCGGTGCGGGCGATTGACGGCTGTGAAGATGGGGACGGGACGTGATGGAACGCTAAACCTAGACAAATATTGAGGAAAATGGATCTTGGAGGTCGAGCTTGGGGAGGAGAAAGCTTAAGTAGTGTGGCTCGGGCATTCCATCGAACATCTTGTGTGCATAGGAGGTGAGCTAGAGCACCACAAAGCTCTCCAACGGCCGGGCAGAAAAACAGAGCACTGGAGTGCTCTGCTCGCGGGGGAGGGGGTATATATAGGAAACTCATTGGTCCCGGTTCGTGGCATGAACCGGGACTAAAGGGCAGCCTTTGGTCCTGATTCAAGCCACCAACCGGGACCAATGGTGGTGGGCTAGGAGCGAGGCCCATTAGTCCCGGTTCGTCCCACCAGCCGGGACCAAAGGTGCTAGACGAACCGGGACCAATGCCCCCCCGAGGCCCGGCAGGCCCCCTGGCCTCACGAACCGGGACCAATGGGCCATGGGTCCCGGTTCGTGACTGAACCGGGACTAATGGGTTTATCTGGCCCGAATGTATGCCCTGTTTTCTACTAGTGATAGGGTAGGTCCCAAAATATAGATTTGTTCTTCCACATGGGTGCGTGTCCGTCAACGTCATTCAGAACAGATTGTCTGCCAGGACCCTTTCCAAAGATTACTTTTAAATCCTTGACCATATCAAGTATATGATCACCAGTACGGTGGTCAGGCTTCTTCCGGTGATCTGCCTCACCTTTGAAATGCTTCCCTTTCTTTCTTAAGAGATGCTTGATAGGAAGAAATCAACAATGTCCCAGGTACAAGTTCTTCTTACCTTTATCCAAATATATACTTTCGGTCTCATCAAAATAGTGCGTGCATGTGTGGTATCCCTTATTTGTCTGTCCTAAAAGGTTACTAAGAACAAGCCAATTATTAATGGTTACAAACAGCAACGCTCATAGGTCAAATTCCTGCTTTTTGTACTCATCCCACACACGTACACCTTTTATGTCCCACAACTGTAAAAGTTCTTCAGCTAATGGACTTAGGTATACATCAATGTTTTTGCCGGGTTGCTTAGGGCCTTGGATGAGCACTGGCATCATAATGAACTTCTGCTTCATGCACAATCAAGGAGGAAGGTTATAGATAAATAGAGTCACACGCCAGGTGCTATGATTGCTGCTATGTTCCCCAGAAGGATTAATGCCATCTGCACTTATACCAAACCATAGGTTTCTCGCGTCATCTGCAAACTCCCGCCACTTTATCTTGATTTTTCTCCACTGCGACCCATCAGCGGGTATTCTCAACTTCCCGTCTTTCTTACGGTTTTCTTTGTGCCATCGCAACAACTTGGCATGCTCTTTGTTTTGGAACAAACGTTTCAACCGTGGTATTATAGGAGCATACCACATCACCTTGGCAGAAATCCTCTTCCTGGGGCACTCGCCCTCAACATCACCAGGGTCATTGCGGCTGATCTTATAGCGCAATGCACCGCATACGTGGCATGCATTCAAATTCTCGTACTCCTCACTGCGGTAGAGGATGCAGTCATTAGGGCATGCATGTATCTTCTGCACCTCTAATCCTAGAGGGCAGACATCCTTCTTTGCTTCATATGTACTGTTGGACAATTCTTTGTCCTTTGGAAGCATCTTCGTTAACATTTTTAGCTACTTTTTAAATCCCTTGTTAGATACACCATTCTCTACCTTCCATTGCATCAGTTCTAGTGTGGTACCCTGTTTTTTCTTGTCATCTTCGCAATTTCGGTACAAAAATTTCTTGTGATCCTCTAACATGCATTTCAACTTCGAATTCTCCTTTTCACTTGCGCAGTTTCTCTTTGTATCAGCAATGGCCCAACCAAGATCATCAGCGGGCTCATCTGATGCCTCTTCTTCAGCTTCTTCACCCATTGTAGTACCATTGTATCCAGTGAACCTAGGATAGTTATCACCATCCTCTTCTTCTTCATTCCCTTTCATTAGAACTCCTCTTTCTCAGTACTTAGTCCAACAATTATAGCCGGACATGAAATCAGATGTAAACATGTGGACGTGAAGGACTTTTGAGTTAGAGTAATTCCTATGATTCTTACATGTTGGGGAACGTAGCAGAAATTCAAAATTTTCCTATGAATCACCAAGATCTATCTATGGAGAGACTAGCAACGAGAGACAGGGGAGTCCATCTACATACCCTTGTAGATCGCTACGCGGAAGCGTTCAAGAGAACGGGGTTGAAGGAGTCGTACTCGTCGTGATCCAAATCACCGATGGTCCTAGCGCCGAATGGACGGCACCTCCGCGTTCAACACACGTACGGTTGGGAGAGACATCTCCTCCTTCTTGATCCAGCAAGGGAAGGAGAGGTTGATGGAGATCCAGCAGCACGACGGCGTGGTGGTGGAAGTAGTGGGATCCCGGCAGGGCTTCGCCAAGCGCAAGCGGGGAGGAAGAGGTGTCACGGGAGGGAGGGAGGCGCCAGGGAATCAGGTGCGGCTCCCCTCCCTCCCCTACACTATATATAGGGGCCTAGGGGGGGCTCCGGCCCCTTGTAGATCCCATCTAGGGAGGGGGGCGGCGGCCCTAGAGGTGGCTTGGCCTCCAAGCCAAGTGGAGGCGCCCCCACCCCTTAGGGTTTCTAACCCTAGGCGCATGGGAGGCCCAAAGGGGGGCGCACCAGCCCACCAAGGGCTGGTTTCCACGCCCCCTCAGCCTATGGAGCCCTCCGGGATAGGTGGCCCCACCCGGTGGATCGCCGGGACCCTTCCGGTGGTCCCGGTACAATACTGATGACCCCCGAAACTTTCCCAGTGGCCGAAACTGGACTTCCTATATATAATCTTTACCTCCGGACCACTCTTGAACTCCTCGTGACGTCCGAGATCTCATCCGGGACTCTGAACAACATTCGGGTTACCGCATACTATTATCTCTACAACCATAGTGTCATCGAACCTTAAGTGTGTAGACCCTACGGGTTTGGGAACCATGCAGACATGACCGAGACAACTCTCCGACCAATAACCAACATCGGGATCTGGATACCCATGTTAGCTCCCACATGTTCCACGATTATCTCATCGGATGAACCACGATGTCGAGGATTCAATCAATCCCGTATACAATTCCCTTTGTCTAACGGTATTGTATTTGCTCGAGATTCGATCATCGGTATGCCGATACCTTGTTCAATCTCGTTACCGGCAAGTCTCTTTACTCGTTCCGTAACACATCATCCCATGATCAACCCCTTGGTCACATTGTGCACATTATGATGATGTCCTACCGAGTGGGCCCAGAGATACCTCTCCATTACACGGAGTGACAAATCGCAGTCTCGATTCGTGCCAACCCAACAGACACTTTCGGAGATACCCGTAGTGCACCTTTAGAGCCACCCAGTTACGTTGTGACATTTGGTACACCCAAAGCATTCCTACGGTATCCGGGAGTTGCACAATCTCATGGTCTAAGGAAATGATACTTGACATTAGAAAAGCTTTAGCATACGAACTACATGATCTTTGTGCTAGGCTTAGGATTGGGTCTTGTCCATCACATCATTCTCCTAATGATGTGATCCCGTTATCAACGACGTACAATGTCCATGGTCAGGAAACCGTAACCATCTATTGATCAACGAGCTAGTCAACTAGAGGCTTACTAGGGACATGGTGTTGTCTATGTACCCACACATGTATCTGAGTTTCCTATCAATACAATTATAGCATGGATAATAAACGATTATCATGAACAAGGAAATATAATAATAATAACTAATTTATTATTGCCTCTAGGGCATATTTCCAACAGTCTCCCACTTGCACTAGAGTCAATAATCTAGTTCACATCGCCATGTGATTAACACTGATAGGTCACATCGCCATGTGACCAACATCCAAAGAGTTTACTAGTGTCACTAAACTAGTTCACATCACCATGTGATTAAGACTCAATGAGTTCTGGGGTTTGATCATGTTTTTCTTGTGAGAGAGGTTTTAGTCAACGGGTCTGCAACATTCAGAACCGTATGTATTTCGCAAATCTCTAGGTCATATTGTAAATGCCGCTTCCACGCTCCACTTGGAGCTATTCCAAATGGTCGCTCCACTATACGTATCCGGTTTGCTACTCAGAGTCATTCAGATAGGTGTTAAAGCTTGCATCGACGTAACCCTTTACGCCGAACTCTTTATCACCTCCATAATCGAGAAACATGTCCTTATTTACTCCAAGGACAATTTTTTGACCGATGTCTATTGATCCACTCCTGGATCACCTTTGTACCCTCTTGCCAGTCATGTGGCAAGGCACACATCAGGTGCGGTACTCAGCATGGCATACCGTATAGAGCCTATGTCAAAAGCATAGGGGACGACCTTCGTCCTTCCTCTTTCTTCTGCCGTGGTCGATCTTTAAGTCTTAACTTCATACCTTACAACTCAGGCAAGAACTCCTTCTTTGACTGATCCATCTTGAACACCTTCAAGATCATGTGAAGGTATGTGCTCATTTGAAAGTACCATTTAGCGTTTTGATCTATCCTCATAGATCTTGATGCTCAATGTTCAAGCAACTTAATTCAGGTTTTCTATTGAAAAACACTTTTCAAATAACCCTATATGCTTTCCAGAAATTCTACATCATTCCGGATCAACAATATGTCATTCACATATACTTATCAGAAATTCTATAGTGCTCCCACTCCTTTGGAAATACAAGTTTCTCATAAACTTTGTATAAACCCAAAATCTTTGATCATCTCACCAAATCGTACATTCCAACTCCGAGATGCTTACTCCAGTCCTTAGAAGGATTGCTGGAGCTTTGCATACTTATTAGCGTCCAGGATTGACAAAACCTTCTGGTTGTATCACATACAACATTTCCTCAAGGATATCGTCGAGGAAACAATGTTTTGACATTCTATCTGCAAGATTTCATAAATCATGCAGTAATTGCTAATATAATTCCCACAGACTCTTAGCATCGCTACGAGTGAGAAAGCCTCACCGTAGTCAACTCCTTGAACTTGTCGAAAAACATCTTAACGACAAATCAAGCTTTCTTAATGGTAATACTTACCATCATTGTCTTTCTTCCTTTTAAAATCCATCTGTACCCAACAGCCTTACGACCATCAAGCAGTTCTTCCAAAGTCCACACTTTGTTCTCATACATGGATCCTCTCTCGGATTTTATGGCCTCGAGCCATTTGTGGGAATCCGGGCCCACCATCGCTTCTCCATAGCTCATAGGTTCATTCTTGTCTAGCAACATGACCTCTAAGACAGGATTACGTACTACTCTGAAGCAGTACGCATCCTTGTCGACCCACGAGGTTTGGTAGTGACTTGATCCGAAGTTTCATGATCTCTATCATAAGCTTCTACTTCAATTGGTGTAGGTGCCACAGGAACAACTTCCTGTGCCCTGCTACACACTAGTTGAAGTGATGGTTCAACAACCTCATCAAGTCTCCACCATCCTCCCACTCAATTCTTTCGAGAGAAACTTTTCCTCGAGAAAGGACCCGTTTCTAGAAACAAGCACTTTTGCTTCCGGATCTGAAATAGGAGGTATACCCAACTGTTTTTGGGTGTCCTATGAAGATGTATTTATCCGCTTTGGGTTCAAGCTTATCTGGCTGAAACCTTTTCACATAAGCGTCACAGCCCCAAACTTTTTAGAAACGACAACTTAGGTTTCTCTAAACCATAGTTCATACGCTGCCATCTCAACGGAATTACGTGGTGCCCTATTTAAAGTGAATGTGGTTGTCTCTAATGCTTGACCCATAAACGATAGTGGTAATTCGATAAGAGACATCATGGCATGCACCATATCCAATAGGGTGCAGTTATGATGTTCGGACACACCATCACACTATGGTGTTCCAGTCGGTGTTAGTTGTGAAAAAATTTCCACAATTTCTTAATTGTGTACCAAACTCACAACTCAGATATTCATCTCTATGATCATATCATAGACATTTTATCCTCTTGTCACGAAGATCTTCAACTTCACTCTGAAATTACTTGAACCTTTCAATAATTTAGACTTGTGTTTCATCATGTAAATATACTCAGCATCTACTCAAATCATCTGTGAAGTAAGAACATAATGATATCCACTGCATGCCTCAGCACTCGTTGGACTGCACACATCAAAATGTATTACTTCCAACAAGTTGCTTTCTTGTTCCATCTTACTGAAAACAAGGCTTTTCAGTCATCTTGCCCATGTGGTATGATTTGCATGTCTCAAGTGATTCAAAATATGGTGAGTCCAAACGATCCATCTGCATGGAGTTTCTCCATGCGTACATACCAATAGACATGGTTCGCATGTCTCAAACTTTTCGAAAAACGAGTGAGTCCAAAGATCCATCAACATGGAGCTTCTTCATGCGTTTTATACCAATATGACTTACATGGCAGTGCCACAAGAGGTGGTACTATCATTACTATCTTATATCTTTTGGCATGAACATGTGTATCACTACGATCGAGATTCAATAAACCATTCATTTTAGGTGCAAGACCATTGAAGGTATTATTCAAATAAACAGAGTAACCATTATTCTTCTTAAATGAATAACCGTATTGCGATAGACATAATCCAATCATTTCTATGCTCAACGCAAACACCAAATAACAATTATTTAGGTTTAACACCAATCTCGATGGTAGAGGGAGAAGGCGATGCTTGATCACATCAACCTTTGGAAACACTTTCAACACACATCGTTATCTCACCTTTAGCTAGTCTCCGTTTATTCCATAGCTCTTTTATTTCGAGTTACTAACACTTAGCAACCAAACCGGTATCTTAATACCCAGGTGCTACTAGGAGTACACATTTAATACAATGTATATCCAATATACTTCTGTCAACCTTGCCATCCTTCTCATCTACCAAGTATCTAGGGTAGTTCTGCTTCAGTGACTGTTCCCTCATTACAGAAGCACTTAGTCTCGGGTTTGGGTTCAACCCTAGGTTTCTTCACTAGAGCAGCAACTGATTTGCCGTTTCATGAAGTATCCCTTCTTGCCCTTGCCCTTCTTGAAACAAGTGGTTTCATTAACCATCAACAATTGATGCTCCTTCTTGACTTGTACTTTCGCGGTGTCAAACATCGCGAATATTTCAAGGATCATCATATCTATCCCTGATATGTTATAGTTCATCACGAAGCTCTAGTAGCTTGGTGGCAATGTCCTTGGAGAAACATCACTATCTCATCTGGAAGATTAACTCCCACTCGATTCAAGTGATTGTTGTACCCAGACAATCTGAGTACAAGATGAACGATTGAGATCTTCTCCCTTAGTTTGTAGGCTAGAAAACTCGTCGGAGGTCTCATACCTCTTGACGTGGGCAGGAGCCTGAAATCCCAATTTCAGCCCTCAGAACATCTCATATGTTCTGCGACATTTCAAAAATGTCTTCGGTGCCTCAATTCTAAACCATTTAACATTACCGAACTATCATGTAGTCATCAAAACGTGTATGTAAGATGTTCGCAACATTCACAAACCACGTTGGAGGTCCAGCACACCGAGCGGTGCATTAAGGACACAAGCCTTCTACTGTCCGCATAATTGCTACTGTCAACTTTCAACTATATTTTCTCTAGGAACATATCTAAAACAGTAGAACTAAAGCGCGAGCTATGACATAATTTGCAAAGGGCTTTTGACTATGTTCAGGATAATTAAGTTCATCTTATGAACTCCCACTCAGATAGACATCCCTCTAGTCATCTAAGTGATTACATGATCCGAGTCAACTAGGCCGTGTCCGATCATCACGTGAGACGGACTAGTCATCATCGGTGAACATCTTCATGTTGATCGTATCTACCATACGACTCATGCTCGACCTTTCGGTCTCTTGTGTTCCGAGGCCATGTCTGTACATGCTAGGCTCGTCAAGTCAACCTAAGTGTTTCGCGTGTGTAAATCTGGCTTACACCCGTTGTATGTGAACGTTAGAATCTATCACACCCGATCTTCACGTGGTGCTTCGAAACGACGAACTTTCGCAACGGTGCACAGTTATGGGGAACACTTTCTTGAAATTTTAATGAGGGATCATCTTATTTACTACCGTCGTTCTAAGCAAATAAGATGCATTAACATGATAAACATCACATGCAATCAAATAGTGACATGATATGGCCAATATCATTTTGCTCCTTTTGATCTCCATCTTCGGGGCTCCACGATCATCATCGTCACCAGCATGACACCATGATCTCCATCATCATGATCTCCATCATCGTGTCTTCATGAAGTTGTCTCGCCAACTATTGCTTCTACTACTATGGCTAACGGTTTAGCAATAAAGTAAAGTAATTACATGGCGTTGTTCAATGACACGCAGGTCATACAACAAATTAAGACAACTCCTATGGCTCCTGCCGGTTGTCATACTCATCGACATGCAAGTCGTGATTCCTATTACAAGAACATGATCAATCTCATACATCACATATCATTCATCACATTCTTCTTGGCCATATCACATCACAAACCATACCCTGCAAAAACAAGTTAGACGTCCTCTAATTGTTGTTTGCATGTTTTTACGTGGCTGCTATGGGTTTCTAGCAAGAACGTTTCTTACCTACGCAAAAGCCACAACGTGATATGCCAATTGCTATTTACCCTTCATAAGGACCCTTTTCATCGAATCCGATCTGACTAAAGAGGGAGAGACTGGCACCCGCTAGCCACCTTATGCAACAAGTGAATGTTAGTCGGTGGAACCTGTCTCACGTAAGTGTACGTGTAAGGTCGGTCCGGCCCGCTTCATCCCACAATACCGTCGAAACAATATTGGACTAGTAACGGTAAGCGTATTGACCAAAATCAAAGCCCACAACTACTTTGTGTTCTACTCGTGCAAAGAATCTACGCAATAGACCTAGCTCATGATGCCATTGTTGGGGAACGTAGCAGAAATTCAAAATTTTCCTACGAATCACCAAGATCTATCTATGGAGAGACTAGCAACGAGAGAGAGGGGAGTGCATCTACATACCATTGTAGATCGCTAAGCGGAAGCGTTCAAGAGAACGGGGTTGAAGGAGTCGTACTCGTCGTGATCCAAATCACTGATGATCCTAGCGCCGAACGGACGGCACCTCCGCGTTCAACACACGTACGGTTGGGAGAGACATCTCCTCCTTCTTGATCCATCAAGGGAAGGAGAGGTTGATGGAGATCCAGCAACACGATGGCGTGGTGGTGGAAGTAGCGGGATCCCGGCAGGGCTTCGCCAAGCGCAAGCGGGGAGGAAGAGGTGTCACGGGAGGGAGGGAGGCGCCAGGGACTCAGGTGTGGCTGCCCACCCTCCCCTCCACTATATATAGGGGCCTAGGGGGGGCGCCGGCCCCTTGTAGATCCCATCTAGGGAGGGGGCGGCGGCCCTAGGGGTGGCTTGGCCTCCAAGCCAAGTGGAGGCGCCCCCACCCCTTAGGGTTTCTAACCCTAGGCGCATGGGAGGCCCAAAGGGGGGCGCACCAGCCCACCAGGGGATGGTTCCCACGCCCCCTCAGCCTATGGGGCCCTCCGGGATAGGTGGCCCCACCCGATGGACCCCCGGGACCCTTCCGGTGGTCCCGGTACAATACCGATGACCCCCGAAACTTTCCCGGTGGCCGAAACTGGACTTACTACATATAAATCTTTACCTCCAGACTACTCCGAAACTCCTCGTGACGTCCAGGATCTCATCCGGGACTCCGAACAACATTCGGGTTACCGCATACTATTATCTCTACAACCCTAGTGTCATTGAACCTTAAGTGTGTAGACCCTACGGGTTTGGGAACCATGCAGACATGACCGAGACAACTCTCCGGCCAATAACCAAAAGCGGGATCTGGATACCCATGTTGGATCCCACATGTTCCACGATGATCTCATCGGATGAACCACGATGTCGAGGATTCAATCAATCCCGTATACAATTCCCTTTGTCTAATGGTATTGTACTTGCCCGAGATTCGATCATCGGTATGTCGATACCTTGTTCAATCTCGTTACCGGCAAGTCTCTTTACTCGTCCGTAACACATCATCCCGTGATAAACTCCTTGGTCACACTGTGCACATTATGATGATGTCCTACCGAGTGGGCCCAGAGATACCTCTCCGTTACACGGAGTGACAAATCCCAGTCTCGATTCGTGCCAACCCAACAGACACTTTTGGAGATACCCGTAGTGCACCTTTATAGCCACCCAGTTACGTTGTGACGTTTGGTACACCCAAAGCATTCCTACGGTATCCGGGAGTTGCACAATCTCATGGTCTAAGGAAATGATACTTGACATTAGAAAAGCTTTAGCATACGAACTACACGATCTTTGTGCTAGGCTTAGGATTGGGGCTTGTCCATCACATCATTCTCCTAATGATGTGATCCCGTTATCAACGACATACAATATCCATGGTCAGGAAACCGTAACCATCTATTGATCAACGAGCTAGTCAACTAGAGGCTTACTAGGGACATGGTGTTGTCTATGTACCCACACATGTATCTGAGTTTCCTATCAATACAATTATAGCATGGATAATAAACGATTATCATGAACAAGGAAATATAATAATAATAACTAATTTATTATTGCCTCTATGGCATATTTCCAACATTACAGACATCACATGGACAACACATAAAACCATCCTGCTTGTTTGCCTCAGCCCCACGTAGAAAACTATGCACGCCATTAATGAACTGGGGAGAGCGTCGGTCATCGTATATCCATTACTTGCTCATCTTCATTACACAACACCGAAAATACCAAATTAATACAAGTTGATACATAAAGTTCATACACACTTATTCTCATAAAACAATATACAACTATCTAGCTAAAGCATTTAAATGCAACAACAAATGCGATCAAAATCGCAAGTAAGGTAATAATTGATCCAACAACATAATGATACCAATGTTGGAAATATGCCCTAGAGGCAATAATAAAATGGTTATTATTGTATTTCCTTGTTCATGATAATTTTCTATTATTCATGCTATAATTGTATTAACCGGAAACCGCAATACATGTGTGAATACATATACCACAACATGTCCCTAGTAAGCCTCTAGTTGACTAGCTCGTTGATCAATAGATGGTTACGGTTTCCTGACCATGGACATTGGATGTCGTTGATAATGGGATCACATCATTAGGAGAATGATGTGATGCACAAGACCCAATCCTAAGCCTAGCACAAGATTGTGTAGTTTGTATGCTAAAGATTTTCTAAATGTCAAGTATCTTTTCCTTAGACCATGAGATTGTGCAACTCCCGGACACCGTAGGAATGCTTTGGGTGTGCCAAACGTCGCAACGTAACTGGGTGGCTATAAAGGTGCACTATGGGTATCTCCGAAAGTGTCTGTTGGGTTGGCACGAATCGAGACTGGGATTTGTCACTCCGTGTGACGGAGAGGTATCTCTGGGCCCACTCGATAGGACATCATCATAATGTGCACAATGTGATCAAGGAGTTGATCGCGGGATGATGTGTTATGGAACGAGTAAAGAGACTTGCCGGTAACGAGATTGAACAAGGTATCGGGATACCGACGATCGAATCTCGGGCAAGTACTATACTGGTAGACAAAGGGAATTGTATACGGGATTGATTGAATCCTTGACATCGTGGTTCATCCGATGAGATCATCGTGGAACATGTGGGAGCCAACATGGGTATCCAGATCCCACTATTGGTTATTGGCCGGAGAGTTTTCTCGGTCACGTCGGCATGGTTCTCGAACCCGTAGGGTCTACACACTTAAGGTTCGATGACGCTAGGGTTATAGGGAATAGATATACGTGGTTACCGAATGTTGTTCGCAGTCCCGGATGAGATCCCGGACGTCACGAGGAGTTCCGAAATGGTACGGAGGTAAAGATTTATATATGGGAAGTCCTGTTTTGGTCACCGGAAAGGTTTCAGGTGCTATCGGTAACGTACCGGGACCACCGGGAGGGTCCCGGGGGTCCACCAGGTGGGGCACCAGCCCCAGAGGGCTGCGTAGGCCAAGTGTCAGAGGGGACCAGCCCCAGGTGGGCTGGTGTGCCCCCCACCAAGGCCCAAGGCGCAGAGAGAGTAGGAGGGGGCAAAACCCTAGGTCCAGATGGGCCTTAAGGCCCACCCTAGGTCGCCCCCCTCTCTTTCCCCCTTGGACGCACCCTAGATGAGTTTTGGGGGCTGCCTCCACCCTAGGGAGGGAACCCTAGATGGGGGCGCAGCCCCTCCCCTTCCCCTATATATACTTGAGGTATTGGGGGCTGCAAAAAAACGAGATGGACTCTCCTAAGGTGCAGCCCTACCTCTCTCCCTCCTCGTCTCTTGCGGTGCTTGCTGAAGCCCTGCTGGTGTGCCACGCTCCTCCATCACCACCACACTGTTGTGCTGCTGCTGGACAGAGTCTTCCCCAACCTCTCCATCTCTCCTTGCTGGAACAAGGCACGGGAGACGTCACTGGGCTGCACGTGTGTTTAACGCGGAGGTGCTGTCCGTTCGGCACTAGGATCTTTGGTGATTTGGATCACGACGAGTACGACTCCCTCAACCCCGTTCTTTTGAACGCTTCCGCTAGCGATCTACAAGGGTATGTAGATGCACTCCTCTCTCTCGCTGCTAGTCTCTCCATAGATAGATCTTGGTGACTCGTAGGAAAATTTTGAATTTCTGCTACGTTCCCCAACAGTGGCATCATGAGCTAGGTCTATTGCGTAGATTGTATGCACGAGTAGAACACAAGTTGTTGTGGGTGTTGATTTTGTTCAGTATGCTTACCGTTACTAGTCCTATCTTGTTTCGACGGTATTGTGGGATGAAGCGGCCCGGACCGACCTTACACATACACTTACATGAGACAGGTTCCACCGACTGACATGCACTTGTTGCATAAGGTGGCTAGCGGGTGCCAATCTCTCCCACTTTAATGGGATCAGATTCGATGAAAAGGGTCCTTATGAAGGGTAAATAGCAATTGGCATATCACGTTGTGGCTTTTGCGTAGGTAAGAAACTTTCTTGCTAGAAACCCATAGCAGCCACGTAAAACATGCAAACAACAATTAGAGGACGTCTAACTTGTTTTTGCAGGGTATGCTATGTGATGTGATATGGCCAAAAGAATGTGATGAATGATATGTGATGTATGAGATTGATCATATTCTTGTAATAGGAATCACGACTTGCATGTCGATGAGTATGACAACCGGAAGGAGCCATAGGAGTTGTCTTTGTTTATTGTATGACCTGCGTGTCACTGAATAACGCCATGTAATTACTTTACTTCATTGCTAAACCGTTACCAATAGTAGTAGAAGTAATATTTGGCGAGACAACTTCATGGAGACACGATGATGGAGATCATTATGATGGAGATCATGGTGTCATGCCGGTGACGATGATGATCATGGAGCCCCGAAGATGGAGATCAAAAGGAGGAAAATGATATTGGCCATATCATGTCACTATTTGATTGCATGTGATGTTTATCATGTTTATGCATCTTATTTGCTTAGAACGACAGTAGTAAATAAGATGATCCCTCATAATAATTTCAAGAAAGTGTACCCCCTAACTGTGCACCATTGCGAAAGTTCGTTGTTTCGAAGCACCACGTGATGATAGGGTGTGATAGATTCTAACATTCACATACAATGGGTGTAAGCCAGATTTACACACGCGAAACACTTAGGTTGAGTTGACGAGCCTAGCATGTACAGACATGGCCTCGGAACACAAGAGACCGAAAGGTCGAACATCAGTCGTATAGTAGATGCGATCAACATGAAGATGTTCACCGATGATGACTAGTCCGTCTCACGTAATGATCGGACAGGGCCTAGTTGACTCGGATCATGTATCACTTAGATGACTAGAGGGATGTCTATCTGAGTGGGAGTTCATTAGATGAACTTAATTATCCTGAACATAGTCAAAAGGTCTTTGCAAATTATGTCATAGCTCGCGCTTTAGTTCTACTGTTTTAGATATGTTCCTAGAGAAAATATAGTTGAAAGTTGATAGTAGCAATTATGCGGACTGGGTCCGTAAACTGAGGATTGTCCTCATTGCTGCGTAGAAGGCTTATGTCCTTAATGCACCGCTCGATGTGCTGAACCTCGAACGTCGTTTGTGGATATTGCGAACATCTGACATACACGTTTTGATGACTACGTGTTCAGTGGGTAATGTTAAATGGTTTAGAATTGAGGCACCGAAGACCTTTTTTTAAAATGTCGCAGAACATATGAGATGTTCCAGGAGCTGAAATTGGGATTTCAGGCTCGTGCCCACGTCAAGAGGTATAAGACCTCCGACGAGCTTCTTGGCCTACAAACTAAGGGAGAAAAGCTCAATCGTTGAACTTGTACTCAGATTGTTTGGGTACAACAATCACTTGAATCGAGTGGGAGTTAATCTTCCAGATGAGATAGTGATGTTTCTTCAAAGACATTGCCACCAAGCTACTAGAGCTTCGTGATGAACTATAACATATCAGGGATAGATATGATAATCCTTGAGCTATTCGCAATGTTCGACACCGCGAATGTAGAAATCAAGTAGGAACATCAATTGTTGATGGTTAGTAAAACCACTAGTTTCAAGAAGGGCAAGGGCAAGAAGGGATACTTCATGAAACGGCAAAATAGTTGCTGCTCTAGTGAAGAAACCCAAGGTTGAACCCAAACCCGAGACTAAGTGCTTCTGTAATGAGAGGAACGGATACTGAAGCAGAACCACCCTAGATACTTGGCAGATAAGAAGGCAGGCAAGGTTGACAAAAGTATATTGGATATACATTGTATTAAATGTGTACTTTACTAGTACTCCTAGTAGCACCAGGGTATTAAGATACCGTTTCAGTTGCTAAGTGTTAGTAACTTGAAATAAAAGAGCTACGGAATAAAGGGAGACTAGCTAAAGGTGAGATGACGATGTGTGTTGGAAGTGTTTCCAAGGTTGATGTGATCAAGCATCGCCTGCTCCGTCTACCATCAAGATTGGTGTTAAACCGAAATAATTGTTATTTGCTGTTTGCGTTGAGCATAGACATGATTGGATTATGTCTATCGCAATACGGTTATTCATTTAAGGAGAATAATGGTTACTCTATTTTGAATAATACCTTCAATGGTCTTGCACCTAAAAGAATGGTTTATTGAATCTCGATCATAGTGATACACATGTTCATGCCAAAAGATATAAGATAGTAATGATAGTACCACCTGCTTGTGGCACTTCCATTTCAGTCATATTGGTAGGAAACGCATGAAGAAGCTCCATGTTGATGGATCTTTGGACTCACTCGTTTTTGAAAAGTTTGAGACATGCGAACCATGTCTATTGGTATGTGCACATGAAGAAACTCCATGCAGATGGATCATTTGGACTCACTTGATTCTAAATCACTTGAGACATGCAAATCATACCACATGGGCAAGATGACTGAAAAGCCTCGTTTTCAGTAAGATGGAACAAGAAAGCAACTTGTTGGAAGTAACACATTTTGATGTGTGCAGTCCAATGAGTGCTGAGGCACGCAGTGGATATCGTTATGTTCTTATTTCATAGATGATTTGAGTAGATGCTGAGTATATTTACTTGATGAAACACAAGTCTGAATTATTGAAAGGTTCAAGTAATTTCAGAGTGAAGTTGAAGATCTTCGTGACAAGAGGATAAAATGTCTATGATATGATCATAGAGATGAATATATGAGTTGCGAGTTTGGTACACAATTGAGACATTGTGGAAATTGTTTCACAACTAACACCGCCTGGAACACCATAGTGTGATGGTGTGTCCGAACATCATAGCTGCAC
Source organism: Triticum dicoccoides (assembly GCF_002162155.2). Classification (NCBI taxonomy): domain Eukaryota; kingdom Viridiplantae; phylum Streptophyta; class Magnoliopsida; order Poales; family Poaceae; genus Triticum; species Triticum dicoccoides. The sequence goes on along the minus strand of NC_041393.1, from coordinate 738,453,314 downwards.
CCTATTGGATATGGTGCATACCATGATGTATCTTATCGAATTACCACTATCGTTCATGGGTTAGGCATTAGAGACAACCGCATTCACTTTAAATAGGGCACCACGTAATTCCGTTGAGATGACATCGTATGAACTATGGTTTAGAGAAACCTAAGCTGTCGTTTCTTGAAAGTTTGGGGCTGCGACTCTTATGTGAAAAAGTTTCATCGTGATAAGCTCGAACCCAAAACGGATAAATGCATCTTCATAGGATACCCAAAATGGTTGGGTATACCTCCTATCTCAGATCAGGAAGCTAAAGTAATTGTTTCTAGAAACGGGTCCTTTCTCGAGAAAAAGTTTCTCTCGAAAGAATTGAGTGGGAGGATGGTGGAGACTTGATGAGGTTATTGAATCATCACTTCAACTAGTGTGTAGCAGGGCACATGAAGTTGCTCCTGTGGCACCTACACCAATTGAAGTGGAAGTTGATGATAGTGATCATGAAACTTCGGATCAAGTCACTACCAAACCTCGTAGGACGACAAGGACAGGTACTGCTTCAGAGTGGTACGGTAATCCTGTCTTGGAGGTCATGTTGCTAGACAACAATGAACCTACGAGCTATGGAGAAGCGATGGTGGGCCCGGATTCCGACAAATGGCTCGAGGCCATAAAATCCGAGAGAGGGTCCATGTATGAAAACAAAGTATAGACTTTGGAAGAACTACTTGATGTTCGTAAGGCTGTTGGGTACAGATGGATTTTAAAAGGAAGACGGGCAATGATGGTAAGTATCACCATTAAGAAAGCTCGACTTGTCGTTAAGATGTTTTCCGACAAGTTCAAGGAGTTGACTACGATGAGACTTTCTCACTCATAGCGATGCTAAGAGTCTGTTGGAATTATATTAGCAATTACTGCATGATTTATGAAATCTTGCAGATAGGATGTCAAAACATTGTTTCCTCGACGATATTCTTGAGGAAAGGTTGTATGTGATACAACTAGAAGGTTCTGTCAATCCTGAAAGATGCTAACAAGTGTGAAAAGCTCCAACAATCCTTCTAAGGACTGGAGTAAGCATCTCGGAGTTGGAATATACGCTTTGATGAGATGATCAAAGATTTTGGGTTTATACAAAGTTTATGAGAAACTTGTATTTCCAAAGAAGTGAGTGGGAGCACTATAGCATTTCTGATGAGTATATGTTGTTGACATATTGTTGATCGGAAATGATGTAGAATTTCTGGAAAGCATATAGGGTTATTTGAAAAGTGTTTTTCAATGGAAAACCTGGATTAAGCTACTTGAACATTGAGCATCAAGATCAAAACTCTTAATAGTACTTTCAAATGAATACATACCGTGACAAGATTTTGAAGGAGTTCAAAATAGATCAGCAAAGAAGGAGTTCTTGGCTATGTTATATGGTGTGAGTATTGAGTAACACTCAAGACATGACCACGGCAGAAGAGAGAGAAAGGACGAAGGTCGTCCCCTACGCTTCAGACGTAGGATCTATAGTATGCTATGCTGTGTACCGCACCGGAAGTGTGCCTTGCCATGAGTCAGTCATGGGGTACAAGAGTGATCCATGAATGGATCACAGGACAGCGGTCAAACTTATCCTTAGTAACTAGTGGACTAAGGAATTTTCTCGATTATGGAGGTGGTAAAAGAGTTCGTCGTAAAGGGTTACACCGATGCAAACTTTGACACTAATCCGAATTATTCTGAGTAGTAAACCGGATTCGTATAGTAGAACAGTTATTTGGAATAGCTCCAAATAGAGCATGGTAGCAGCATCTAGGAGATGACATAGAGATTTTCAAAGCACACACGGATCTGAAAGGTTCAGATCCGTTGACTAATAACCTCTCTCACAAGCAAGATATGATCAAACCCCATGGGTGTCGATTCATTACAATCAAATAGTGATGTGAACTAGATTATTGACTCTAGTGCAAGTGGGAGACTCTTGGAAATATGCCCTAGAGGCAATAATAAAATGGTTATTATTGTATTTCCTTGTTCATGATAATTGTCTATTATTCATGCTATAATTGTATTGATCGGAAACCGCAATACATGTGTGGGTACATAGACAACACCATGTCCCTAGTAAGCCTCTAGTTGACTAGCTCGTTGATCAATAGATGGTTACGGTTTCCTGACCATGGACATTGGATGTCGTTGATAACGGGATCACATCATTAGGAGAATGATGTGATGGACAAGACCCAATCCTAAGCCTAGCACAAGATCGTGTAGTTCGTATGCTAAAGCTTTTCTAAATGGCAAGTATGTTTTCCTTAGACCATGAGATTGTGCAACTCCCGGACACCGTAGGAATGCTTTGGGTGTGCCAAACGTCACAATGTAATTGGGTGGCTATAAAGGTGCACTATGGGTATCTCGGAAAGTGTCTGTTGGGTTGGCACGAATCGAGACTGGGATTTGTCACTCCGTGTGACGGAGAGGTATCTCTGGGCCCACTCGGTAGGACATCATCATAATGTGCACAATGTGATCAAGGAGTTGATCGCGGGATGATGTGTTATGGAACGAGTAAAGATACTTGCCGGTAACGAGATTGAACAAGGTATCGGGATACCGACGATCGAATCTCGGGCAAGTACTATACCGGTAGACAAAGGGAATTGTATACGAGATTGATTGAATCCTTGACATCGTGGTTCATCCGATGAGATCATCGTGGAACATGTGGGATCCAACATGGGTATCCATATCCCGCTGTTGGTTATTGGCCGGAGAGTTGTCTCGGTCATGTCTGCATGGTTCTCGAACCCGTAGGGTCTACACACTTAAGGTTCAATGACGCTAGGGTTATAGGGAATAGATATACGTGGTTACCGAATGTTGTTCAGAGTCCCGGATGAGATCCCGGACGTCACGAGGAGTTCCGGAATGGTCCGGAGGTAAAGATTCATATATAGGAAGTCCTGTTTTGGTCACCGGAAAGGTTTCAGGTGCTATAGGTAACGTACCGGGACCACCGGGAGGGTGCCGGGGGTCCACCAGGTGGGGCCACCGGCCCCAGAGGGCTGCGTAGGCCAAGTGTGGGAGGGGACCAGCCCCAGGTGGGCTGGTGCGCCCCCCACAAAGGCCCAAGGCGCAGAGAGAGTGGGAGGGTGCAAAACCCTAAGTCCAGATGGGCCTTAAGGCCCACCCTAGGGCGCCCCCCCTCTCTTTCCCCCTTGGCCGCACCCTAGATGGGTTTTGGGGGCTGCCGCCACCCCTAGGGAGGGAACCCTAGATGGGGGTGCAGCCCCTCCCCTTCCCCTATATATACTTGAGGTATTGGGGGCTGCAAAAAAACGAGATGAATTATCCCAAGGCGCAGCCCTACCTCTCTCCCTCCTCGTCTCTTGCGGTGCTTGGTGAAGCTCTGATGGAGTGCCACACTCCTCCATCACCACCACGCCATTGTGCTGCTGCTGGACGGAGTCTTCCCCAACCTCTCCCTCTCTCCTTGCTGGATCAAGGCACGGGAGACGTCACCGGGCTGCACGTGTGTTGAACGCGGACGTGCCGTCCGTTCGGCACTAGGATCTTCGGTGATTTGGATCACGACGAGTACGACTCCCTCAACCCTGTTCTCTTGAACGCTTCCACTAGCGATCTACAAGGGTATGTAGATGCACTCCTCTCTCTCGTTGCTAGTCTCTCCATAGTGTGACGCCCCCGATTCAATCGTACACTAATCATACACGCAAACGTGTACGATCAAGATCAGGGACTCACGGGAAGATACCACAACACAACTCTAAAAATAAAATAAGTCATACAAGCATCATAATACAAGCCAGGGGCCTCGAGGGCTCGAATACAAGTGCTCGATCATAGACGAGTCAACGGAAGCAACAATATCTGAGTACAAACATAAGTTAAACAAGTTTGCCTTAAGAAGGCTAGCACAAACTGGAATACAGATCGAAAGAGGCGCAGGCCTCCTGCCTAGGATCCTCCTAAACTACTCCTGGTCGTCGTCAGCAGCCTGCACGTAGTAGTAGTAGGCACCTCCAGTGTAGTAGTCGTCGTCGATGGTGGCGTCTGGCTCCTGGGCTCCAGCATCTGGTTGCGACAACCAGGTAGAAGGGAAAGGGGGAAAGAGGGAGAAAAGCAACTGTGAGTACTCATCCAAAGTACTCGCAAGCAAGGATCTACACTACATATGCATGGGTATATGTGTAAAGAGGCAATATCGATGGACTGAACTGCAGAATGCCAGAATAAGATGGGGACAGCTAGTCCTATCGAAGACTACGCTTCTAGCAGCCTCCGTCTTGCAGCATGTAGAAGAGAGTAGATTGAAGTCCTCCAAGTAGCATCACATAGCATAATCCTACCCGGCGATCCTCCCCTCGTCGCCCTGTGGAAAAGCGATCACCGGGTTGTCTGTGGAACTTGTCTGGGTGTATTTTATTAAGTATCTAGTTCTAGTTGTCATAAGGTCAAGGTACAACTCCGGGTCGTCCTTTTACCGAGGGACACGGCTATTCGAATAGATAAACTTCCCTGCAGGGGTGCACCACATAACCCAACACGCTCGATCCCATTTGGCCGGACACACTTTCCAGGGTCATGCCCAGCCTCAAAAGATCAACACGTCGCAGCCCCACCTAGGCACAACAGAGGGGTCAACACGCCGATCTAAATCCTATGCGCGCAGGGGTCTGGGCCCATCACCCATTGCACACCTGCATGTTGCGTACGCGGCCGGAAGCAGACCTAGCAACCTCCATTACAAAGGAAGTTGTGTTAACGCATTCCAACCCGGCGCGCGCCGCTCAGTCACTGATGTCACAAAGGCTTCGGCTGATACCACGACGTAGAGTGCCCATATCTTTCCCGCGTAGTTGGTTAGTGTGTATAGGCCAGTGGCCAGACTCAGATCAAATACCAAGATCTTGTTAAGCGTGTTATTATGAAGCAACCGCGGACGCCGACCAGGGCCAGGCCCACCTCTCTCCTAGGTGGTCTCAACACGCCCTGTCGCTCCGCCTCAAAGTAACAATCGGGGGCCGTCGGGAACCCAGGCCCACCTCTACCGGGATTGAGCCACCTGTCCTTCCAGCCCTCACATCGAAATCACTTGCGGGTACTCAACGAGCTGACCCGACTTTAGTCACTATCTGTATAGTATGTATGTATAGTATAGCATATACCCGTGATCACCTCCCAAGTGATCCCGGCCCAATAATATAGCAAGGCAGACTGACAAGAATGTAGGGCCAATGATGACAAACTAGCATCCTATACTAAGCATTTAGGACTGCGGGTAAAGGTATCAATGACTGTAGCAACAATGACAGGCTATGCAGCAGAATAGGATTAACGGAAAGCAGTAACATGCTACACTACTCTAATGCAAGCAGTATAGAGGAGAATAGGCGATATCTGGTGATCAGGGGGGGCTTGCCTGGTTGCTCTGGCAAGGAGGGGTCGTCAACTCCGTAGTCGAACTAGGCACCAGCATCGGCGTCGATCTCGTAGTCTACCGAAGAGAAGAGGGGGAAGAAACAATGAATATAATGCAAACAGATGCATAACGATGCATGACATGACAAAGCGTGATGCCAGGTGTGCCCAAACGCGGTAGTAGGTGATACCGGCGAAGGGGGAAAACATCCGGGAAAGTATTCCCGGTGTTTCGCGTTTTCGGACAGATGAACCGAAGGTGAAAGTTGCAGGTTTGATAGGTTAGGGATGCATGACGGACGAACGGGCTGCGTATCCGGATTCGTCTCGTCGTTCTGAGCAACTTTCATGTAGAAAGTATTTTCATCTAAGCTACGGTTTATTTTATATTAATTTTAAAAGATTTAAATCATTTTTAGGATTTATTTAATTATTTTAAAACAACATTATCCAGAACAGTGTTTGCTGACGTCATCATGACGTCAGCATGACGTCAGCAGTCAACAGAGGTGTTGACTGGTCAAACTGACGTGTGGGTCCAGTGGGACCCACCTGTCATACTCTGTTTAGATAACTAGGGTTTAGTTAAACTAATTACGGTTTAACTAAACTAACAAGTCAAACAAATTAATTAAATAAGATTAATTAGCTTACTTAATTCACTAATTAATTAATTAGTAATTATTATAAATTTTATTAATTCATTTTTACTTATTTTATGTTTTTTTATTAAAAAACTTTCTAGGGGCGGGCCCCACATGTCAATGGCCCTAGGGGCCTAACGGGCGAATGGGTTACGGGCATGGGGGCGCACGAGCGCTAGCGAAACGGGGCGGAGCCCCAGGGTGTGGGCGTAACCCGTTGAGGTGACGCGGCAGAGCCGGGCGCGGGCGCCGGCGGCCAGGGGCCGCACGAGCGCCGGCCGTAACAGGACGATGGGGTGGAGGGAACCGGAGCTGTGGGTGCGTGTGCGCAGGCGGGAGGGGCGGACGGGCAAGGTGCTGTGGCCGCACGTGCAGGCGGCATCGGGCGCAGCGGGACGGCGGGGGCAGTGGCGGGGCGGAGCCCACGACGGAGTGAGCTCCGGGCGCGGGTGCGGGCTCGCGCTTGGCCGTGCGTCGCAACGACGGAGTGAGGCACCGAGCGTGCGTTGAGGGTGACACGCACGCACAGAGGAGGAGAGGGAGGAGGGAGGGGTGGCGGCTCACAGGGGAACGGGAGGGGCATGGCAGTGGGCTCGGGGACGATCCATGGAGAGGAGGACGGCGACGACGTGCGGCGGGGCGACGAGATCCGGCGGCGGGGTGGACGTAGGCGATGGCGTCCGGTGCAGTCGTCCCGGTCGGCGTGGCTCGAGGAGGCCGGCGGGGAAGAGACGATGGGGCGGCGCCGACGATGCTGGCGAGTGGCGCCAGGGCGGTCTGGCGAAGACGGGTTCAATCCCGACGACGTCGGGGCGAGGTGACGGAGGCGTTCAAGCCCGATCCCGATTGGATCGGGGGAGAGGGAGAGTGGGGGCGCGAGTGGGGGGGGGGAGTGGGGTGTCGGTGCCTAGGGTTCGGTGGGGAGTGGGGGTTAAGGGAGTGAGGGGGCCAGATGGGCCAGTGGGCTGGCCGGCTGGGCCGTTTGGCCCAGTTGGCCTGGGGGTTTCCCCCCTGATTTATTTATTTTGTTTGCTTTTCTTTTCTTATTTTTTTCTACAAGTTTATATTATTTTAGTTTTATAAAACATAAAAGTTGCACCTAAATTAGTATTACTAATTATACCTCGGTCACAAAAAGGTTTAACCCCCAAATAAAATAATTTACTATTTTATAAAATACAAAAGGCATTTATCTAGTTGTTTTAGCTACTGCTTAAATGATTTTAGAGCATTCAGACATTTTATAAAAGTGTGGTTTCTTCACCTTAATTACCTATGCATTATTTGTCACCGTTTGTACTTTTTAGTTTTGACATTTGAAAACCTTACTAGTTTGACTTTATTTAAATTTGAATTCTGAAACGGTTTTGAACTATCGAGAGTTTATCAACAGTAAGCGAGGTGACGTGGCATCGTTAACGTGGGATTACTGTAGCCTGATTATCCGGGCGTCACAATTCTCCTCCACTACAAGAAATCTCGTCCCGAGATTTAAGAGGTGGTGTAAGGGGGAAATTTGTGGTAGTGAAATTCTAACGGATCTTCTCGATCTTGGTTGCTCTTCTCGAAGAGGTCGATCCATTACGTTGATGTCTTCATTTCTCTGCTTCAGGTCATCATGATGAAGTCGGTGTCCTTCCTTCGGG